>NC_046661.1:1457951-1469553 GCF_010883055.1 Belonocnema kinseyi | reverse complement strand
AAAAATAGTTAAGGGATAGTTACCCTCTGCAATGCTCTTTCTTTATTGAAAATATATAAGTACCGTCATCATCTGCTTTTTGTGCAACACTTATTTTCTTCGAATTCTTAGCTCGACTTTATACTTATTTTGAAATTGTATATATAATTGAGAAGTGTTTTACACACGCTTCATTTTTTGTTCGTGTTGAAAGGACTCTATTTTACTTCGATCGTTACAAAAATATCTTACCAATTATCCTTGTGCATGGAAAATATATATTATTCTAGACACAAAATAAAAAGTCTACCTCACTTAATTTAAAAACAACATTTTTTGTCGAAACGCAACTTTATTTTTGTCTCAAGTACAAAATATATCTTTCTTAATTTGTCTTTTATGAATTTAGCAATTTTTGGCAATATAAAAAATATTTAGGGATAGTTTACCCCGTCGTAATTTTTTTATGCATGTTGGATGGACTCAACTTTACTTCCTTCGCTATAAAAGTATGTTAAAAATTGTCTTCGTGGATGGAAAGTGTATATTATCATAGACACATCAAAAAAGTGTTTAGGGGTAGTTACCCCTATTGATTAAAAAAAAAGAGTTTTCCGAGAGAAGGTTCCGAAAATTGGGAAATTAATTGTGTAAATAAATTAACTAAAAATGCTCGAAAAATAAGGGAAAATAATTAAGTAAAGAAAGTGAAATAAAACAGAACGTGCACAAATCCATACTTCGCCCGATTGAATTTATATTTATCAACAGGTAAGCGAATATTCTATATGAGTGCACCATTTTGTAAGTATCTTTGAATATTTAAGCGTATAAAAAAGAATTCTTCTAATATATCCCTTTGCTGTATACCAGCATAAATAAAACGGGTAAAAAAAATTCCATCCGGGGAAATGTAGATCAGAGTTTAATACGAGTAGCTAATAATTTTTTTCAAATTGGAAATTATAAGTGATGCAAGAACCTACCCTGATCAGTTTTGTCGATTACAACGAAAAGATCGTAGAAAAATATTGATGAATAAATTTTCCCTAAACAGCTTTTTAGAAATCCAATACAAATTTGTCTAACTTATCATCAGGCCAATCATGTGCTCAAATCCATACATAATTTTTCGACCTATAATATTATTCTGAATTATTTTTAAATTTTCAGATCACTTGCGAGTCATTTAAACATTTCTCTTATTTCGATCTCGATATTTCACAATATAATAATAAAAACTAAATAATGGACACAGGCTTTTTCCTAATGTTTTGAAAACGTTGAAAGTTGTTCAATAAATTGTAAAAGGATAATGATTGAATTAAGTAATATTTACGATATTCTTGACCCACTCTTCCACCACTGTACGAAATATTTACCCTTCAGTAGAAGTTTATAACTCCTCGGGGTTATTGCCAGTGAGTAGAACTTTAAGAAATTGTTTAATAACTGATACAAGTCAATAATTCAAATCCTAACTATTTAAGTGTTTAATATTCATGCAAAATTGTATATAAGCGTTTTAATTAAAACTATTTTGCAATGTAATTTGATCTCTCATACCTTTTTCTATTCAAATTGCTGATTTATTATTGTATACAAAAATTATTATCAATTTTACATAGGATTGGAGCCACTGAAGGTATATGTAATTGCGAATATAAGTTTATAAAACTTGAGGGTTGAGTCAGATCGTTAATGTTGGGTCATCGAATTTTTGAAAACAGTGCTGCGGATGAAGACCGATCGGGCGAGGGAATTGCAATTTGGCAAAATATGAGCAAGTGCTCGCCCACAGGTGCTCGACCATACAAAAGCAATGCCTCTCCCACCTACTAAATCAGATGTAACGATTATAATGGAAGTGCATTTAGGAACTAATCTATAACTTGATCTCATCGTTAACACAACGGCTTTTCCTTTAACTCGATCATTTTGCGTATACCAGAAGAAAGATTCCGTCGGTATTAACTTCGAGTTTCTTTTCGTTAAACCTGTTCTTTTGTTTTCAAACCTCGGGTCGGACGTTAAATGAAAATCACAAAATTTGAAAAAAAGTAAACAGTTTAATCCGTTCGCAATATGAGTTTCCCTTTAATTTTATTTTATTTACTAATATTCGTTCCTCGATAAAAATAATTTTAAAACGGACGAATGAAAAAGCGAGTCTGTTTAAAAATCAGTTCTGACCAGTATAAATAAAAAGCCCTCTGTAACGCGTAAATTAAGTGCCCACTTGAAGACGGGGAGAAAGCCTGCGCGATTAGATTGTTATGCGTATATTGGTTCTCCAAATTTCACTTATCCAGACATAACAATTAAAGTGTTAAAGAAAACGAAGTGAAAAGACAATAAAAAATTATAAAAGTGGAATTTATCGAGAATCCTGCCGCCTTTGTTTATAAATAAAGAACGGGCGTAGTTTTAAACACACCATAACAAAACATTATTACTTGACTTCCGTTTCCGGCATGAAATTGTTAGGTACTGGTACTTAAGTGCTGCTAATTGTAGTGAGTTTGCAGTGGAATTTGAGGTAAGTTGAAGGCAAGAGTATATAAGAGGGATTTGTGAGTGAGGGTTTGTACTGGAAAAAATTAATGTGAAATTCACGGGAGGTAAGCATGGGAGAAATTACGGTAGCAGGGTGAGGTAGCGCTGGATTCAAAGTAGCTACGCATTAGGTAGATTACGTTTTTTATGGATACAGACGAGGAAGTATTGTGCAAGCAGAAAAGTGACAAGAAAAGGGGTCAGTATAAGAAAACGGTAGAGAGGAAGAGAATGAGGGCGGATGCAATGATTGAAAAAGAAAGAAAGTGATCAAAGAGAAAGAAACATAGCGATTAAGGAACTAAGATTAGAAGGAAGGGAGCTGAGAGAAGCAGTAGAAAATGTTCTAAAAAAGATACATGCTAAAGTAGAGATTAAGAAATTGCGAAATGTAGGAAAGCAAACGCGAAAAGGAGAAAAAATTATATTAGTGAAACTAAAGAAATGGAAACATAAGAGGGATGTGATGACAAAGAGGCGGTTGTTATATGGAAGTCCGGAGAGACTAGAGGATGATTTGACATGGATAGAAAGGAATATGCAGTATAATATAAGGAAAATAGCGGAAGAAGAAAAAAGTAAGAAATAAAGAACGTGGGCTGAGTATTGCAGAATACAGCTAGACGGAATATCGTGGGATTGTAATGAAGAAAGGGGAGAGATAGTAAGAAAGGAGGAGCCGGGGAACTAGGAGAGAAAGTGATGGTCCATGTGAATGCTGATATGCAGGAGAAAGCAGAGGAAATGAAATAAATGATGGAAGATAATAAAGAAGAGATGAGCCTTATAATAGGTGGGGCTTGCAGTACTATAACAGGAGATAGAGGGGAAGCAAATGGGGTGAAGAAACAGGCAGAAAATCTATAGATAAGGTACTGAATGAAGAGCGAAAGAAATTGTTAAAGAGTTTAGAGCAGTTGGGGTGATTTATCTTAAATGGGAATATAGAGGAAGATGAAGAAAAAGAATATGCACGCTCAGGAGGGGAACGGAGGACGGTATTTGATTACGTGATAATGGATGATGAGATAAGAGAGAAGTTCAAGAAACTAGAGGTTGGGGATTATATTGATTCAGATCACTTTCCCTTAATCGTGGCATTAGAGGGAGAAAAAAGTAATAACAATATGGACCAAAAAGAAAGCAAAGGTGAAAAGAGCAGGAAAAAAAGTTTGGTCAATGGTAAGAGAAGAACAGTTTAGAGAAAAGGTCGGAAATATTTAAATGGAAGAGAGAAAAGTGGACAAAAAGATTGAAAAAATGATAGGAGAAATAAAAACAGGATTAGAGTGCATGAGGAGAAAAGAAAAGAATGGAAAAAAGAAAAACGTAGTGGAGAAGAATATAGAGAAAAAAAAGAAGGAGTATAATGAGTTGTGTGATCAAAAGAAAGATTAAGAGAATAAAAGGTTTCAGGATGAGGCGGAGAAGGCAAGGGTGGAAGAAGAGGTCTTTAAGGTAGTTGATAGAGAGAGAAAAAAAGAACAAAAAGAGTGAACCAGGATATTGAAATGGTTGAATGAAAAAAATATGTTATGGATTTGGTAGGAGAAGTTGAGAGAAAAGTTAGGAAGGGAGTAAAATAAGGTAGAAAAAGCGAAGAGGAACAGGACATAACACGGGAAGAGACAGTCATTGTGTTGCAAATAATGAAGGATGGAAAGGCGTCTGGTATAGATGAGACTCCAACTGCAGTCTGGTAATATGGGGGGACGGAATTAAAGGAATGGGCATAGATAATGTGTACTGGGGTACAGAGAGGAGAGGGGTTACCAGAGTTATGGAAAGAAGTAGTAGTGGTACCTATAGTGAAGAAAAACAAAGGAAAGTAGGCTAAAGATTATAGAAGTGTGACGCTGATGCTAACATTATATAAAATATATTCAACTGTTTTGCCGGAGAGATTAAAGAAAGGAGTTGAGGAAAAAAAGATAGTGCCACTAAATCAGACAGGGTTTAGAAAAGGAATGGGGTGATGGGCTACATATATGTTCTGAATTGTCTGATAAATAAAAAGATTAAAAGGGAGAATAATATTAATTAATAATAGCAGTATTCGTGGACTTAGGGCGGCGTTTGACTCCTTCGACAGAGTTGAGACAGAAAATGTCATGATGAAAAAGGGTAAACGAAGGGATTAATTAAAATAGTATCGGATATTTTCAGAGAGACGAAAAGCAGGGTAAATGTAGGAAAGCAAGTAGGAGATAGTTTCTGGTTGGTGAGAGGAGTGAGGCAAAGTCGTCCTCGGAGCCCACCTTTATTTAATATATTTATATCAGACTTGGAGGATGAAATGAGGAGAAAAGATTGGGGAGGGGTTGAGAGGAGGAAAAGATATATACACTGGCAGACGCAGACGACATAGTGTTGATGGCAGAGGATGAAGAAAGTATCGCCGGCTCAATTACAGGATTAGAGAAATACTTAGATGGAAAAAAGCTTAATTTAAATGTAGAAAAGACAAAGATAATGAGGGTTAGAAAAGGTAGGGCATGAAATAAAGACTGGACGAGAAGATGGAAGATGATAAAGTTAGAAGAAGTAAAAGAATTTATATATTTGGGATATATCTTGGAAACGAACGGAGATCATGGAGCTGATATCAGAGAAAGGGCAAAAAAAGCTACAGGAATAATGAAGCAGGTATAAGGAATAGGGAAAAGAAGGTTCAAGAAAAATTGGAGAAGGAGAATGTGGTTATTTGATAGGCTTGTATGGCCGGTATTAGGTAATGGAGCAGATATATGGGGATGGAAAGAAAGGAAAGATATTCAGAGTTTACAAGAAAGATATATAAGGTGTACACTAGGGGCAGACTGGAGGACGCCAGGATATATGGTGAGAGAAGAAGCGCAAAGGGAGAAGTTAAGTATTAGAGCGAGAAAGAGGGCATGGAAATTTGAGACGTAGCTCAGGGAGACGAAGGGAGGGGAGTTGGCGAAAAAGTGTTTGATGGCGGTAGAAGTGAAGAGAGGCAGGGCGATCGAATTAAGGAGATGGGAAGAAGAAAGGAGGGACTTCTTCAATGATAGAGAAATAGAAGACGGGACTAGAGTAAACTATGAAGAATTGGAAAAAAGGGACAGGGAAAAGCAATTAATCGAAAGATGGGGGATGATTGAGGAATCAACATACAATAAATGGTATAAGGTGATAAAAAAGGAAGGAGTACCAAAGTATTTAGAGAAGCAATGGGCTAAAAGAAGATGGACCAGAATAGCAAGATTTAGATTGGGAAACGAGGTAAAGGAGGGGGTGTATTGGGAAAAGGAAGAGAACAGAAAGTGCAGAATATGTGAATGGGAGGAGAAAACATGGAAGCATGTATGGGAAGGATGCAGGAGAGGAATGAAAGATAAGGGAAGTTGGCAAGAGAGTTTAAATGCGCTGGCTCTCTCGCTTCGATCGCTCGCTCGCTCTTCAGACAGTAAAATTGCGCTAGATTAATGTTGAAGTAAGGAGATATAAGATTTGATATAAATATTTATAAATATTGTAAATAGTAAGGATAAGATTATATAAAGTTTGCATATGATCATGTAAGGAACGAATATCATGTAAACCCTTAGGGGCTCATTATCAGTAAAGAAGAAGTAAATATTTACTTACTGTATAAATAAGAATTCCAGAACTTAACTCATAACTTTATTTTTGTCTCAAGTGCAATATATATATTTTTAAAAAAATTTTCCTTTCGATTTAGCAACTTTAAACAAAATTTAAAATATGTAATAGGTTGTTTACATTCGCGTAATTTCTTTATTGATGTTAAACGGACTCTATTTAACTTCCTTCGTTATCAAATTAATTTCTAAATTTTGTTGCATATGGACAGTATATATTATCATAGACACAAAAAAAGTTTAGGAGGTGGCTACTCCGATTAATTAATTTTTTTTTCGAAACACATCAACTTTATGTTTATCTCAAATGCGAAATTTATATGAGTCAGAGCAGCGAAACTCGTGTAATCGCTGCGCACGCATGTCACGGATTTCGCCGCCGATTTTTTATATGAAAATGCCCTATAAAAGAAGACTATTTACCAAATTTCAGCCCATTCGGTCAAGATGGTACAATTTGACAGCCCGTGGAAGTTCGAAATTTCGAAAAAAGCGCGATTTTTGGAAAATTCTAGAACCTTTCAATCTTGATCAATTTTGAACCACAGAGTCGCGTTTTTTTCTTTATAACTCCAACTTTAATCTAAATATTTGCCCTAATGCTTTAACGCAATTGCAGCGTGTGTACGGAGTATTAAGTGCTTGCGATTTTTCGAAAAAATAAGGGCATTTTGCGGATTTTTCGACTTCATCTACTACAAGCTGAGATATGCTAATTTTAAAATGGCGCTTTTTCGAAAATAGCCCCTATTGATACCACAAGATATTTTTTCTCACATCACCGATATTAACGTAGATTGCACAAAATAATATTCAAACATTCCTAAATAAAAGACAAAAATACCTGGAAGGCATTTAGGCCTCGTTCCGCAGATATGAATTTTTTTCTTTTGGTGCTTTGACTGTGTTGCGTGGCAGGGTAACCGCCGCTCGGCTAGCATAATAGTGCGATGGCGCCACGTAATGGACTCATTGTCACCTGTTCTCCAAAACAAACCTCGAAATTCGAAGTACATGCACACATATTTATATTTTTCGTCTCTTAGGTTTGTAGTGTGAAACTTGTTTTGTCAAAAATATCGAGGAAATTAATTCAAAAATTTCAAGACGTTTTAAAGCAATTTGGTCGTTTGGAGAATTCGCGATAAGATTATTCTTCAGTATTTTCGTTGGGTGAGAAACATCGGCGCAGGCTATCTAGATAAAGCTCAATGCTTTTCAGATTTTCATTGTTTTTGGGATAATTTTGTAAATTTAAAAGATGCTGTGTTTATAGTTTGTGCAGTTCAAAGTACTCCGTAATGAAAATAAGTTCTCTAGTAGTTTTATTTCTATCTTGTGTTGAAAAAGTTTATGTTTAAAGTTCACTTTCAAGTGAATAAATGATTTTGCATGTCAGTGATCTACATTTGAGAGTAATAATGAATTATATTTGAAAATTTTAGATGTACTTCAGATTGCATAAAAATACTAATAGCTGACAAAACTCGTTCGTGACTGTGTTGTAAATATAAAGAGTATCGTTGCATTTTTCTTCATTAAATCTCTTGAGAATTTACATATGTCTATTTTATCAGATGATTTTCTTCTCATGTTGAACCTTTGAAATATCAGATAAATAAAAAAATCAGAAGTTTTTAAAACTGTCACTTTAAAAAAAGGTGTGCATTTTATTTTAAACTAATTAAGCTTCGTAAAAGAAAATTAATTATTAAGTAGACACTTGTTTATTTCAATATTTTTCATTTCAGATTAGGTAACTAAATTTTTAGAACTTCGTCCAATCTAGAAAACTCTAAGTAAGATCACTGACACGCAAAATCATTTATTACCTTGAAAGTGAACTTTAAACTTTCAGAAAAGCTCCATTTAAAAATTCGCATATCTCAGCTTGTAGTGGATGAAATCGAAAAATCCGGAAACTGCCCTCATTTTTTCGAAAAATTGTAAGTACTTAATACTCCGTACACACGCTGTAATTGCGTAAAAGCATTAGAACAAATTTTTTAATTAAGCTTGGAGTTATAAAGAAAAAAATGCGACTCTGTGGATCAAAATTGATCAAGATTGAAGAGTTCTAGAATTTTTCAAAAATCGCGCTTTTTTCGAAATTTCAAACTACCAAGGGCTGTCAAATTTTACCATTTTCACCGAATGGGCTGAAAGTTGGTATATAGTCTTCTTTTATAGAGCACTTTAATTAATTAATTTTATAACGAAGAAAGTTAGAGTCCGTTTAAAATCAATAAGGAAATTACGCGAGTGTAAACAACCTCTTACATATTTTAAATATTGCTTAATGTTGCTGAATCCAAAGGAAAAAATAAAAAAAATATATATTTTGCACTTGAGACAAAAATAAAGTTGTGAGTTAAGTTCGTTCCTTACATGACCATATGCAAACTTTATATTATCTTATCCTTACTCTTTACAATAATTACAATATTTATATCAATTCTTGTATCTCCTAAATTCGACATGAATCTTGCGTAATCTTACGGTCGGACGAGCGAGCGAGCGATCGAAGCGAGAGAGCCAGCGCATCTAAATTCTCTTATTTTTCATTCCTCTCCTGCATCCTTCCTAGACATGCTTCCATGTTTCCTCCTCCCATTCATATATTCTGCACTTTCTGTTCTCTTCCTTTCCCCAATACACCCCCTCGTTTACCTCGTTTTCAAATATAAATCTTGCTATTCTGGTCCATCTTCTATCAGCCCATCCCTTCTCTAAATACTTTGGTACTCCTTCCTTTTTATTACCTTATACCATTTATTGTATTTCGATTCCTCAATCACACCGCGTATTTCTTTTAATTGTCTTTCCCTCTCCCTTTTTTCAAATTCTTTATAGTTTACTCTAGTCCCGTCTTCTATTTCTCTATCATTAAAGAAGTCCCTTCTTTCTTCTTCCTATCTCGTTAATTCGATCGCCCTCCCTCTCCTCACTTCTACCGCCATAAAACACTTTCTCGCCAACTCCCCTCGCTTTTCTTCCCACAGCTTCGTCTCAAATTTCCATGCTCTCTTTCCCGCTCTCACAACTAACTTATCCCTTTGCGCTTCTTCTCTCACCATATATCCTGGCGTCCTCAAGTCTGCCCCTAGTCTCCACCTTATATACCTTTCTTGTAAACTCTCAATAGCTTTCGTATCTTTTCATCCCCATATCTCTGCTCTATAATG
The DNA here is from genome assembly GCF_010883055.1 of Belonocnema kinseyi. NCBI lineage: Eukaryota > Metazoa > Arthropoda > Insecta > Hymenoptera > Cynipidae > Belonocnema > Belonocnema kinseyi. The sequence continues at coordinate 1,460,207 of NC_046661.1, read as the reverse complement.
TAATGTTCAACTCTCTAGTTTCTTGTACTTCTCTCTTATCTCATCATCTATTATCACATAATCAATTACCGTTCCCCGTTCTCCTCCTGAGCGTGCATCTTTTTTTCTTCATCTCCCTCTATATTTCCATTTAAGATAAACCACCTTAACTCCTCTAAACTCTTTAACTATTTCTTGCCCTCCACATTCAGTACCTTATTTATGGATTTTCTGCCTGTCTCTCTACCCCATTCCCTCCACCCTCTATCTCCTGTTCTAGCACTGTAATCCCCACCTATTATAAGGCTTATCTCTTCTTTATTATCTTCCATCGTTTCTTTTATCTCCTCTGCTTTCTCCTGTATATCACCGTTCGCATAAGCCCCCACATTCTCTCCTAGTTCCCCGGCACATCCTTTTTTACTATCTCTTCTCTTTCTTCATACTGCATATTCCTTTCTACCAATGTCAAATCATCCTCTAGTATCTCCGGACTTCCATATAACAACCTCTTCTTTGCCATCACATCCCTTTTATGTTTCCATTTCTTTAGTTTCACTAATATAATTTTTTCTCCTGTTCGCGTTTTCTTTCCTACATTACGCACTCCCTCCCTTCTAATTTCTCCCATGCTTACCTCCCGTGAATTTCACTTTGATTCTTTCCAGCACAAACCCTCACTCAGAAATTCCTCTTACATACTCTTGCCATCAACTCACGTCAAATTCCACTGCCAACTCATTACAATGAGCAGCGCTTAATTACCACTACCTAACAATTTCATGCCGAAAACGGAAGTCAAGTAATAATGTGTTGTTATGGTGTGTGTGTATTTTAGCGATACACGTACATGACCAATTTATTCCATCCAGAAAGAATCTTCATCCAATTGTTTCATTTTAAAACTACGCCCGTTCTTTATTTATAAACAAAGGCGGCAGGACTCTGGATAAATTCCACTTTCATAATTTTTTTATTGTCTTTTCACTTCATTTTTTTAGCACTTTAATTGTTATCTACGGATAAGTGAAATTTGGAGAACCAATATATGCATAACAATCTAATAGCACAGGCTTTCTTCCCGTCCTCCAGTGGGTACTTAATTCAGGCGTCACAGAGGGCTTATTATTTATAGTGTTCAGAACCGATTTTTAAACCGACTCGCTTTTTTATTTGTCCGTTTTTAAATTATTTTTACCCAGGAACGAATATTAGGAAATAAAAGAAAATGAAAGGGGAAACTAATATTGCGAACGGATTAAACTCGTTACTTCTTTTCAAATTTTGTGATTTTCATTTAACGTCCGACCCGAGGTTTGAAAACAGAAGAAAATGTTTAATGAAAACAAAATCGAAGTTAATACCGACGGAATCTTTCTTATGGTATGCGCAAAACGATCGAGTTAAAGCAAAAGCCGTTGTGTTAACGACGCGATCAAGTTATAGATTAGTTCCTAAATGCACTTCAATTATAATCGTTACTTCTGATTTAGTAGATGGGAGAGGCATTGCTTTTGACCGTCGAACACCTGTGGGCGAGCACTTGCTCATATTTTGCCAAATTGCAATTCTCTCGCCCGATCGGTGTTCATCCGCCGCACTGTTTTCAAATATTCGATGACCCACATTAACGATTTCACTCAACCCTCAAGTTTTATAAACTTATATTCGCAATTACCTATACCTGCAGTGGCTCGAATCCTATGCAAAATTGATAATAATTTTTGTATACAATAATGAATCAGCAATTTTCATAGAAAAAGGTATGAGAGATCAAATTACATAGCAAAATATTTTTAATTAAAACGCTTATATACAATTTTGCATGAATATTAAACACTTAAATGGTTAGGATTTGAATGATTGACTTGTATCAGTTATTAAACAACTTCTTAAAGTTCTACTCACTGGCAATAACCCCGAGGAGTTATAAACTTCTACTGAGCCCCTGTACACGTTATGAAAAACTGATAGAATTTACAGAGTTTTGAAGTTATTGCTCTCGTGGCAATTCCTTCATATTATTTTTCTATGGTCTTCATCCACTATTACTTTTATTACTCAAACGTACAAGTAAAGTTTTCAAACAGGGGTTTTCTCTACAAATTGATATTGTACCTTGATTAATTCAGGTGTTTATAGTTTGTATTGTTGCTAAATTTTATAGATCAATGAAAGATAGATGAGGAATTAGATAGACGAATAAATGAAGGTAAGAAGGTTATTGGTAGAGCAGGTCCCCTTATCAGAAGTAAAAATATATCAAATAAAGTTAAA
>NC_046661.1:1454028-1457851 GCF_010883055.1 Belonocnema kinseyi | reverse complement strand
AGGCTTAGGAAACAGCCGAGAAGTGTGAGTATTATGGCCGCAGGCTCCATAGTTGCCATGCATAGGTGGCGGGGTCACATGGGAATAGCCCCTCACACTGTTCGCATATGAGCCCCTCAACGGTCTAGGGTTCTAATTTTCAGAGGTAGTAGTGGTGGTTAATCGGGTAGTGAGGGTAGGCGCCAGTCTAGGCTGACAACCCAAGAGTGGGTATACGCCGACGGGCGGGCGATGGTTGATGCTAACTACTAGTCGGAGATCCCACTGCATTTTTTGGTAGGTGATTTGTTCACATGATAAAAGTTAGAGGAATTTAATTCTGACACATGGAAGATTAAGAAACGGCCACTTTTCCAGCGCTCAGTTCGTCAAAGGTACGATGAAGTCGGATTCTTAGCTTTCGATTTTTTTAATAAACAGCTGTTGTTTAGTAACGCAATTAAATCTTTACCACATTGTAGGCGGCAATTTGTGCTTTCGGAAAAGGTACTATTACCACCCTTAAACCCGTCAAGGACCCCCGGCAAAGGGGCCTTTTGTCATTATTTTCTTCTATTGTCTGGAAAATCTTTATAATTTGAAAAATATTCTTTTTTCGATACAAAAAATAATCATTTTTATACTTTATATTTAGTTGTTTTATAGAAAGTGCTTTTCTCTTACTCGAATTTAGTCATTTCTTTTTTTCAACAATCATTATTACATTTGAGAATTCATGTCTTCGTTTGAAGAACAAGTTATTTCATTAAGAAATCGCTCCTTCCTTGGATGCAAATTTTTGATCTGAATAAAATAACAATGCTTCTCTCGTTGCTAAAGTAAAATGCTACTCTTGAGCCTCTCAATAGGGCGCCTTTTCCTAAACTGTGGACGAACGTTACCCTTACCACTACCTTCTAGTCTCCGCGCTGACCGGCGAATATTTCGAAGCATCAACTCTTAATAGGCCGCTCATTACAAAAATAAATCTCCCTATGCATTGTACGTATATATATATTCGTTTTGCACTTCGTAGCAAGTATTTATTGAGATATAATTATGGTCTGTGATTATAAAATCATATATAAATACGAAATAAAACCATTTAAATAACTACCCCCAGTAGCGCCCAAATAAAACACAAAAATAAAAAAAATAAAACTACACTTTTACGAATTACAATTAATTTCCATTAATTTCTGAAATTTTTTTACACATAAATAATTAGACATGGACAAATTGAATATCCAGCATGACGCGTCAAGCAATCTGCAATGGTTGAAATAAATGTAACTTATTTAAAAAATTTTTTTTTTCCCTAAAATATAAAAAAATCTTATTTTTTAAATGAAATGTCAAGGTTAGTCATTGTTTGAAGCAATACATTTTTTCAAAAGAATTATGTGATTATTTAAACAATTGGCTATTTTGTATTTTCACAATATCTGAAAAATGAAGCCAGAGATGACCAATTTTTGCTCGAATTGGTATCGCATGCTACTTTTCGTTTAATTATTACATAATCGTCATACATTCCTTGTTATGATAAAAAAATTCTAATTGTTCAGACCATTTTTATTTGCTCAAAAAAAATGGAACACATACAATTATTCTTTGACTGTATCGTTTAAAAAAATAATATATTAATCGATTTTTCATTTTTTTACACAAACTGAATTTGTTTCAAAAAATATTTTTTCCAAACTCGTTTTCCAAACTCGCTTTCGTACGTTTAATGCATACAGTTGAACTAAATGTTTTCAAACATCGTAAATACTATGAATTTACATCGTTAATACTATGAAAATACTATGAATTGAATAAAGGTTATCAGGATAATTTGCTAGTCTTTTTACGCGTATCAGAAAATTTGACAAAAATGTTTAAAACTCAAAATTTTTTTTTTTTAATTTTGAATAAACCTAAATTTTTTGAATTTGTTTATGATTAAAAAATTTTACTGAAATAGTTTCTATATATATATTAAAAATCAAATTCTGAAAATGCTCTAAATTGTTTTATTTTGGTTGGAAATATTTGAATTACGAACTTAACCTTCTTTTTGGGAACTTTCATAAGTGTATCAAAGGCTGACTTAATTGGACAAATCCTTCAAAATTAAGCGTGTCTAAAACATTCAGGTAACCATACAGACAGACAGACAGACATACAGACAGATATATAGACTAACTTTTCTAATTTTCATCAAAATTAAAAATTTTATTTGGATAATTTTCAAGCCTTTTACCCATCTACAAACTTTGACAAAATTTCTATGATTTGAAAATTTTGAAAATGCTTTAATTTTTTAAATTATGGTTTAATCGAAAAATTCGGCTAGAATAGTTTTAAAATATATTTGGTATCTAGCCAAAACTTCGAATTATACTTTTGGATTTATGAAAAAAATAATTTTTTATATTTTTTGAAAATTTTCAAATTTTTGAAAAGTATATAACTTTTATAATTTTCATGCAAATAAAAAATGTTATATTGATAATTTGCAAGTCTTTCGCCCATCTATAAGAAAGTTTGACAAAAATTTATTAAATTAAAAAAACTTTTTTTTTGAAATTTTGAAAATTCTCCCAATTTTTAAATTTTTGTTTGAAATGTCTGATTAACGAACTTAAGCTTCATTTTGGGGACCTTCAGAAGCGTATGAAATTCGGAATCGATTAAACAAATCCTGCAAAAATTAGCATGGCTACAACATTCAGGTAACCATACATTCAGGCGGAAATACAGACAGGCATACAGAGAAGTAACGACAAAATTTTATGATTTTCGGATTCTGTTCATGCCAAAACATAAGGGTGCTTTAAAAACCAGAAATCGAAAATTTGGACGATTACATTACACGCTCATGAATGAGAATGTAAAAATAAGTTTATGTTTTCATCCCACTTCTTTTTAATAAATTTTTACATTCTCATTTCTGAGAATGTAATGTAATTGTCCAAATTTTCGATCTCTGGTTTTTAATGGATCTTTACGTTTCGGCACACGCAGAATCCGAAAATCATAAAATTTCATGCGTGTCTGTCTGTATACCTGTATGTCTGTATGTATGGTTACCTGAATTTTGTAGCCACGCTAACGTTTGAAGGATTTGTCCAATCGAGTCCGCATTTGAGACACTTCTGAAGGTACCCAAAATGAAGGCTAAGTTCGTTAATCAGATATTTCGATTGCCTATCGATTACCTATCTTATAGATAAGTAAAAGACTTGCAAATTATCCAAAAAAAGTGTTAAATTTTGATAAAAATTATAAAAGTTATATACTTTTGAAAGTTTCAAAAAATAGAAAAATTTATTTTTTTCATAGATCCAAAAATTTCATTCAAAATTTTTACTAGATGCCAAAAGGGGGACACGGCCGAATTCAGCCTGAGAAATATTGTCCTTAGTGTCAATTTTAAAAATCTTTCTAATTTCAATTTTAAAGACTGAAACGTGTAGAGAATTTCAAGGCGCATCTTTTCTTCCTCTTGCAAAAATGTATAGGTTTTGTAGTTTTTGAAATAATTGGTAAAAAGTGGATTTTTTGAAAACGAAAAATTCCAATCTTTTTTCACATCCACTCGCGCTAATTTAGCCCATTTTCATCATTTCCCGATTTCCCCAATGAGAAGTAAACGTCGATTTTGTTATGTGCCAATAACATTATGGAATATCTGCTGCGTCACAAATACTATAAAATAGTAATAATACCAGGTGTATACATATGAAACCGGTATTATTTCAAGAAAAATACACATTTATTTCAAGAGAATGATAACAAATATTTTATTCAAAGTATGCGCCCTCGCTGGCTACACATTTTGTCCACCTCTCAGGCA
>NC_046661.1:1450631-1453928 GCF_010883055.1 Belonocnema kinseyi | reverse complement strand
GACATTTTCAAGAGCGAAAAAAATCACGATGTCATATGAAACTTGAAATGTTTGGTATTGGATATTGTTGACAGATGACAATACGCTAATTAGCACAAATGTTAAGTTCCGACAGTGCCTACAAGTGTGCCTACTGGCCGCTAGATGGCAATACCGGTTTCATATGTATACACCTGGTATTCTGCGCTTCCAGTAGGCGAAGAGTGAATTGTGTTCAACGCCTATTTGCGGCGAAAAAAGGCATGTTATGAATATATAGGATATGTATTAAATAAAGTAAATAAAATATTACATTTGTAAACTTAGATTGACATTACCTAAGTTTACTTACAGCAATTATGACAAACACGTGAATCTGAACATAACCTCGAAATAATGACAGATCGGCTCGGCATGTTTATTATACTTTAGATTGATTATTCTTTACCAAAGAAATGTATTGTGGTTTTGTATGTTTATCGCTGACAGTGTCGGCAGTAATAATTTGAATAATAATTACTTATTGTCAATTTAACAATTATTACTTTATAATCAGTTTAATAAGTTAAACATTATTTCTGAATTTAATAATAGATTACCATTGTTTTTTTTCACAGATCGATCCTGGAAGAAACACACATCAAGAAATGCAGATAGAATTAGTGCATTTTGGCTTGGTGTGTTTCAATAAACATTGTTGAAAAATCTTTATCTCTGTACCTTACCACAGGATTGGGAATTGATCAGCCTAAAGTTATTAATCTGAGTTATTTCGATGGTAAATGCGCATCAAAAAGATATCTCTAAGTAATTTAACTTGACCGGAGATAAATTAATAAATTTTTTAGGTATTATTTTTATTTTAGAAAATGTTTCCTCTCGTCCTCATCTCAAAATTTGATTTGATCAACGACTAATTAAATCAGAGGCTCGCTGAGGATAGGAGGGTATCAGTAATAAATCTAGAAGAGAAATTTTAGGCCGATATTTTCATTCATTTTTTTTTTAAATTATTCTATTTTCGAACTTGCTATATCTGGATCTCATTTCCAAACTGGAATTTGATCAGCCCTGAAATCAATTTTAAGTTATTTTGATGGTATCGGTGAACAAAAAAAAAATCTCGAAGCAATTTAACAAGTCAGAATTTTAATTATTAAAGTTCTTAGGGATTTATTTTATTTTCGAAAATGGTTTCTCCGGATCTCATCTCAAAATTTGGTTTGATTAGCCACTGAAATCAATTAAAGACTCGTTGAGGATAGGAGTGTATCTGTACTAAGTCTAGAAGAGAAATTTTGGGCAGGAATTTTTATTCAAATTTTTTAAAAATTATTTTATTTTCGAAATTGCTATATCTGCATCTGATTTCCAAACTGGCATTTGATCAGCCTCTAAAATCAATTTTAAGACGTTTTTCGAAAATGATTTCTCTGGAACTGATCCCAAAATTTGGTTTGATCAACTACTGAAATAAATTAAAGACTCGTTGGTGATAAAATTTTATCGAATTAAATCTAGAAGACAGATTTTAGGCCGATATTTTCATTCCAATTTTTTTTTATAATTATTCTATTTTCGAACTTGCTATATCTGGATCTAATTTCCAAAGTGGAATTTGATCAGCCCCTAAAATCAATTTAAGGTAATTTTGATGGTATTGGTGAGCAAAAAAAAATCTCGAAGCAATTTAACAAGTCCGAATTTTAATTATTGAGGTTTTTAGGAATTAATTTTATTTTCCAAAATGTTTTCTCTGGATCTCACCTCAAAATTCGGTTTAATCAACTACTGAAATAAATTGAGGACTAGCCGAGGATAGAAGCTTATCAGTACTAAATCTAGAAGAGAAATTTGAAGCAGGAATTTTCATTCCAATTTTTAAAAAAATTATTTTACTTTCGAAATTGATATATCTGGATCTGATCGTTGTATCACAAAAAATATTGAAGCAATTTAACAAGCCCAAATTTTATTTAATAAAGTTTTTAGGAATGTTTTCATTTTAGGAAATGTTTTCTCTGCGCCTCATCTGGAAATTTGGTTTGATCAACTATTAACATAAATTAGGGAATCGCTGAGGATAGCAGTGTATCGGAAAGAAAGGTAGAAGCGAAATTTTAGTTTGAAATTTTTATTCCAATTTTTTTTAAATTCTTCTATAATTATCTATATTATTAGGTCTAAAAATAACATTTATACATTATTGGTATCTTATCAGAAAATAAAAATGTTTGAGTATAATTCAAAGCTACTCGAAATTGTATTATAATGTATTTGTTTAAGACCTCATTCAACTTTAAATTATGCTATTAGAAATGAAGACACAAATTATGTAAATTTTATTTCAGATGTTATCTTTTCAATTGGAAGTTGTCTTATATTCATTATCGATAGATCAAGCAAAATTTTGAGATGACGTCCAGAGAAAACATTTTCTAAAATAAAAATAATCCTTAAAAAGTTTATTAATTAAAATTAGGGCTTGTTAAATTGCCTCGAGCTTTTTTGTGATACAGCGATACCATGAAAATTACTTCAAATTGATTTTATGTCTGATAAAATGTCAATTTGGAAATCAGACCAAGATATAGCAATTTCGACAACAGAATAATTTAAAAACAACATTGGGATGAAGATTCCTCGCTAAAATTTCTCTTCTAGATTCATTCCTGATACACTCCTATCCTCAGCGAGTCTCTAATTTATTGCAGCGGTTGATGAAAGCGAATTTTGAGATGAGGTCCAGAGAAAACATTTTCAAACAAAAAAAATCCCTAAAAACTTTATTAATTAAAATCCCGGCTAGAAAAATTGCTTAGAGGTTTTTTCTTGATACACCGATACCATCAAAATGACTTAGAATTGATTTTAGGGGCTGATCAAATACAGTTTTGAAATCAGATCCAGATATATCAATTTCGAAAATAAAATAATTTTTTTAAAAATTTGAATGAAAATTCCTGATTAAAATCTCTCTTCTAGATTTAGTACTGATACCCTCCTATCCTCAGCGAATCTTTAATTTAATCCATTGGCTAATCAAACCAAGTTTTGAGATGAGGTCCAGAGAAAACATTTTCTAAAATAAAATAAATTCCTACAAACTTTAATAATTAAAATTCGGATTTGTTAAATTGCTTAGAGATTTTTTTTTGTTCACCGATATCATCAAAATTACATAAAATTTATTTTAGGGGCGTGATGAAAGAGAAGTTATTTTCTCGCCAAATGTGGTCGTTTTTTTTAAATTTCTTCTTTCAGCTGCTCTAATAATGATGCATAATATTCACCAGTGATTGTTTTACCCTTTTCCAA
>NC_046661.1:1448654-1450531 GCF_010883055.1 Belonocnema kinseyi | reverse complement strand
TAAACTCAGAAGATGTGGACTGTGACTGCACCATATATCTAGTCGGGAGTGGTGCTGACTGAAAACAGATGGTTTGGAGCGATTCGCGCGCCATCTGTTGGTAATTCTAAGGACTTATTGAACTACCCTCGTAATTTTAGGCTGATCAATCCCCAGTCTTGTGATAAGTTCCAGAGATAAAGATTTTTCAACAATATTTATTGAAACACACCAAGCCGAAATGCACTAATTTCATCTACATTTCCTTATTTGTATTTCTTCTATGATCGATCTGTAAAAAAACAATGGTAATCAATTATTAAATCCAGAAATAATGTTTAACTTATTAAACTGATTATAAGGTAATGATTGTTAAATTGATAATAAGTAATTATTATTTAAATTATTATTCCCGACACTGTCAGCGATAAACATACAAAACCAGAAAACATTTGTTTGGTAAAGAATAATCATTCTAAAGTATAATAAACTTGCCGAGCCGATCTGTCATTATTTCGAGGTTATGTTCAGATTCACGTGTTTGTCATAATTGCTGTAAGTAAACTTAGGTAATGTCAATTTCAAGTTTACACATGTAATAATTTATCTACTTTATTAAATACGTATCCTATATATTCATAATATGCCTTTTTCGCCGCAAATAAGCGTTAAACACAATTCACTCTTCGCCTACTGGAAGCGTAGAATATTATTACTATTTTATAGTATTTGTCACTCAGCAGATATTTCATAATGTTATTGGCACATAACAAAATCGACGTTTACTTCTCAGCTCACATGTCTCACTTCATTATTAATTAAACACTTTTATTATTTGTAATTACTATGTAACATAACCTATATTGTTTTGACACTTTTATCCATTTGAAGTTTCAAACGAAACCATGGAAACTATGATAAACTTGATCTGAAGATGCACGGACTTGACCGAATGGCCGATCCGAATCCAACTTTAAAGACACGAAATATGAAAATACATCTGTACAATAGCTTCTTACCTGCTTTTGTGCAATTCGGGTAGTATCAAGTTCGCCATGTATGTAAGCCCCAGCGTTTCCACCCTGTATATTAACTATTTTTTCATTTTTTTTTACACTAAGTGGATTTGTTTCAAAAAACATTTTTTCCTAACATATTTTTAAAATTGTTTTTTTATGAATTAAACATATTATGCTTTCAAGGAGTAGTAAATTCTGCTGAAAGCTTTATGTCATTGTTTATACTATTAACTATTGTTTTTTGTAAATTTCTTTTAAATTAAGTATAGATTGATTACGAATTAAAATACGATTTTAAAATATTTAAAAAAAACCTCAATTATTTGGAATAATTATATTAGTTAAAAAAATTCAAATGTGGTTATTACTAGGCAGTCTGATAAGTACCTGAAAATTCTAAGAGATGGCATTAGTATTCAAATGACGCCTGTCAAAACTTCAGCCATTTATGTTTACGCATTTACAAGTTACAGCACTGAGAAGCGACTAGCCTCCGAGTTTTTTTTAATATGGAAAAATCTGAGTTTCGAGTTTTGATCAAACACTACTATCTTCGCAAGAAAACGATATCCGAGACTAAGGCCAAGCTAGATAAGTAATACCCATACTCTGCACCGTCGATTGGAACGATCCATAAGTGGTTGACCGAGTTTCGTTGTGGCCGTACGAGCACAGTTGATGCTGAACGATCTGGGCGCCCAAAAGAGGTCACTACACCAGAAAATGTCGAAAAACTCCATGATATGATGTTGAATGATCCCAAAGTGAAATTAAGACAGGTAGCTAATGCTGTAGGCATATCATTGGAACGTGTGGGTAATATCGTGCATTCAGTTTTGGGCATGAAGAAGCTCTGCGCGCGATGGGTGCCGCGTTTGC
>NC_046661.1:1429223-1448554 GCF_010883055.1 Belonocnema kinseyi | reverse complement strand
ATTCATCATTATTGGACCGATTGAAAATCGAAATCGCCGAAAAACGACCGCATTTGAAGAAGAAAAAACCGCTTTATCATCACGACAATGCGCCTGTTTATTTATGCTTAGTTGTACAAGCAAAATTGCATGAAATCGGCTTCGAATTCGTTTCTCAGCCACCGTATTCACCAGACCTGGCCAGAGACCAGAGATGGCTTACCGGTAAGCGTTTTTACTCAAATCAGGAGCTCATAGCTGAAACTGAGGCGTATTTTGGAGACCTTCCGATCGAGCACTTTTCGGACGGTATCAAAAAGTTAGAAAATCGTTGGACTCACTGTATCGACCTAAAAGGAGAGTATGTTGAAAAATAAAACCGACTTTGGCCAAAAAAACGTCTCCGTGTTTCATTTTTCAGGGACTTATCAGACTGCCTAGTATATTATTTCTATATACTATAATCGTCAGAAAAAATAGTAGTATGTATTCTACTTTATAATATTTTTGAAATTTTTCTAAAAAAATTGCTTGAGCAAATAAAAAATTATTTTGAAAAACAGAAATTTGTTAAGAATTACAAGAAATTTACTTAAATTATGTAATTATTCAGTAAAAAGTATCGTAGGATACCAACTTGAGAAAAAAGTGGACATCTTTGGAACAATTCTCAGAAATGATAAAAACAATCATTAATTGTTCAAATAATTTTATAATGTTTTTAACCAAATTTACTACTCCCAAGAATGAGAGGGCTATTAACGTAACCTATACGTTTATTCAAACAATTAAAAACTGTTTGAAAAGTTATGAGAGATATTAAAATTGTGCATTTGTGTTCATTTTTATGAAAAAAGACGACAGAAATTGCTGGAATTTAACAATATGTCAAAATGTACTACTTCGAATGTAGTTTCATATTTGGGGCACTGTAGGAAAGGGGTTTGGTAAGGTTCGGTTTAAAAAAATATATTATTATGGCTTTCTTACGTAAACACTCCTCTTTAATCTTGAAAAACTTGGCACGCTTCGCTCAAACACCGAAGTATGGGTTCAATTTTTCGAGAATCGAAAATGTGCTTACGTTAATATGAAAATGGAAACATTTTGGGACGTCACTTGCGCTCTAGAGTAAGAAAAATGCATTTTTCGAATACCCAAATGTATATGGTAGGCACTATACCACATATATTATACGCAGGAAAGAGTGCTTTATTGAGAGGCAGGGCATGCAAAAGTCTCGAGGTATGGAGGAATTTAGTGAAAGCAGCGCGTTTCCGAGAAAAATTTCTCCAACACCCCCAAGAGGCGCCTTATTTAGAGGCTCGTCTGCATTATTGGATAAAACTATATTGTTGAAAATTTGCCCTTTGAGTTTAAAAGTCATTAATTTTTGTTGCAATTCATGTATTTGATTGAAAATAAACTTTGTTCTTGAAGATTGAACTGTTTCGACGAAAATGTGCCTTTTGGATTTCAAATTGTAATCATTCAGTTAGAAAATCAACTATTTTTATGAAAAATATTAACTATTTAGTTTAAAATTTAATTTTCTGCTAAAATTCGTCTTTCTGTCTTGAAAATTCAACAATTTGGTTTTAATTTTTTTGTTATTGTCTGAGGAATGTTTCTTGTCTGGTCTTATTGAAGATTGAAGTATTTTGTTGAAAATTCAGCATTTTTGTTTCAAGTATCAACTATAATATTTGTCGTTAAAGATTCCTTTAAGTTGGTTGCAGATTCATCATTTCACTCGAAAATTTATTAAGTTCATTGATAAAATTGGACTATTTTGATGGAAATTCATTTTTTCGTGTGGGTGCTAACGTTTTTAACTAAAAATGTATCTATTCCTATTTTGGTTGAAGACTGATACTTTTAATTGTAAACGCTAATTTTGGGTTGAAAATGGATGCATTTCTTTTTTTAATTCACACTTTTTGGCAGAAAATAAATCTTCTTGGTTAAAAATTTATTTATTTCTTATTATGAAGATGTTGCGTTTCTTTACTTTTTTTGCACAAAAAAATGTCGTAGTTGGAGATTGGTATCTTCCTGCTGAATTCAACCGAGTAAATATTTTTTCTCAACATTGGCCAATTATAGTTTCATGCTGTATGGGTTAATTGGGTGAATATATGGGTGGTTCTACGACCGCAGCAATGGTCAGGTCAGAGTGAAGTTCAATAATTCACCTGCAAAAATGGGCAATTCTGGACTATCGTCGTGGACTTTCTTTTTCTAATAAGAAATTAAAAACCACAATGTAACCATTGCTCAAGGTAACAATATCGTTTGTATCTCAGCCAAAAATATTAACTTAATGTAAAATAAAAGCAATTTACGATATTCTAAATGAATAAATACCTAATAAAAAGCGGAAAATTAACGCATGGCGCTTTTAATAAATGACCTACACTTCTACTGAATTTTTGCGCTATGTATAGCGGGGGTCCAAGTCAGTTCCTCCAGTACGTTCCAGCTCACATATATATAAACACGATATGGCTATGCCGTAATATGCTGTATGGCCAAAATCGTGGACTCCACGACGTGGAAAAAAATGGGCAAAAGCATATTTTGAGGTTACGTTATTTCAAGTATAGAATTGCAGATAGAATTAGTGCATTTTGGCTTGGTGTGTTTCAATAAACATTGTTAAACAATTTTTCAAATGGAATTTGAAATCATGACAAATTTTTAAATAATTATATTTTTTTGTTAATTCATATAAGCAACGCTGAATATGTCGATTGAAATTGTTACATTGATAATTGATTTACTCTAGTAGCAAGATAATTGTAGACTGGCGCCAGCTGGGCGCCAGAAAAAAAAAGAATCTGTTTGCAGTCTGGCGCCCGGCTGATTCCACTTTGGCGTGCTGTTCTGGCACCAGAGATCCTGGCCCATTTCGGTCATGATATATACCAGACAAAATAAAAATAACGTGAAATGGTACAAAATATGTAGTCTTATTTATATCTTGGTCCGATTCAAAAGAAATTAAAGAAATTGGCGATTTAATAATAGTTAAATATTTCGCACAATTTAAAAATATATATGCAATATCAGAATATTAATACAGTGATTAATATTTTGTTGTATATTATATTGTGTTCATTATATTATATACTTTATATTGTGTATATTATTGTACATAATGAAAATAAATTATGTAATTAGGTATGGGATATTATAATTATATATAGAATAGAATAGAATTTGTTGTCTTCACTGTATACTTTTAGAAGTTTTTACAATATTCTTTTGCTCTCTTAAATTTTCAAATAAAACGAAGCTACATATTTTCTTTCTCAGAATTTTTACCTGAACAGATAATATTTAAATCATTAAATTTTTACATATTTCTGTTTCTATATTACAGTTCCTCTTGTCCTTAGGCTATGTAACTCCTCTATATAACTATTTTCTTCGATATTATAATTATATTAATATTAATATTAATAAGCTGTAAATGATTTTGCTGCAGTTTTCAAGCGTTTGAATTATCTATTAAACCAAAAAAGTTAAAATAGCCTCCGGACCTTCGAAATGATATATTTTGTTTATGAAAATCATTTGGAATTAAACAATTACAAACTATTGTTTCATTGAATTTGGTTATACCATACTTTTTTCAGGACTACGTGGGACTTCGATTTTTAAGATTTGAAATTGCTAGCAATTTTAAAAAGTGTTAATACAAAATTTTGTGCTCGTTAGTACTTATAATTTGTAATTGTTCTATTTTAAATGATTCTCATAAATAAATATTTTAATTTTGAAAGGCTTTTTAAATTTTTCGGTTTAATAGATTAATTCAACTTCAAACGCTTAAAACTCTAGCACAATTATTTACAGCTAATTAATATTAATGTTAATATTAATATCTGTTGAAATAATATTATTATAATTATAATATCAGATATATTTAATCATATATTATATTAATTCTATTATAATGTATCCTGATTATAATTCTTTTTCAAATTTTCATGTCCAAACTCAAAATTTTGATTATTTGTAGAATTCCTTGTCCCAGATCTGAATTACAATTTTTTCTAAAAATCTCTGATCCATTTCAGAAATATATACAACTGCTTTGAAAAATTTCCTATTCCAATTCAAAATTGAGGGTGAAATTAGAAAAATCAAACTTTTAAATCTGAAAATGATTTATTTGAGGTGGGAATCTTTTGAATTTAAAACTTTTAAAACTGAAGCTTGACAATTTTTTTATCAAATTATGTTAAAATACGAACGTACTAATTTTTAATTTTTATGACTTTAACATTTTAGAGATATCTGGTTAAAAAATATAAATTACGCTATTATTTTTAAGGTTCAAAATGATAATACTTCAAGCAAATTTCAGTTTCTAACGTTAAAAATTGAACGATTAAACCAATTTTTTAAACTGAAAACTTTTATAAATAAAAGTTAAATTATTTATATTTTAAGTTGTTCCAGAGTAATATTTTTGCATTGTTATTTATAGATAAAAATTTGAGTTTACCAATAGCAAGTGTTAGAAATTAACTTACTATCAAAATAGTTCAATTTTAAAACTAAAAAAAAAAGAAAAACAAATTTCCAACAAAATAGTTACATTTTCAACAGAAAAAAAAATTATGACGCACCTTCGATTCAGATTAAATTTATGTATTAAAAACGGATTTTATCTAAAATCGTGAAACAACCCTATTCTCAATCAAAACAAATAGATTTTTCGTCAGACCGTTAAGTTTTTATACATAAAAGATGAAATTTCCCCCAAACCAGATGAATTTTCAGAACAGAAAGAAAAATTTGCTACAAACCAATTGAATTTTAAGCCCGAAAAAATTAATTGAAAAAAAAACTTTCGCTTTCAAACAAATAGTTACATTTTCAACTAAAATGATGAATCTTCAACAAAAAAGTTTGAATTTTTAATTAAAAACTGTTGTACTCATCCAAAAAGATATCAATTTTACACAAGAGTTGACTTTTTAGTCAATAAGGATTTTTTTAAATTGTTGAATTTCGAAGCCAAAAAGATGATTTTTTTACAAAACAGTGTAAAATTTTCTGTAAAAGGAATAGTGCAAAGACTTCTACTTAAAAAATATAAACCAAAGCTATTATTTTCAATGTTTTAAATTGAAGAATAAATAAATAAATTTTTAAATGTTAAAGACTGAATCATTTTGATCAATAAAAATGGATTAATTACAATTCTTTTTTAATTGAAAACTTTTTAAATAATAAATTGAATTCTTTTATTTTAAGTCGCGTTATTTTATTAATTTTTACATTTTTATTTATAAATCCAAACTCAAAAGTTTTATTTACGAATTGACAATCTTGAAAATCGAACTGTCTAACAAAACAGTTTAATTCTCAATTAAAAAAAAAACGAAGTACATTCTTTACCAAATAGTTGACTTTTCAGTCCAGAAAGTAATTTGTTTAAATTCTTTACATGTAATGCAAATTACACGTATGTTCGACGTGTGTTTAATTATTTTGAACCTTAAAAATAATAGCGTAATTTATATATTTTAACCAGAAATCTCTAAAATGTTAAAGTCATAAAAATTTTAAATTGGTAATTTCGTATTTTAACATAATCAGATAACAAAAATTGTAAAATTAAAAAGAGGTCAAAAGTTTATATTTTATACGTGTGAATTATTGTACGTTTGAATGAAATATTTCTGAATTAAAAATATGTCAAGCTTCAGTTTTAAAAGTTTAAAATTCAAAATATTTTCACCTCAAATAAATCATTTTCAGATTTAAAAATTTGAATTTCCTAATTTCACCCTGAACTTTGAATTGGAACAGGAAATTTTTCAAAGCAATTGTATGTATTTCTGAATTGGATCAGAGATTTTTTGAAAAAATTTTAATTCACAACTGGGACAAGGAATTCCACAATATAATTAAAATTTTGAGTTAGGACATGAAAATTTGAAAAAAGAAGTATAATCAGGGTACATTATAATAGAATTAATATAATATATAATTAACTATATATGATATTATAATTATAATAATATTATCTCAACAGATATTAATATTAACATTAATATTAATTATCTGTTAATGATTGTGCTAGAGTTTTAAGTGTTTGAAGTTGAATTTATCTATTGAACCGAAAACATTTTAATGGCCTTTCAAAACTAGAAAATTTATTTATGAGAATCATTTAAAATAAAACAATGACAAATGATAAGTACTTACAAGTAAAAAATTTTGTGTTAACACTTTTTAAAATTGATAGCAATTCTAAATTATAAAATCGAAGTCCCACATAGTCCTGAAAAATGTATGATATAACCAAATTATAGAAAGCTATAGTTCGTAATTGTTTAATTTCAAATGATTCTCATAAACAAATTTTATAATTTCGGAAGTCCGGAGGCTATTTAAACTTTTTTGTTTTAATAGATGAATCAAACGCTTAAAAATTCGAGCACACTCATTTACAGCTAATTAATATTAATATTAATATAATTATAATATCGAAGAAAATAGTGATACAGAGGAGTAATACAGCCCAAGGACAAGAAGACCTGTAATATAGACACAGAAATATGTAATAATTTAATGATTTAATTATTATCTGTTCAGGTAAAAATTCTAGGAGAGAAAATATGTAGCTTCGTTTTATTTGAAAATTTAAGAGAGCCAAAGAATATTGTAAAAACTTGTAAAAGTATACAATAAAGACAATAAATTATATTCTATACTACATACAATTATAATATCACATACTTAATTATATAATTTATTTTCATTATGTACAATAATATACACAATATAAAGTATACAATATAATGAACACAATACAATATAAAAACATTTCCGTACGAGAGCGTACCCGCATGCCCTAGCGCCATCAAACCTGGCGCGAGGTGCCGCGCGTGCTACTCAATGTGTAAACCTAGTTAACTGCAATCACGCCCTTCGGGCCCCTTTGCCGGGCATCCTTGATGGGGTGAAGGGTGAATATAGTACACTTTCCGAAAGTGCTAATTTCCCCCTATAATGCGTTAAAGATTTCATTGCATTACTAAACAACATATGTTTATGAAATAAATCGACCGCTAAGAATCCGAGTTTATCGCACCTTTGACAGATTTGGCGCTGGTAAAGGGGCCGTTTCTTAATCGTCAACGTATCAGCTTTCATTTCAACTAACTTTTATCATGGTGAGTTCTCACCAGTCAAAAAATATAGTGAAAACTCTTACTACACTCACCATTATTAAAAAAAATGAAATTTAAAATTATAAGAATGACAACTCAGTAAGGGACAATCCATAAATTACGTAACACATTTGTTGCGAATTTTGTACCCTTCCCTCTCCGATGAAACTAGTCGTTACAAAATATTTTGGACCTACTCAAACGTTACGTAATTTCTTCAAGTATTTACAACCATGTTTTATTAAACACAATTCAATTTTTTATTTAAAATTTATATCTTAATTTTCAAAACCATCCAGATTTAAGATTTTTAATTTGTGCATCATTAAAATGGAAGAGAATTTAATTGCAAAACTTTAAAACTTTAAAAAAATTGTAAATCTTAAAAATGGAACTAGATATTAAAAAAAAAAGTTTGCCACTTCTTATTTCCAAACCATAAATATATAAAACCAAACATGCTGTTGAATTTTTACTTTTATATGTCTTAGAAATGGATCAACGACCGAAATGGAGCACATTAGAAAGACTCAGGGTCAATTTTTTTTTAATAGAACCAAAAATAACTTGAAAATAAAGCAAATTATTTCAAATTGAAAAAAAAAATTATTGGAACAAAGAGCCAGTTCTATCAACTAGAACTTTAAATTATTTCAACTTTTTCTTTGCATGAAAAAATGAAAAAATGTATCAAACAAATGAATATATTTAAAGGTTATTTTTTAGAATGTTTTACTCAAAAAAATAAGCTATTATTGAACAAAATACAACATTTTTGTAAAATTATAAGAAAAACGCAATAACAATCTCTACTGTCAACATAATATTTGTGGAAGTTTTAGACCTTTTATAACAAAAATGTTTCTTCTTAAATAAAAAAGAATTATAAGAATAAGAATAAGAGTTTTTGTGACTTACCGACTGACAGAGTCCCAAGATCAGCAATCATTGGTTTAGGAATGACTCCTGGACCGGAAGAATCCGTAATCAAAAACTGCACATGATCACATTCTTTTTTTGTTTTCAGGATTTGCATATCTACATCTGTGTTGTGAAGTTTCTTTGCTACTGTCTGTTGAAATAAAAGGTTAGACAATTTCAAACCAAATTGTAACCTATAATAAATATCTAATTTATTTTACATTTTGTTCACCACAGTAAAAAAATAATTTGCCACTTAAGAAAAAGGAAGCATGCCATAAGGACCCAGGATAAATTTTTTTAGAAATTTGCTTGTCTGCTGAATAATTTTTTTGGCAGAAAGTAAGAGTTCAGTTTTCTTCAAAATTTAAACATGTATTTTTTATCAAAAACCCAGTTGATGAAACGTATCCCTCCAGCGAAAAAAAATCTTACCCCTTCAGTTTCATGAAATCTGATCACATATTTTTAACAATCCTTTTTGGCATCAATTTATAAACTTATTAGATAGAAACTTCTTTCTCACTTTTCTTAAAATTGAAAATTGGGTTTATATGATAGTCCGAAATTGAAAAAGGCGCACAAAGAGCGAAAGAAAATAATTTCTCTTCTTATTTTTATTTTAAATTAAAAATTCGATTTTTTGAAATTTTTTACACGTCTCCTGTAAAATTTTGAACAAGTATGGTAACCCCTTATGGCATCCTATTCTTCAGTTACTAGGCATAATTTGCTATTAAAACTAACTTTAACAATTCCGATGACTATATGTTCTAGGCCAGGACGATCTGAATAATAATGTAAAATGAGTGCCCCATCTTCCGGCCGCTCCGTACATCTGAAGGATGGAGCTCTCATGCCAGGATATAACGTGCCCAGATGATCGTGAAGTGCATCTAAATTCTGTAAATAAAATGAACAAAAAATCTCTGATTAAATAAAATTGTACAAATTCTACAAAAATCGACATTTTTGTCTGAAAAAGTAAAAGTTTAATTATTCAAAATGGTACTCCTCTATTTTTTCCTAATAGTGCGAGAAATTCTCTGGAAGTTTTTCAAAAAAATTAACAAAGTTAAGGAGTTTCAGGTATGCTTTTAATACTTAAAATCTTTTTTCATGAATTCAAAATATTGTAGAACATTTTTTATAAAGCAAATGAGAATATAAAATTGAAAATGATAGAAGAACTACAAATTCTTAACTTTAAAAGGTAATACTATTCAGAAAGTAAGACATTTTTTTATAGTGAAGCAATTTTAAAAACAAACAATATTTCTGCACTTACATGCACAAATTATACAATTTTTCAACTAAAAGAATAAAAATTTCATAAATAAGCAATTTTACGGTTTGAAAGTCTAAAACCCTGAAAGGGGACAATTTTTTATTCGAAAGTAGCAGAACTGAGAAGAAAAACCATTTTTGACTTAAAATAGCAACAATTCTAACAGTAAAAATAGTTTCAGCTTAAAAGGGGGGAAAGTGAAAAAGTAAACAATTTTTCAAATGGAATTTAAAATCATGACAAATTTTTAAATAATTATATTTTTTTTGTTAATTCATATAAGCAACGCTGAATACGTCGATTGAAATTGTTACATTGATAATTGATTTACTTTAGTAGCAAGATAACTGTAGACTGGCGCCAGCCGGGCGCCAGAAGAAAAAGAATCTGTTTGCAGCCTGGCGCCCGGCTGATTCCACTGAGGCGTGCTGTTCTGGCACCAGAGATCCTGGCCCATTTCGGTCATGATATATACCAGACAAAATAAAAATAACGTGAAATGGTACTAAATATTTTTCTGTAATAGTTTTACACTATATTTCAGTAATTTCTGGGAGAATATAGTGCGGAGACGTCACAACATTTCACGAGAGACACCGAAATATTAGAAACATAACCTCTTGTTGTATAAGCTTGCATGTTTAGGCATGCGTAAGGGAGGGAAAAATTCTAAAATCTTCTGCTTAGCTTACATTTTCAAGTAACTTGTATATTATATGATAATTAAAATGGAATATACTTGAATCTACTTTATACATAGGTACTTCAATTCCAAAAAATCGAAAAAAGGCGGAGATCGAAAATGGAGGAGAACCATAATACGAGTTGATCACAAAACAACACTCACGTCGCCATAGTGCAACAATGAACAACACTACCATAATAACACTCATAACAGGGCTATCAACTGTTAAATAGCAAAATAAATTTTGGAAAAAACGGCTTAAAAACTGAATTTTCTGTCAACCATGTTTGGTTATAATTTTGAAATATGCTGCGAAACGTAGAATAATATTCATTCATTAATTTCATACTTAATTACTAGTGTTTAAACTAAATACTAGAATCTGGTTCCTTGATTCACCAGAATCTGTTTTTCGTCTGGTCTGATCATTTCTCCCGCCAGTCTGGTCGACTAGAGGGGGCAGACGCAGTCATCTTTCATGCGAACTATCATCCTTTCGAGGCCATATGAGCGTAACCTCAAAAATTTTTTCTCATTTTTTTCAAATCCGACTTATTTTCACACGAAATGCGATTTCGGATTAAAACTTTAGGAAATTAAATGAAAAGCAATAAGAAACGTTTGACCAATCCTAAATTTTTACAATTACAAAAAGTAAAAAAAAAGTTGTTCAAAAAAATTTTTTTATAATTAAAAAAATTTAGGATCAGACAAACGTTTCGTACCTTGGGTTTGAAGAAAGTGTACACAAAATTTCTGAGGTCACGCACACATGGCCTTAATATGTATAATGTCTATCATTTTAGTTTTTTCACTAAAACTTATCCAGTGTGATATTATTTAATCTGAGTTATAAATTAAAATGTCCATCATTAACTTGTAAAATTCTTCGAAACGAGTCAAGACAAACGGTACAAAAATGGCTTTATTAAAGCCATGTAAGTCCATACTTTAGGTTCCTCTACAACCTATTTATAATTTTGGGTTCCTTTTTTTCAAAAGGGGTTCCTGTTGTTTGTAGCTCGTTCGGGAACAAAAATTGGTTCTAATAAAAACCCCAGCTTTTTCTGTAAAACTGTTTCACAGGAAAAAGACGCTTCACCTTCAAAATTGCACTATAGATTAATTTAAAAAATGGTAAGAAAAAGTAAAAG
Source organism: Belonocnema kinseyi (assembly GCF_010883055.1). Taxonomy (NCBI): domain Eukaryota; kingdom Metazoa; phylum Arthropoda; class Insecta; order Hymenoptera; family Cynipidae; genus Belonocnema; species Belonocnema kinseyi. The sequence continues at coordinate 1,437,331 of NC_046661.1, read as the reverse complement.
CTTATAGACAAAAGAATTACTGGCGTTTTTGATCGAATTTGACTAAATTATCGGTTATTAAAGAAAATCTGTTACACAATATACTAGGACGGGAATAACTATAACTAAAATGTAAGAAATTAAATTGAAAATCGATGAAAATTTAAACGACCCTTCAATATTCAACGTTAAATTTTAACTACGAAATTCATGAAAATTGAATAAAATCAAAAATCTAATCATCAAAGGACAATAAGCTTTAAACTGTTAATATTCATGCTTAACAAATGTTAAAACAGAGGAATGAAAAATAAGGCTACTTCAACACTACGAAACATTTGTATATATTAGGTAAATGCCTTTTGATCGTGTTTAAAAAAATACATAAATAAACGAAAGAAAAAAAAATGCAGAGAATTTAGAGGGTCATTTCTTGCTCCTATTTTTAAACTTTATTTTCTTTACTAAATACATACAGGGGTATTTTGTTCAAATTTTATATTTGGATATTTTATTTTAATTTTTAAATATTTCGTATTTAATAATTTTAACGTCATTAAAACTGTTATGAAGCTTACCTGTAAGAAATCTCTAGGTGTAGCTCCTAACACTTGTAGTATCTTGTCGTATCCCGAATCTTGACAAAACTCAAAGAACATACGACCAAACAGTTCGAGAATTTCATTAGCTGGAATATCTAAAAAAAATAAAATAATTTTACATGCCTTAAGTGTAACGCAAATATTTCACTAAATTAGTCGTCTTTATTATTAATTCGAAGTTCCATTCAAATCAATGTTATAATTTTTTGCCGCATCCTTTATCTTATTTTATTAGCTTTGATCACGCGGGATTATTCTCCAAGATACAGTACTTTTGGTAAGAGTAATTGAAAAAAGAAAGAGTATTTTCATTTTTCTATTTTTTCAATGGTTTTATGCATTCAAACAAAAAGAGTAACCTACAAATATTCGAGCTTGATTTTCCAGTATTTATTTACAAGAATTTCCAAAAATTTCATCAATATACGTACATAGATCAACAAGATAGTTACAAAGAAATGTTAGAAATTAACAAAATGGCGGTGGGTTTTCTAAAAATACTAAAAGACTACTTTCTCAAAAAAACCATACTTATATTTTTTGCCAATTTTTTGTTGAATTTGTACTATGATGAACAAAATTCCTTGTTGGTTTAATGCAGGCTAAGTAACTTTTGTGGCCATGAGAATTTTAAAAAATAAAATCGAATTCTCGCATTTTTCTGGCGAGCAACAATAGATACAAAATAACGTTAAGAAAATATTTTGCACAGTTAAGAAATTTTAACATAAGGTTCTTTGACTCATTTAACGCAGCCAAAAAAATGCTAGCGCAATAAAAAATAGTCATTTGTAAGTTGAAAGTGTTCTACGTAAATGAGCTTGAGGACGTTTATGTAAAAACATGTTGTGCTTTGCAGGCTGAAAAATGTAATAAAAGTAAGAATTTTCGGTTACATTTAAGAACAGTCAAGTTTAGAGCATTATTTCTTATACGCGGGGCAATAGAAAATTTTTTAAAAAATTCATAAGTATGAGGAACACTGTTGTGAACCAATTGCAGTTGAGAAATTTGAGAAGTAGTAGAAATTGTTGCTTTAAAGTACAAAAATGTACAACTACATTATCTTCAGTTCTAACAAAGATATTAAATCGATTCAAACTGCAAACTGTACCGGCTAGGCTCTGTAATTATTTTCAATCACTCGAAAGGATGTGATAGTCTTTTTTGTTGTTGTAAAAAACGCGATATTTATAGCCATTTTGTTGTTCTTATTGGAAAACAAGTGTCAGAAAGCAGGAGAAATCCTTTTTTTTTCTGGCGACCGCTGGTGCCTTTCTTCGACACGTGGTTCTTAATTCGTGGCACTTATTGTCGGTTTCGTAATTTTTAGGGCCATGGGAGCAAGGGCATTTGTCATATCATCGGTGGTTCAAAGTCGAGTCTCTTCCTTTAGAATTCGTTGATGCGAGTGTTTCAGATTCTGCTGTGTTGGATCTACACTGTCCCATGTTGTAATCAATGAGTCTTATTTGGAGGGCAGGCTACCAAGTTTTTTGTAGGGTCGTAGTACCCCCACTGCTCCACTCAGCGGAGTGGAACCATCGAGCTAATCTGGCATCTAACTATGCGACGAGCGGATGTAGGCCAAAGTCGATTATTTCAATGGACTAATAAACCTACAATTGGTGACCCCGGCGTGATTTACGTCATTTTTGGGGCAATGGATCAACTAAACTGCTCTGAAGATTGATGTCAGCACTAGCCATGGAATTTACATAACCAGGAAAGTATAAGCATACCCAATTTTATACTCAAAGTCCAAGGATTTTCTGGCTTCATCTATGTGTAACAAGAATGTCAAAGGATCTTCCATTCTCCCCACTCGTCGAGTCCTAGAAGGAGGGACCCGTTGGCACTGTTCCCCTTGTACGGGGTAGTCAGTCCATTTTGTACCCTTGACCGGCAAAGGTCTGTTATAATAAAGAAGTCCTGCAATATAGGTCAGGCACAATAAAGAGTATTTAAAAGTGATTCTTCTGACCCGTTACAAAATTGGCGATCCTGCCAGGATAGAAGTACACGATTCTCGTCTCTACGGAGCAATTAAGAGATCAAAAGACCCTATCTTTGGAAGACAATCTGGAAAACGGAAATCACTACGGTGGTTAAAATCGAGGACTTCCGGACTGATACTACGGTGTAGCCCGACAACCGGGAAGCAGAATTTGCAGTGGAACGAAATCTCTACGGTGATTATTATCGAGGGATAAATCCAAGACTCCGGACTGTTACTGCGGTGCAGCCCGAAGACCAGGAAGCAGAGTTTCAACAAAGAGAAAGTAAGCGAATTTTTAGAAAATCAAATAGAAATTTTTCTGGCGTCGGTGTACTGTTGGCATAGTACGACCCCGTAAGCGTAGAATTAATTTTTGAAAAATAAATGATTTAGGAAAAAAAGCTAGAAAATTTGTGCTCAGACGTTATACTTCATATTGTTACGCGTTCGCGATACTTACATCCGACACTCGCAATCAGGTTTAAAGCTTGCTTTGCATGCCTATAGGGAAAATTTAAGTACACACTATCGCACACTTACAGACACTTCCACAGATTCGGATAGTTCCATATCTGAGCGCAGTACGACCGCTCCCACTATGGCTACGGAAGATTCGTCAAAACAAGAACATGATGTTCTAACATTGATCCTGAATAAACTTCAAATAATAGATGAGAAACAGGGCAGGTTTAAAACTTGCCTGATGAATTTGAACGAGGAAAACCTGAAGCGGGCAGGCGAAATCAGAAACCTCGCTCAGTTTAACAATGCCTTAGTCACAGAGGATGAATCGAACGATCATTCACAGCATTCCAAGTCCTCTGAAAAGGAAGCATCGCCGCCACAGTACTCCTAGTCGTCTGAAAAGGCACTGTCGCCAAACGAGGAAACGCACGATCACACGCAAACAGCGGGTGGCCCAGAGAGACCCATCTCGCCTGGAGCTCTCCCAAATTCTTTCGCACAGTGTAGTGATCAGTTTATAAGTGTTCGGCCCATACATCCCGTCCCCCAGTGGTCTAACACTAACGAGAGACCCATCTTGCCGGGCGTTCCCCCAAATTCCTTCGCACAGTGTGGTGATCAGTTTCAAAATGTAGAGCCCATACATTCCGTTCCCAAATCCTGTCATTCAGTGTAGCAGCCAGCAGCCAGCAGCCAGCACCCGCACGTGAATCTGTGAGATCTAGCCGAATAGGTGAACAGCCCTCAAGTTCCTCGTCGCAGGTCATTGACCACCAATGTGTTCAGGTCCCAAATTCCTTCACTCAGTATGATTACCGGCCGCCAGCACCAGCTCATCGCATTTTTCCAAGAAACAACCCATCGCTACCAGCGATGCACCGAATGGAAAACATTGAACCGCTTTCCCAAGCTAAAGAAATAATCCGCACGGTCGAGATTTTAAACAGCCAAGATGATGTTGGCGTACATGATTTCATTAATATCGTGAAACGTGCGAAGCTAAGATGTTCCCAACCTAGTTTACTATTAGACCACATTTTAACAGAGAAAATAATTGGAAGTGCTAAAAGAGCATTCCGGCACTACCCTATAAATAGCTGCGACGATCTTTACAGCGCTTTAAAAACAAATTCAGCGACTACAACTACTCTGGAAACGTGTCGTAGTAAGCTTGAAACAATGAGGCAAAATCACGATTCAGTACAGTTTTATAATCAAAAATTTATAAGCACGTATAATGAATTGATTTATACAATTCAATCAGAATTTTCGTTCGGAATAGAGCGGAAATTAGCTCTTCAAATGAAGGAAAAATCTGCCACAAAGAGATACGTTATGAACCTACACGATGACATTAGCCATCAAGTGCGCCCTTGAAACCCAAAAGTTTGAACCAAGCTTTACAGGAAGACTTGGAAGCAGAAGTGTGGTGCAGAGAACGTTCGCGAACGAAAGTTTTAATACCACCTCGACCAGTACAACAAAGTGTTCTCAGACTACCCATGAGGAACATGCCGGTACCTACGGCCCGAAATCAACAGCCAAAAATGCGAATTCAACCCTCCTATAGTCTGAACCACGGACTACCTTCACAACATATGATGCAAATGACTTGTAACTTCTGTAAGAAACCGGACCATTTGGAGCGACAATGTTATGCAAAATCAAAACAGCAGGGTTTTCGAAATGGAACATCTCAGAGAAGACCGCCAGAAATCAGAAATATACAAGAGATGGAAGATCTACAAGACCCATTAGAATGTTACGTAGTGACACCACAGGAACAGGACGAAATCAAACGCTACGAAGAATCTGCAGAGTTTCTGCAATCAGCGGACGATTGCAATCTATACATGGAAAGCATTCGGATAGACGCACCTAAAGATTACTAGTAGATTCCGGAGCCTCTATCAATCTCATTAAACATTCTGAAGTACCCATACAAAGAATACCATTTGAGATGAGAAAACGTTTTGCCATGGGGACAGATATTCATTATTCTTATCAAGCAGTGAGAATACCATACTTAGAGAAGTTGCATTTATTTCACATTATTGATGATGATTTCCCCTTACCAGAAGAAGGTATTATTGGCCGACAATTCTTTAATGCATTTAATAAATATCAGATAACTAAAGATTTCCTTTATCTTGATAACAAAAAATTACCCCTTTACGAAGACGGAACATTTGTTTCGGGAAAAACAGCACAGATTACTCGGATCAAAGTGGTAGAAAAGGATCAAGATTTCTATATAGAAAATCACGACTCAATCCCGGACGGCATTGAGAATCAAGAATTAGTTGTACCCTTATATAATTATGAAAAAACCCCCTTAAAAATACCAAGCTGTTTGAAGTATGATAAAGTAGATCAAATTAAAGAAAAAAGTAGAGTCAGTGTCACTAGTTCAGAAGGAAAAAAGCAGATACAAGATCTATTAAACAAAACGAGATTGGACCACATAGAAGAAAAAGAACGTCCTTATTTATGGAAAATGGTAGCAGGATACATTGACATTTTTAACCTTGAAGGAGACCCTTTTCCATGTACCGATTTAGTAGAACATGAAATAATTTTGAAAACCGGAAAGATAGAAAATCTTAAAGCTTATCGTCCTCCCCAATGTCACAAAGAAGAAATAAAAACACAAATGCAGGACTTGAAAGAAAAAGGCGTCATACGAGATTCAAATTCACCCTTTAATTTGCCGATTTGGGTGGTCCCAAAAAAGGAAGACGCGTCTGGCAAAAAGAAATGGCGCAAAGTAATCGATTTTAGAAAGATAAAGGAGGACACGGGGTGAAGATTCTCTAAAAACCGACAAAGTGAAATTTTACACAAAACGGATACCTACTCATTTGATGAGAATGTAAAAATGAAAAAATCAAGATGAAAGGCACTTGTAAACCACAAACACGATTCTTCTAAAGCATAAATAAGGAGAAAAAATAATGAATTATTGAAAATTATTATTATGTTCACCCCAAATCATTACAAAAACAACCTCCGTATTTATATCCGAATACAAAACTGAAGACTAAAGTAAAAAATTGTATACATTAACTGTTGGGACTTTTGTCCTCCTGATTTTTCTGCTCTCTCATTAGTCTCCAATGCCATATACAATGCTCGAAATACAATTACAAAAGCATTAACAATGCTTTTGCAAAATTAACTCTTATATACAATGTATATCATTTTCTATTCTATGTGTGTATATTCAAAAAATATAATTTACCTTTTTCGATGCACCTTTTAATGCTTTTAATTAACTTCCAGCGCGACAATGAGGTATATCAAGCTAGCACCTCTATAAACGAAATTCCCAAATTTCTTTTTATCATAATTTAGAGCTTTTTTGGGATCTTGAACGCAACAACAACCAATTTCTAAAGGTCACCCCTACTAAAAACAAATACCGCCTACTTAAAAACTCAAATTCGGAAAAAACAAAAAAGCACCAAATTTTGGGCTCATTTTGGGCTTCCGAATGCACGCAAAAATCCAAAGCCTATCCCATAATTTAAAAAGCCACTCCCTTGCGAAAAATAAAATTTGCAAAAGACAAAACGCACCAGATTTTGGGCTTATTTTGGGCTCTCCAATGCACCAACTAAAATATCATAAAAAACACCACTATGTTCAAAAACACCAACCCACTAATAAAATTTTGAACCTCAAAATGGGCAATTTTGAAAAGCCCAAAAATTAGAGACTCCACTGATAGTGAGAAACTCCCAACAAGATTATTTTTTTACAATTTCATATATACGAGGTAGAGAGTGGTTGATTTTAAACGTTAAGGATTGGAGCCCAAAAATTGGAGTCGGTATTTTCGAGGAGCCCAAGAATCAGATACTCCATTGCCACGGGAAAATTCCCAAAAAGATTATTTTTTGACAATTTCATATCTACGTGGTTGAGAGTGGTTGAGTTTAGACGTTAAGGGTTGGAGCAAAAAATCGAAAAGCTTATTTTTCAAGAGCCCAAAAATCAGAGACTTCATTGACACTGAAAAATTCTCAAGAAGATTATCTTTTTACAATTTCATATCTACGTGGTGGAGAGGGGTTGATTTTAGACGTTAAGGGTTGGAGCCAAAAAATTGAACTCGGTATTTTCGAGAAGCCCAAGAATCAGATACTCCATTGACACGGGAAATTTCTTAGAAGGATTATTTTTTTACAATTTCATATCTACGTGGTAGAGAGGGGTTGATTTTAGATGTTAAGGTTCAAGGCCAAAAAATTAATTTTGTATTTTCGAGATGCCCAAAAATCAGACTCCACTGACACTGGAAAATTCTCAAAAAGATTCTTTTTTGCAATTTTATACCTACGTGGTAGAGAGGGGTTGATTTTAGACATTGAGGGTTGAAGTTAAAAAATTGGAGTCGGTATTTTCGAGGAGTCCAAGAATCAGAAACTTCATTGACATGGGAAAATTCTCAAGAAGATTATTTTTTCACAATTTCATGCCTACGTGGCAGGGAGGGTTAATTTAGACGTAAAGGGTTGGAGCCAGAAATCGGAAAGGGTATTCTTGAGAAACCAAAAAATTAAGAGACTCCATTGTCAATAAATAATCTTTTTGAGAATTTTCCAATATGAATGGTGTCTTTGATTTTTGGGTTCCTCAAAAATACCCTTTCTGATTGCTGGATCCAACCCTTAACGTCGAAAATCAACCCCTCTCTACCACTTAGATATAAAGTTGTAAAAAATAATCTTTTTGAGAATTTTCTATAGTCACTGGAGTCTCTGATTTTTGGGCTCCTCAAAAATATCTATTAAAATTTGTTGGCTCCCACCCTTAACGTCTAAAATAACCCCTCTCTACCACGTCGATATGAAATTGTAAAAAAGAATCTTTTTAAGAATTTTCCAGTGTCAATAGAGTCTCTGATTTTTGGACTTCTCGAAAATACCGGCTCCAGTTTTTAGGCTCCGAACATTAACGTATCAAATCAACCCGCCTTAGATGAGGTAGAAAGGGACCAAGAGAATAAGAGAGTTAGAATTAAAAGGAAAAGAGCAGAGAGAGAGAGAGAGAGAGAGAGA
>NC_046661.1:1427583-1429123 GCF_010883055.1 Belonocnema kinseyi | reverse complement strand
GGAGAAAGACAAGGTTTGGGGTAAGCTAGAGAGCATTGAGAATAGACAGAGAGAGGTTGACGAACAGAGATCTAGAGAAATAAAACAGTTGGAAGAGCGGGTTTCCAGTCTGGAAATTAGGAATGCGCATATGGGGGCAAAATATAAAATGAGGAAATAGTTGAAGGGAATGAAAAGAACGTCCAAAGTGATAAAGAAAGATTGAAGAAAAGACTCAGTAAGTTCGAAAGAAGATTAGAAGGGGAAGAAAGGGCAAAGAGGAAAAATAACGTAGCAGTCAAGAGATAAAAAGTGGAGAGTGAAACAGGAGAAGTGGAAATAACAAATCTTTTTCGAGATATTAGAGTGCAGGTAAGCGTAGAAGGAGTCAAGAGAATAGGAGGGACAGAGGAAGGAAAAGAAGGAATATTTCTAGTAAAAGTGGGGAGTGAGGAGGAGAAAAAGAAAATTATGGAGAGAAAAAAATTGTTGAGAGGTAGAAGGGAAAGAATTGAAGAAGATCTGACACGGATGGAGATGAAAAGGAGATGGCAAATAGATCAGAGGGCTTGGGAAGAGAGGAAAAGGGGCCATATAGTGTGAATAGGAAGAGACAGGTTATGGAGAAATGGGGAGGAATGGGGATGGGATGAAGAATTAGAAGAATTAAGGAAAAAAGGAAAAAGTCTTGAGAAAGGTAGACGGAAGGGAGACGAAAAAGAGCCTAGAAATAAATCAGAGGGGTTTCCAAACAGCAAAGCGGAAACAAAGTGAAGAGAAAAAAAAGAGGGAGGGGAAGAGAGAAACGTGAAAATAGCTTTCTGGAATGTGTCAGGTTTGAAGAACAAGAATAAAGGATTTTGGGAGGAGTTATAAAAGTGGGATGTGATTATGATGAGTGAAACTTGAGCAGATCAGAAGGACTGGAAGGTAATAAAAAAGCTGTTACCGAAAGGTTATGTGTGGACAATGCAAGAAGCAAGAAAAGAACACGTTAAAGGGAGAGGGATGGGCGGCATAATGTCAGGGGTGAAAAGAGAATTAGCAGTAAAAGGGAGAAAAGATGGCAACATGGCGGAAAAGGATGAAACTATGATAAGAAAAATTATAATTGGGAAAGTAGAAATATCAGTGGTGTGTTTATACAGAAGAAGAGAGGAAGAGGAAGGCTGAAGAGTAATAAGGAGGTGGGTGGAAGAAAGGAAGGAAGAATTGGTTTTAATAGGAGGGGACTTAAATGCATGGACTGGCGAACAAGGGGAGGGTTATGAGATGAAGAAAAGGAGGCATTTATAAGGAACTCCAAACATAGAGAGACGGACAGGGAGGGGAGGAAGTTACTAGACATGATAGGAGAAACAGGATGGTTCATATGCAATGGCAATATGAAAGGAGATGAGGAAGGGGAGATCTCATTCATAGGAAAGGGAGCAACAGTAATAGGCTACATCTTGGCTGTAGAAAGAATGCGGCATATGATAGGGAGTATGAAGGTAGGGAATGAGATAGGGTCCGAGCACTTCCTGGTCATAGTTACACTAAGAAGAGGCGTCAGTAAGCG
>NC_046661.1:1425749-1427483 GCF_010883055.1 Belonocnema kinseyi | reverse complement strand
GGAATCGCTCATGCATACTCTCTACTTTCCTATGTTCCTTCCATCCCCAGATCTCCACACCATAACACAACACTGCCCACACCAACGCATCAAACAACCAGAACCTCATTCTCCAATCATTCTTGAACCTTATTTTTCCTATACCCCATGCTTGGCCCATTACTTTACTCGCACATTCAATTCTTTTCCTCACCTGCAGCTTGTTTCCCCCTTCTTCCTCAAACCAAAAACCTAGGTAACAGAACTCCTCCACAATTTCCACTTTTTGTCCGTTCATCTTCCAAACGTAATTTATTTTGCTCTTTCTATTTCTGAAACACATCACCTTTGTCTTATCTACGTTCACCGTTAGCTTTTTTTTCCCACATACTCTTGGAAGATTCTCATCATTAGGTTCATCCCCTTCTCATCATCTGCTAATAGAACTACATCGTCCGCGTATGCTAGAGAGTATAGTTTGCTATTACCCAAAACCTTTCCTCCATTCCCTTTCTCCTTTAGCTTCTCCTCTAAGTCTGCCAATAGGATACTAAATAGTAACGGACTCAAAGGGTACCCTTGTCTTAGACCTCGGCTTGTCCAGAAAACCTGCCCTTTTTTCTTTCCTTTTTTCACCCTAATCCTGGTTTCAGTAAAAATTTCCTTTATCCTCTCCACTAACTTTTCCTCTGCACCCCTCTCTTTCATTGCCTGCCATAGTACTTTTCTATCTACTGAGTCAAATGCTGCTTTGAAATCTACGAACAAAGCGACTAGTCTCCCCTTCTTTCTCCCCAAATTTCTGTTAACTAAATAGTTAAGTACGTAGATGTTGTCTATAGTTCCCATTCCTTTTCTAAATCCCGTCTGATTATTTGAGATACTTTCTTTTTGTTCTACCTGACGCTCCAACCTATTTCTCAAGCTTTCTGCATATATTTTATAGCCGACTAACATAAGAGTGATCCCTCGGTATTTCTCTACCTTCTTTCATTCCCCTTTCTTGAGAAGCGGTACCACCAGTCCCGTCGTCCACTCTTCCGGCCAACCTTCCCCTTTCCATACCTTGTTGCAGATCTTCCACATCCCAACCCTAATCTCTTCTCCTCCAAGCTTCATCGCTTCGTTCTCCATCCCATCTTCTCCCGCCGCCTTGTTTCTTTTTAACCTATTTATTGCCATATCCACTGCTCCTCTTCTTATCTCGTTCTCTTCCTCCATTTCTCCTTGGACTATCCTACACTTTTCCCCATTAATCTTATTTTGGTCTCCCCCTAATAGAGCCTTAAAATAATCCATCCATTCCTCAATTTCTATTTCTTCGTTTACGCCCTTCCTTTCCCCTCTATCCCTATTTATCACAACCCAAACCCTACCTTCTTTGATCGCTTTTTCTACCTCTGCTTTATATTCTTCCTTTCCCCTCTGTCTTTTTATTTCCAGCATCTTCACATGTTCTTTTTTCCTCCTGTTATGCTCCACCTTCTCCATTTCCCCTCTTCTCCATTTGCTCACACACTCTTTTATTCTCTCTTTACTCTCCCAGCATTCCTCGTCCCACCAGCCTCTCTTTCCCCCTACTCTTTCTTCATTAGTACCCAGCTCATCCTTTACCTTTTCAATGGACCCCTTCAACCTTTTAATTAACGAGTCTATTCCCTCCTCTTTTTCATACCTAACCTTCTCTTTTACCATCTTTTGTTTAAACTCTTTTAATTAATATACCCCCCCCCCCAGATTCCCATTTTCGTGTTT
>NC_046661.1:1422521-1425649 GCF_010883055.1 Belonocnema kinseyi | reverse complement strand
TCGAGAAGGGGTTATGGAGTGGCAGGACATAGAGTTAGAGCTATTGGTTAAACAAGGAGAAGAGAGATGGACAAAGATTATAGATTCGAGGTACAATAGATTTTATATTATGGTCAAAGGGTTGATGGAACCAGAATATCTGCCAAAAATAAAAAAGGAAGAAAAATGGAGTAGGGTTATACGGTTCAGAATGGGAGAAGGAGTGAGAGCATGCAGATATTGGATGAATAAAGAGGAGAATTGATGCAGAGTATGTGGATACGAAATGGAGTCATGGGCACATGTATTAGAGAGATGTACAGGAGAGGAAGAGGGACAGTTGAGTGTGAATGAGTGTGTAAATGGATCTTGGATGGTAGTTGACAGGGAGTGATGTGGATGAAGAAATTGGATGAAGTAAGGGAAAGCAAGGGAGTAGGGCAGAGCCAAATGGGTGATCCTGAAAAGGGAAAGTAAGAAACGAAAATTGTTTTCATTATCGTGGAAAATGCATTTTTTTATGGTAAGAGGAAACGGAAACCCTGGAAGCTCGCTCATTTTAGGAATTAATATCACTACTGTTACTGTTGCTTATCCCACGTAATGCAAAAGAGTAGAATATAAGTAGTAGTTAAGTTAGACTAAGGATGGAATTGTAAATATGTGTACAGGGAGCGGAGGCCCTCAAACCCGTAAAAGGGAGAGATTAAATACATACATACCCTTTCTGATTACTGACTCCAACCCTTAACGTCTGAAATCAACCCCTTTCTACCACGTAGATATAACTTTGCCAAATGAATAGTCTTTTTAAGGTATTTTTCAGTGTCAATGGAGTCTCTGATTTTTAGGCTTCTCGAAAATACCCACTTCGATTTTTAAGCTCCAATCCTTAACGTCTAAAATCAACCACTCTCAACCTCGTATATATGAAATTGTAAAAAAATAATCTTTTTGGGAGTTTCCCACTATCAGTGGAGTCTCTAATTTTTGGGCTCTTCAAAATTGCCCATATCGAGGTTTCAAATTTTACTAGTGCGTTGGTGTTTTTGTACTTAGTGGTGGTTTTTATGATCTTTTGTTTGGTGCATTCGAGAGTCCAAAATAAGCCCAAAATGTGGTGCATTTTTTTTTTTCAGGTTTTATCTTTCGTGCATTCGGAAGCCCAAAATGGGCCCAAAATCTGTTGTTTTTTGTTTTTTCCGAAGTTGAGTCTTTAAATAGGGGTATTTGGTTTGTAGAGGTGCTTGCTTAATAGACCTTATTGTCACGCTGGAAGTTAAGTAAAAGAATTAAAAGGTGCATCGAAAAAGGTAAATTATATTTTTTGAAGATGCATATATAGACTAGAAAATCATATACATTGCGGCAGTTATTTTTGTAACGAATATGGGTGAGAAATAATAACGCTTAAAAGTACCATGTTACTATTTTATAAGTAAGTTCCATCTATGTAGATATCGACTTTTTTCAATACGCCTTTTTATTACAAGATATTGTTTTTTTATATAGGAGTTAATTTTGCAAAAGAATTGTTAATGCTTTTGTAAATGCATTTCTAGCATTGTAAATGACATTGAAGAATAATGAGGGAATGCAACAATCAGGAGATCGAAAGTCCCAACAGTTAATGTATACAAGTTTTGACTTTAGTCTTGAGTTTTGTATTCGGATACAAACACGGGGGATGTTTTTGTAATGATTAGGGGAGAACAATAATTTTGCTCCTTAGTTATGGTTTAGAAAAGTCGTGTTCATGATTTACAAGTGCTTTTCATCTTGATTTTTTCATTTCTACATACTCATTCATGTGAGTGTAATGTAATCGTCCAAATTTTCGATCTCTGGCTTTTAACGGATCTTTACGTTTACCCTGGTTAACAACTTAACATCTTATATATCATAAAATTTTGTCGGTCTCTGTCTGTCTGTATGTCTGTCTGTATGTCTGTATGTATGGTTACCTGAATGTTGTAGCCACGCTAAATTTGAAGGATTTGTCCAATCGAGTCTAGATTTGATACACTTCTGAAAGTCCCCAAAATAAAGGCTAAGCTTGTTAATCAGATATTTCCAGCCAAAATAAAAAAATTGACAGCATTTTCAAAATGAACTTTTTTTAATTTTATAAATTTTTGTCAAAGTTTCTTATATATGGGTAAAAGCCTCGCAAATTCTCTAAATAAAATTTTTAATTTTGATAAAAATTAGAAAAGTTATATACTTTTCAAACATTTTCAAAAAATAGAAAAATTTATTTTTTTCATAGATCCAAAATTTCATTCAAAATGTTTGCTAGATACCAAGTATATTTCAAAACTATTCTAGCAGAATTTTTCGACTAACCCACAATTTAAAATAATAGAGCCGGTATAACCGAACTGTTGAGCGCGATTATCGCAATGAGGATGCAATCGTTAAGGCCGTAGGTGCTTTGAGAACCTTCTTTAATGTCCAATTACAAAAAAAATGTTCAGCTTCACTTTCTAATTGTGGTTTATAAGGGGTTTCAATTACATTATTAGATATAATTTAATATATATATATATACTCGTATATATATATATAATTAAAATTTGTCATAAGGACAACCGCAGGATTTCGCCGGGAGCGGGTGCAAATCTGAAAAATTGCACCCACTTCCAGCGAAATCGCGGTAAAATTTCAGCCATAACCACGTCTTACAACCGTGAGATAGGTGGTTACAGTCTGTAAAGGAATCAATACGACGATCCCGCAAAAGCCTCGTGGACCCTAAGAACACGGAGCGACCCAAGGACAACCGCCTTCTGCATTTTTCCCGTAAGTGTTCTCGCATATTGTTGACACGCAGGGATGCTTTTTAGGCTATTAGCAAGTGAAAGCTTGGCACCTCCAAGAGCGCCGATGATAAGGACGATCAGTTTAACAGAATATTCCGGGTACAATCGTTGCAACTCCCTTATAAGGTCTCGATACCTCTCTTTCTTTTTATTCCCCTTGGCTATGATGTTTTTGTCAGCTGGTGCCGAAAATTCGATAACGAACATGGTTCGCTTCTCGAAGCAAAGAAGAACCATGTCAGGCCTAGAGTGAGCAACAGAAACAATTGTCGAGAATATAAAGTTCCAGTATATACGGCACTTCCCATTCTCGACAATTGACTCAAT
>NC_046661.1:1401282-1422421 GCF_010883055.1 Belonocnema kinseyi | reverse complement strand
TTATGAGAATGTGCTCTCGAAGCGGGCGGATTTTTTAAAATACGTTTGTGCAGCACAGGGGGTTGCTTTTTACAATGAGGGTTGATTTTACTTAAGTGTTTATTATCCCATTTGAAAGCAAAAAAATCTAGCCTAGACATTTTTTCAATACTTTTTTAAATACTTTTTTTCATTACAGGGGGTAGTCTTTTTGAATAAGGGTTGATTTTACAAAAGTGTTTAATATAAAATATATAAACAAAATAATAGCAGCTAAATATAGCCTAGTCATTTTTTCAATACTTTTTTTCATTATAGGGGGTAGTTTTTTTAAATTAGGGTTGACTTTACAAAACTGATTCATAGCTCATTGTAAAGCAAAAAATAGTAAAAAAATCTAGTCTGGTCATTTTTTGAATAACTTTTTAAAATACTTTTCTCCATTACAGGGGGTAGTTTTTTAAAATAAGGGTTTACTTGACAAAAGCGATTCAGAGCTCATTGTAAAGAAAAAAAATAGAAAAAAATCTAACCTAGTCATTTTGTTTAATTTATTGATTTTTGAATTATTTTTTTAGAGGGCGCTGATGAGTTTCCGTCAAGCTAGCGCCGGCCTCTTTTCTCGAAAACTAATGAAGCAAAAAAAATTTTTTTTGTTGTAAAAAATAGAAAAAAATATACATTATATGACATTTTGTTTTTTGGTAGTGTTGCCGCTGAGTTGTCTGACCTGTCGGCATTCTACAATCTACACGTATAGCAGGGCTCGCCACTTCAAGCAGGCGCTGACTGCCACGACAAATGTATGGCTGCCACCAAGTTTTTCTGTCATTTTTTTCTTCGTCTTCCAGGAATCAAGCGAAGGGTTGCAGCCAAGGTAAATTACGCCTCGTCGTCATTCACGCCAGGTAGTCTCAAATTTTGTACTCGAATTTACAAATATTTCATTTCCAATTTCAATTTCATTTTTAATTTATAAAGTGAATCAAATTTGCCTGCAAATTAAACCTCAAATTAATGCTTTAAAAAGGAGGAAAAATTTGGATAATTTTTAATTAAAATTCATAAAGAATACAGAAAAATGATGGCCGCCAAAATACCTTCTTCTTTATTTTGAAGAGTGTAAACTCTACTTCGAGTTGTACAATTTGACAATTGTCCATTAAAAATGTCCTTATTATTATTTCATTCAAGAAATAATGACATGTGCCACATTTTAAACAAAATTAAAAAAAAAGTTAACTTCATTTTTTAATTAATTTTTAACTACTTATTTCTCAATGAACTATATGAATATTAGCAAATAAAACGTTTACATTTATTTTTACACTATATTTTATTTTTGGGAAGGATAATACCTTCCAAGCCCGGTGGCAGGTATAATGATCGTGAAGCGCTAGGAACCAGTTAAAGGATAAGAGTTAATAGGTCCTGTTTGAACTACTCTTTTGGCTGCCACTGGCAGTCTTTGCAGTCAAAGACTGATTCCTGGTGAGCTTTGACCTACAGCGCCATGAGCCGCGAGTGCAGCTTAATCCTCAGTCTCAGGTACGACTGTAAACGATTCGATGAACACTCATACAATCATACAAATAGAAACGGAGCAGGATTTGAATTTTTCAACCATACCAGGATACAAATATGAACATTATACTGAACAAGAAAACTTATCCTAGGATTGGTTTTACAAGAGAAAACACACAAATTTACTGATTATATTATAGAACGTCGGAAAGAACTTCGTCTTTTGTCGAAAATTTTATTACTAATTAAATAAAAATGGATAACAATGCAATAAATACAGCACTATAGAGAATTCTTACGTACCGGCACTTTAATTTTCTATGTCTTTTGTTTTATTTAAACTTTTGATACGTTCAGTCTTTCACTAACTGCCGAATTTAACTCTATGCTAGATTCGTTTTTATTAATGGGTTCAGAGATTACTACTCTCGGACTGAGAGTGACATTGTTGCCGTGCTTAAATTAACTCTAACCTTTTCTTTTAGAGTATAAAAATGTTTTGAATTTCTAACAAGTTTATTTAAAAGATAAAAAGAACGATACATTTTACATTACCCCTTTTTTTGTGGTATAGAACTACCATTTTCCAGGAAGACTAGTTGTAGAAAGAAAGGGAATCTTTACTTTTCTTTCTATAATCCCTGTGGAAATGGGCGATTTTGAATTTTCCACAGAACTTGCGCGTTTCACACATGCACACATTTTCTATTCTTTTCCTAAGTAATTATAAATTAGAATTTGTTCTTATGAAATTCTTCTCTCGTGTGGAGATTCGAGAGAAAAATCTTTCTCCGTAATAATTGTCACGGTATCTCGTATTCCTTTCACTAAGCTTTAAACGTAAAGCTTTAAAGCTTCAAAAAAAAAAAATTAAATAACTCGTCGGCCGAGTTCTTTGTGAAAATAGGATTTTTACGTCCACACAGCGTTAATAGACTATATCTCTTTTATAAATTGATCGAACGCTATTTATAGCTGTTGTCAGTAATCTGGCAATTCGAAATCACATTTTTATGTGATGGGAGTATTTGCAACAGGGCTTTTGCAATAGAATTCTTATATTAGAATTCGCTGAATTAAGGAAATTGATTTTCAGTATTATTTTTATATTTTCTTGCCTTGATTCGACGATTAGGAAATGCTTTTGCAGTTACTTTAATTCAGCATTTCATGTATCTTGATATTCCTGTTGAATGCATGATAGTGTTTATTATCAGTCAGCTGAATTGGAAGGTGGTGAAATTTAGATGTGAAGAAATTAGGGGGGAGCATTGAACTTAAACCACGAGCCGACAAGCATATACATATGTGAGACAATGCCCTATGTTTATAGCAAGGTAAAAGACTGGGTTGCAAGTTGCGTATGTAAGCGAAACTTTTCTTCCGTTTCCTACTCTCTTTCTTTCTACATCCTTTCTTCGTGAAATGACTTAATTCTTATTGATATTCATTTATAAGGTATATTTATAGGAGTTTCGCCTATAAACAGATGTTATTTTGATTTTGATAGGCTTTCTTTACTTTGTTTGTAATGAAAGCATTTATATCTCGTTCAGTTTAAAATAATTAAGTTTAATTATAAAGGAGACGTAAGAATTCACAAGGCATCGTCGGATTACTCGGTGCATATAAATATACACGTATCCGCGCATACTCATTCAGCTGGACTTTAAACTGGTGTGCGTACGTGTTAGCGTACGATCCAGCTTATGCCTCTTTTTCTTACACCCTTCTGTTCATATCTTTATCCTCCATAGGAAATTTAATTGCTACTTGGATCCGTGTATAGGGATCGTCCGTAAATTACGTAACGCGTTTTTCTTTTGTTTGAATAAAGACGAGCATGAAATTGATGTGAAGTTGAGAAAGACACAACGATATAAACAAAAGAAAAAAGTGTTACGTAATATATGGACGATCCCATATTCATATGCAATTATGAAAATTTAATTATAAATTTAGATTCATGGACATTAGTTCCATTCGTGTTTACCCATAATTTTCTTTATTATTTATTTTTAAATGTTGTTTGAATTTTACGTGTGTAACAGAATTATTTTTTATTGAGTAATGTAAGTAAGTAATGTAAGTAAGTAATGTTGCTTTAGATTCGTTTTATTAAATACTTATTTCCCTACGAGTAACTACTTAGTTAATGAGAAATGTAAATTCCAATGTAATTTCAGTTATATGTATTTAGGGCAAGAGCAGTTAGTTTTTTGAAAATTAAATTATGAATTGGGAAATTAACCTCTACTGTGTAAGAAAACAATTTAAACATTGTCCAATCGCCGATTTAAATTATAACATAATTACTTTGTCAAGCTCTTCGACTGGGGTTTTTGCTAGAAAAATTTATTAGCAACCTTCATTCGGACAGTGTTATGAAACGAATGTTTCAGTTAAATAACATGATGACTTTGTCAATCTCTTCGACTGGGGTTATTGCTATAAAAATTGAGCAGCAACCTTTATTTGAACAGTGTTATAAGAAGAATGTTTCCGTTAAATATCATGATGATTTTGTGAAGCTCTTCAACTGGGGTTATTGCTAGAAAAAAAGACCAAAATTGGTAAAATAGTTTTTGGATAGCCAATCCATCATTTTTCATTTGAAACCTCTAAATTGGATTTAAAATTATTGCAGAATTTATAGAGCATTAAAATTGGACTTCAAATTTTGTAGAGATTATAAGAGGTCTAAGTGAGAACTTGCAAAATAATGCAAAAATTGTTAAGAGACTCGAAGAGGATTAAAATGATACTAGATAAGATCTAAGAGAATCAACCACGGACCTTAGAATTTGCCTAGCACGTCAAGTTTTTGAGATAAACTGGATGAAAGAGGACAAAAATGGCCATTTTAGCCAATTTGGGTACTTTATAGTGACAGATTGATCTCATTTTAAGTAATTTGCAGTTTAAAGATCTTTAAACTAATTTTACTCTTTCTTTTTTAAAGTAGAATTTCAAAATTTGGTGGCGTCCAATTTCTGTGGATGTTAAGTAAAATATATTGGTTGCGACATCTAAAAAAACGAAAAAGCATGTCTACTTAAATTAGTTTGACTACTACATCCCAGGTGGAAATGTCGGTAGTGTGCCGGAGTTCACCACAGGCGCAGTACTGGCCCAGTATTGCCCACCAGTACAGACAGCCGGTGGTTCGACCAGTACTGGCAGAACGTTGGCTGCATGATCGGGACGGTACTATGCCAGTAGTACAACGTGTTGCGTAAAGTGTTAAAATTTCTAAGTTCTGTCGATGCAAATTTTAAATGCTCATTAAATGTTGTTATCAGAACATTTATAATGGTCTTAAAAGCCAAAAAATTAAATATTACCTGAAGAAAAATTGTAGTCGATTTAAATTATTTATTTGAAAATTATTTTATTAGTTTTTCCGCGAACAGTTAGTTTATTTTATATCTACTTGATGTCTTATGATGATAAAAAGAAGAACGAGAAAAAAGAGTTAAAAATTTTCGTTTTAACTTTTCTGAACTGTAGCTTATGAGAATGGCTTTCTCATAGAGTTTCAACTTCTCGGTTTAGCGCAGTGGTTAGCACTCCCGACTGCTAGGCGATAGATTTAGGTATATAGATGTAGGTTCGAAACCCCGTAGCGTTAGACATTTTATTTGTAATTTAATGTTTGAAAATGTAATATATGTATTCATTCTAAGCGGGTGCCATTAACATGTATTGTCAAAATATTCGCAGTCAATTATTATTTATTTTAAATACCTTTTTTGTTATATCTTCAGATTATAGAAATAGTGGGTCTTAAAATTAAACAAATAGTTTGAAAATTCTATTTTTTCAATTATAAATAATATTCGGACGATATGCAGTCATATGGTGATGAATGGGTGGTCTTTAAAATAGTTGAATAATTTATTATCTTTTTTAAAATTAACTTCGACATTTTCGCATACCAGCGGTTTGCCAGTACTGCCCCAGTACTGACAGACCAGCAACACCAAGCCTTACAAGCCAGTACTGGCATATTACCGGCCCAGTACAGCCACCCTGTACTGGAACTCCGGCAGGCGGTACTGGGCCAATACTGGACCAGTGGTGTATTTCTACCTGGGATATTTTTTATATTTCACGCAATTTTAATGTATAATGAGCAACAAGTAATCAATAAGGCAACAATATCACTCATATAAACTCATATGATGAGAACATAATTGGTTTTATAGTTCACCCCTACGAAATTCATGTATGCATATTTTTATATTTATGTGTGAAGAGAAAAAATGTTATAAATCGGAAACGCTTTAGCTCAGAATAAAAGAACCTTTATTACAGATCATTTTGCTTCCGAAAGGTATAGAAGCGACAAGAGCACTTTTGAATGATATACTTTCGGATTATTTATTTTATCCTGATACATTTAATATGAAACACAATATTGTTTGATTTTTAAAAACGTTCAGAACATACATAGGTGTAAATCCGAAAAAAATATTTAGCCGAAATACTTAAAGTATGTAAAATCTTAAAATTATAGAAATATTTTTAAAATCTTATGAATTCTTCAAAATATTTGTAAAATCTTTATGAAATCTGTTGTATTAATTTAAAAACAAGAAAATGCTTGAAATTTTTTAGAAATCCTTAAAATAGTTTGAAATATTTGTAAATTTCTTGCAATCTTTTAAAGATTTGTGAATCATTTGCAAATATCTTGAAAACTTGATGAATTTGGTTAAATATTCGTATAATCGTCCCGAAATTCTTGGAATTTGTTTTAAATCAGTGAAATACTTAAAATCTCTTAAATTTTTATATAACTGTTTAAATATTTCGAAATGTTTGTGAATATCTTGAAATCTTTTAAAGTATGTAAAATGTAGATACCTGAAAATAATAAAAAGTTTAGGAACTCTTTTAATAATAAGTTTCAGCATAGAAAAACTTTCTTAAAATGTAAAATGTACTACTTAGAAGATTGAGAAATTGTTTTTACATTTCCATATTATTACACTTTGTCTGCCCTGTTCTAGACTATTTTTTAATAGCTTAATTTCAGTTCTATAATTGTTTTATTTGTACACTATTATCCTATGCTAAATTTAATCGGACATGGTCTACTTTCGTTGAAAACTTAAATCAAGACCGTTCTTAAGCTTAAAATCAGACGTTTTTATTGTAACCTATGTACACTAGGGTGGTCCAAAATTGCTTTTCTCGATTTTTATGCAAAACGCCCGGAAATTTGTTCGAATCCACAAAAAATAAGCCAAGTTTTTTTGGAAAAATATAATATTTAGAGGTGGCGTAAGCCCCATGAAGTTTAACACGTATTACCCATAACAAAAAAAGACGCTTTTGTAAATTTCATTCAGAATTCTCATTATTAGGTGAATCGAGTTCGAAATTCACTATTTCTCTTCACAATTAGTCACAGAATGCGAGTAAAATATTACTTTTCGAATATCACCCCGATAAGTAAGTAGGGCTTTGGACAAAGTTGATCACTGTATCCTAATTTCTAAATTCAGAGCCTATGGTGTCTCAAGTAGCACAGTTGATTGGATAGAATCTTATCTGTATAATAGAACACAAGTTATCAGGATAAATGTTCATCTGTCCAGCGAAGTCTTGGCGACGTCGGGTGTCCCCCAAGGGTCACAGATGGGTCCCTTGCTCTTTTTAATCCTCATAAATGATCTAAAGTAATCTATTCAGCATAGTAACTTCCTTTGTTACGCGGATGACATTAAATTATATCTTAAAATGTCTTCCTTTATTTGTGCAGATAAACTTCAAGAAGATCTTAAAAGAATTCATTTGTGATGAATGAAGAATTCATTCATCACATCTATGATTGTGAATAAAGCACTTAAATCTTTAGGTTTCATTGTCAGAAATTTTAAGTCTTTTTATAATCTTCTAGTTCTTAAAACTCTCTACTTCGCGTTAGTCAGACCTCACCTTGAAACGGCCTCTATTATCTGGTCACGCTTCTATGCGATCTATATAATGAGAATTGAACGAGTACAGAACAGATTTCTCAGATTTTCAGCTTGGCAGCTTAGTATACATAGAAATAGATTTGACCATGACTACACTGAACTTCGAACTACTTTAAATATACCTTCAATGCAATCCCGACTCTTAGCAGCAGACATGCCTTTTCTCTATAATGCAATTAATGGTCATATCGATTTTCCGCAAATTCTAGTCCTGATCTCGTTTTCTGCCTCTACCCTCTCTCTCAGAGGCTCGATCTTTACTTTTAGAGTTCCTTTTCATAAAACAAATTATGGCGGAAATAGTACTCTTACACGCATTTGTAGGGAAGCTAGCCACTTTCAAGACATAGATTTCTTCGACTCATGCTCATCTAGGTTTGAGAACAGACTCTTAGCGTTACTCAGAGATTTAACAATTTTTGATTGCCATACGTTGACTGGCTCGAGCGCTATTTTGTTCATTATTACAACTTTTATATTTAGTTTCATTTTCATATGTAATGAAGGGCGTTGCCCGTTGAATGTTCGAATAAATAAATAAGTCTGTGAAAATTGGCGACTCGGCGATTTTCGTAGTGAAATTGCAAAAAACCATAACAAATATGGTTTTTTGCGTTTATATCAGCCAATATGAAAAATCTCGCAAAATGTTTACAATAATAGTTGTAGATCGTACAGAAATACATATTTTTTGTGTAACATATTTTTTTCTACGAGTGACAGTTTCCAAGAAAATTAGTGATATCTCGATTTTTATGAAAAAAAAAATCAATGAGTATTCTCCATTGGTTTTGGTTGGGTACCTACTCACGCTTTTCACCACAGGAAGGTTGAAGTATTTTAAAGATCATTTTTTTGTATTTTTAAATTTTTTAATTGTTTTTTTTTCTACTTTTATGATTTTTCAATATATTTTAATTTATTTTAATTAGAAATTCAGAGTATTTTCTATTTATTGTCTTGATTGTATACTCCTTATAAGTTTTTTTATAATAGTCTGCTGAGTATATTTAGTGGCCAGGATAATATCCTTTTATGTTAGTAATTAATTCTTTAAACGGATCCGCAACTATTTTCTTTACGCGTCGCCGCCACAAAAATTCGCAGAGATGCTCTGCAATGTTCCTCTTACGCACTCCTCATGAGAGAAATCGTCGCATCCACCGGGTTCAATTACGCGTATAAGACGGGCTGCTGACACTGGGGGACGGTTAACACTCGAAAACGAAAAGAGCATGATTTTTATGGTTTCTTTTCATAAAAATCGAGATATCACTAATTTTTTCTTAAACTATCGCTCGTAAAAAAATGTATTCTACAGAAAATGTGTATTTCTGTAAGGTCTACAACTTTTATTGGAAGCATTCTGCGAGGTTTTGCATATTGGCTGTGATAAACGCAAAAAACCACATTTTTTATGGTTTTTCCGCGATTTCACCATGAAAATCGCCTAGTATCCAATTTCCACTATCATTTTTGTAATCAGCGCGTCAAAATACATTAGTATACGCAGTGTGAAGGAAATCGTCACGTTCACCTATTCGGAACTTTATCCATTTTTAACTTTTTATCATTTTTCAATCAGAGTTAAGTAATAATTAATTTATGTTAACAAAATAATTGTTTAAACAACTTATTAGCATTGCTAATAATATTTTCTTTCCCTAATGATGATAACTCCCAATGTTCAAAAAAATTAATTTAAACAAAAAAGCTATTATACAAAAGAGACAGAAACAAAGAATGGAATAATTAAAAGTAAAAAAGAAAGAAATTGTTTAAAATAGGATTCTCTCAAAAGTTTATTTATTATTTGTTCACAGCTAAAAAGGTAAAGCAAAGTTAAACATTACAGAAAAAACCACACCTTTCTAGCACTTATCTGAAAGAAAATGGTTATAAACAATAATAAAATGTTTAAATAAGCATGTTTGTTCACTCGCATTAATTACACAGCCACACAAAAAAAAGTGTGCGGATCTGGTAACAAGACACACGTATTCCTATGGATTTTGGGGCGCTGAATTCAAATTCGGTATCAAAAATCACCCATCACGTCATGGTTGAGCCATAAACTAAAAAAATGACGAAAAATCATGCTCTGAGGGAAATAAATTTCAATATAATGCCAGTGATGTAAATTTTCACTTCAAAAACATTTCGACAACTGTGAAGGATCAACCCTTGCCTGATATCGACTTATTTAACATAACTTTACCCTACAGAACCTGACCTCACCTAACCTGAATTAACATAAATTTATTGAACTACACGTAAAGCTCTGGAATCATATTTTCCCAGTAGCAAATGAGTGCTACATGGAATAGGTCAACTCGAGCCTAACCTAGAAATAAAACTAACCTAGCCTAATCTAACCTAACCTAACCTCACGAAACATAATTAAACTGATTGCGTTGTCCCGTTATGTTTGCGGTACCGTTTGAATCAGCTTGGGCTTAACCTGAAAAGAGGTCAAACCTATCCTAACCTAAAAAAACCTGACCTAATCTAACCTAACTTCTCGTAACACAATTAAACTCATTGTGTTGTCCCGTTGCGTTTGCGGTACCGTTTCATTCAGCTTCGGCTTAACCTACATAGAGGTTTAACCTATCCTAACCTAACAAAACCTGACCTAACCTAGCCGAATGAAATTCAACCGCACGTGTAGCTATGTAAGCGTACGGTTCTAAGTCTTAAATGTGTGCTATATTTAATTAGTTAACTCGATCTTAACCTACAAATGAATCTAACTTAACAGAAGCTAACGAAATTCTGCTTAACGCAACACAACCTACGTTAAGTGTTCCCGTTGTAACACAATAAAATTCATTTCATTGTAATACATGTGGTTACAAATTTAGACGCACATTACTCATTTGAAGAAACTTAGAACTACAAGTAGAATTGACCCCCTTTCAATTAACCTGATAATGTTTGTATCAATTAAAATGTAGAACTGTAACTTAGACATGCAAATGAATAAGAGTTTTATTCAACATTTTTTTCTCTCTGCTTTTCTTAGACTTAAGGGATATATTTATACTATCTTTCGTGTTTACATTTTATCTTGCTTTTTATCGTAATTAAATTGTCATCATCCAGCAAAAATCAGCCATCATGACCTCGTCCCATTTACCCTAATATCGTGGATCTATCACTTTTATGTTTTGATGAAAACGTTTCCCGTGTTCTTCACTGAAATCACCAAAATTTTCTGGAAACTTATCTGGATGGGAATCTAGAAAGTGAAGTTTTAAATTCATCAAGCAGCCTAACTTTTTTTAGTTTCTTATAATTTTCGCAACAATATTCTCGTAGTCTGGACTTTTTTGTTACCGAGGAATTTTGCGTTTACTGCTTTAAAACTTTCCCAAGCGTCCATTTCAATTTTCGTCATGTGGCTCACGAAATCAGTATCTCTTGTCAATATTCGAATCTGTGGTCCAGCAAAGACTCCTTCTTTCAATTTAGGGTCTGAAACATTAGGAATTTAAGGGATATATACTTATAGCATTGTCCATCTTTGTCTAACGCCTTGACAAATTGCTTCATGAGCCCAAGCTTTATGTGGAGGGGTGGTAGTAAAATTGTTTCTGGATCAACGAAGCTTTGGTTGATGATATTGTGAGAAGCAGGTTTGAATGAATCTCTTAAAGGCAAATGTTTTTTGCTGTAATAATTGGCTCGATCTCTGCTATTCCACAGGCATATAAAGCATGGCTCTCTCGTGAAACCCGATTGTTGGCCTAATATCATTGTTATGATTTTGAGAACACCACATATTTGCTATAGGGATAGGAGCGTAACTATTCGTGTTATGCAGTAAAACAGCGCTAATGCTGCGTTTTGACGAATCAATGAAAAGTTGCCATTCTTCGTCTCTGTACACATTTTTCTTCAAGTGGTTCATTAGTCCGTTAACGTCAGTGCAGTACACTAAAGACCTCTCTTCGTCTTTAACGAAAAACTTTCTGAATTCTTTGACCTTGTCGCGAAAGAAATTTTAGAAATCAAGCGGCAAATTCAGCGCCGTCTTTCGGTAATCCAAGATCTCTAATAAAATCATTCAGTTCTAGTTGCGACACTAATATTGGAACCTTCAGTTTCATTTTATGCACGCCATATTCGTCATCTTTTTCGTCATTTTCATCGGAATCATCAGAACTATTTTCTGTTCAATCACTGGTTTCAGTACCGTCTCCATGACGTAGACTTTCAACTTCCATTCTATCATCTTCTAAAGTGCCTCAATCAGTCTGGCATGCATTTTTTTTATTTCAATTGATCTTGTGACTGTGCACACATTAATGTACGAAATGTTATTTTTATTTTTGGCGTTGAACCCTTTGACGGAATTCATGCAAAAGTAGCAGTCCTTCGCGATCACGGGGTTTTTCCATGTGGTTGGTGTAGAGTGCTTGTGGTACTTTTCGTTGTTTGAATTTTTTAGACGATACAACATAAGTCTGCAGGAATTGCAAATGACTTGAGGAACCCATTTTGTATCTTGGTGCAGCAATTTACGGTCAAAACACTTTTCGTAAAGACTTTTCACTTCCTGGTCCATTAATTTTCGCAAAGTGCTCACTTCATATTTACTGCAAATGTAACAGAATGAATCTGAGCTATTCTTGAAGGCATGCGATTGAGAAATGCTCGCGTTTTTTTTCCTTGTAGCATGAGACTCTACACCAACCAAGTTATTCATTGATGTAGAGCTACGGCTGCATGATGACGGCGTCGGAGAGCCCGCTTTACCACCCTGACCAGACGCCGACACTGGGGTTTTTCCCTGCATCGTTATACACTTTTTACCTGTGTATGCCATGACGACATGAACGCTGTTTACTCAGGGACTCAGCCAATGTGGATCCGTTGCCCACCCTTACCACGTGGAGGTGCCCTGGTTACAGACATAGGCGAAAAATGCTAGCAACAAGCGGTTAAGAAACTCCAGACATTTACTGCTATTAATGTCAAAATATGAAAGTACGCAAGAACTGGGTTGCCAACGTAATCGGTTAGGTTAGGTCAGATTTTGTTAGGTTAGCATAGATTAAACCTCTATGTAGGTTAAGCAGAAACTGAATGAAACGGTACCGCAAACACAACGGGACAACACAATCTGTTTAATTGTGTTTCGTGAGGTTAGGTTAGGTTTGGTTAGGCTAGGTTAGATTTATTTATAGGTTAGGCTCGAGTTGACTTATTCGATGTAGCACACATTTGATACTGGGAAAATATGCTTCCAGAGCTTTAAGTGTAGTTCAATAAATTCCTGCTAATTCAGGTTCGGTGAGGTCAGGTTCTGTTGGGTAAAGTTATGTTACATAAGTTGATATCAGGCAAGGGTTGATCCTTCACAATTGTCGACATGTTTTTGAAGTGAAAATTTGCATCGCTGCATTATTTTTAAATTTATTTCCCTAAGTGAATGATTTTTCGTCATTTTTCTAGGTTATGGCACAACCATGACGCGATGGGTGATTTTTGATACAGAATTTTAATTCAGCGCCACAAAATCCCTAGGATTACGTGTGTCTTGTTACCAGATACGCACATTTTTTGTGTGTGGCTGTGTTATTTAAAGGTTTCAGTGAGAATTATAGTCTAATTCTTCTTATTTTATAAAATGAATAATTGTAATTGATAGAAGCTGAATATTTGTTTTCGAGCATTAAATTGAATAAAGATTAAAATTTATTACCTTAAATTTAAGTAACATGAGTAACAAATAAATTAAATTCAAAACTATTTGAATGTTCCGATAAAAATATTGTTTCATGTTTTTGATTTTGTGAACTGTTTAATTCATTATCAACTGATTATACTAAATGTGACATTTTCTGGAATTAATTTATTTTGAGAATTAGAACTATAGAAGCGCCTTAATAATTTCTAAAGATTGTGATATTAAATTTTTATGGAAAAATTTTAAGCAGTTAGTATTTCATTTTGAAATAATAATTTTAAATTAAAATTTTTTAAAAATTGTTTTAAAAAAATTTATGGAAGATTTTAATACAATTATTTCCATTTTACAGGATTTAATTTAAATGTAGGTAAACTTAATTTTTTAGCGCGTCAAGAAAAGGACAAATATATAGTTTAGATTCGTGAGAAAATTTCAAAAAAATGTTTACTAATGAGTTCTAAGAGCTTATTACAAAAAATTACAAAAAATTACAAAAAATTTTAAAATAATTCCATAACATTAAAAAAACAGGGTTTAAAAGTTTTAAAAACAACATCGTGCCATAATATATCATGTTAGAACAAATTTTAGTACATTTAAGAGATATGTAGAAGTTTTGAAACGATTAAAAAACAATGCAAATTTATATGATATTTAAGGACTTTTTTAAAAATTCAGGATAATAAAAAATTACTTAGGTTCCCAAAACAATTTCTTTCAATTTTTTAATTTGAAAAATGAGCTTTAGGAGAAAATTCAAAAAGATTTGGAAACATCAAATATTTTCCTAAATTTCGCGAAAGAGTAGAAGATTTTAAATCAAAATCTTTCAATTAAGTAACATTTAGAACTAAAAAATAAACTGAACCATAACATTCTATAAATATTGCGAAGATTCAAGGGGAATAAAGAAGATTTTTTAAGTGCAAAAAATTTAAAAGATGCAGATTTATATGAAAGTTTTTAAACAAAAAGAAAGCCAGATGTTAAAAACGCAAACGTCTGGACACTGATGTTTTTTTTTCAAATTATAAATTGTGAACAAAATGTGTGGAAAACTGAAAAAATTGGATTCATTAAAAAATATTTATAGGAATTCAAGAGGCTTTACATAGATTTAAAATATTTTAAACCTTGGAAGCATTTCCGAAAATTTATGGAATGTTTATCATCTCTTCTGAAATTATAAAAGCCCTAAATATCTTTTCAAAGGGCTAAAATTTTTTTAATAATTTGTAAAATCCAGTAAAATAAAATACATATTTTTTAAATCTTCTAAATTCTTTTTTGCCATATCTGAAATATTTAAAAATCTTTTCTCATTGTCTTATAAAAATGATAAAATTTATATAATTCTAAAAAAACTGCTGATATTTATTTCCTTGTGAATAATTTGAAAATTTGTGTGAATTTGTGTATGATAACGCGGCGCGACATACCACCCGATATCCGTTAACGTAAGTAGGAAATTCAAAAATAGGTATATTACTAAACATACACTAATAAGTAGAAAGAAGCCATGGCAAACGAAATTAAGAAAAATCTATCTTCACAGACGGAAACTACCGCCCTAGTAACAACAAATGCAAATATAATCGGCATGCTACAAGAATTATCAGACTGGATGTCTAATATGGAAATCGTGATAAATACTCGTAAAGAAGAAATCCGCTCTTTAGCAAAGAATTTGGATTTGGTTACTTCAGATGAAAGCAAAAGGGAAAGCGATGATAACGCTCTTGTAGTAAGAATTAAATCACAGTGCTCAAATCCAGGGGTTTTATTAGACGGGACCATAGAACTAATTAGAAGCTCTTAGAACTAATTTTGGAACAACCGCATCACTAGAAACTCATCGCATAAAATTCTCACAAGTAATCCAAGGAGCTGGGGAAAGTACGCAGAATTTCAATGCACGATTTAACCAAAGAATGCACGAACTTTTTCATGCTGTGCAGTCGAAAAATGCCTTATTACATGAACAAGAAAATTGCATAAATAATGAGGAGCAAACAGTTCTCGAAAAATATATCATGAATTTAAGAGAGGAACTTTCAGACAGAATTTCAAGCAAAAATCCCAGCGATGCTAGAGAAGCACAACAAAAGGCAATCCAATCCAAAGTCTGGTTAACGGAAAGAAGTAAAATTCGCCAATTCTGAAACACGATTAAGCTTCACATACCAATTCGCACAAATGTCAATAAATCTCCTTTCAAAACTTAAACGCCCAATTAAATAAACAAAAATACCCTTTATTAAAAAAATCCTCCAAATGACAGCATACATTTGCAGCAGAGAATCCAATTATTATGCAGTCACTGCAAAATCCCTGAGCATACCGAAAATCAATGTTTCTCCAAACAGAAAAATTTTAATACGAAAGCCTCGGAAAGTCGTCCTCCGAATCGTGTGAATTATCGCCACGAAGAAACGCAAGAAGAAGATATCAAAGAAACAGAAATGGAATCGTAGACAGAGTAGCAGCAATATCTGCAAGATTATATTCTATCAGAAGACAATTACACGGAGTAACTCAATCTGTAAAACTATTAGTAGATAGTGACGCATCGTTAAATGAAATGAAATAAAATTGCATTAACAAATATTACCCGAGAATTTCAATGAACAAAGAATTTTCAATGGGAAATGATAAGCACCGGACAAACAAAGTCACCAAGTTTAAGTTTCAAGTTGACTCACAAGTTATGATTCCCGTTAGAAACGAAACCGAAACTGACTGGACATTAAGTAATGAAGGAATACAGTACAAGTTTATCAATGTCTCCCAAGAACGAGAGGAGCGTGTAACTTACAGCACGTAGAAGGAATTAAACGCTAGATTAAAATTATTGATCGGAAATTTGAGGCTTGAACACATAGAAGATGCACACAGAATACAGATTCAAATAATAGCCATCTCCTGTCACGACATTTTCTCACTGCATGGAGATTCCCTACCCTGCACAAGTTTCGCGTCACGTAAATTCATTCTAAAAGGTGAAGTCAATATTACCATACGTGAACCGCGACATCCGGAATGCCACAAAGAAGAAATCTCAAATCAGGTAAATTTAATGTTAACTAAGAGAATAATAGAAGCCTCGGACTCACAATTTAGTTCATGGAAAAACAGATCAAGATGCCTACCCACATCCTCAAATCGACGAAATTCTGGACCATCTTCGAAAAGCAAAATTCTTTTCAGCCTTTGATTTGAGCTCCGGATTTCATCAAATTCCCATGGACGAGAACTCGAAAAAATATACTGCATTTTCTACACCTCAAGGACATTTTCACTATAACCGCATACCTTTTGGGCTTAAAAGTGCTTCAAAAACATTTTAAAGAATGATGGACACAGCACTAAGAGAACTGGTGGAAAAAATATGCTTTGCTTATCTGGATGACATTGTTGTCTTTGGTAGCAGACTCGAAGAACACAAAGAAAATCTGGTTATCTTGTTTGAACGTTTACGGGCTACTGGGCTTAAACTTTAACCAGACAAGTCTGAGTTTCGTTGACCTGAACTAGAATATCTGGAACACGTGATCACGGAAAAGGGAGTAAAACCAAACCCATATAAATTATCTGCCGTCCAAAATTTCAAAAGACCCGAAAAACAAAAAGAAGTTATGTATTTCTTGGGACTAGCTGTATATTACAGAAGATTTATAAAAAAACTTCTGTACGATAGCTCAACCTTTAACAGCACGGACAAAGAAAAAGCAGCCCTTTACTGGACGCCATCTTGTGAAACAAGTTTCAAAACGTTGAAAGCTGCTGTTTACTCTGCACCGGTATTATTATATCCCGACTCCAAGGACACATTTACTTTGACCACCGACGCAAGTAATGTTGGACTGGGGCAATTTTATCGTAACAGGGACACCCAGTTTGTTACATCTCAAGAACTCTAAATGAAACTGAGCTAAATTTCACCATTACCGAAAAGAGAACATTAGCAATCATCTGGGCAGTTAAGCGGCTTCGTCAAGATCTTCTAGGACGTAAATTCATAATAAAAACGGACCATGAAGCTTTGACATGGCTTTTTAACGTAAAAGACCCTTCATCCAAGTTAATGAGGTGGAGATTTCAGATGGAAGCATTCACATACAAGGTCGTGTATAAAAAAGGGAAGCAAAATACGGTAGCTAACGCGCTTTAGGAATGCACCTTATTCAAGATCAAAATCTCTCGGAGCAATCGGAAGTAGATGAATCCAAGAAGTTTACGAAATTGATACATCATCATCAGGCGAAGATAATGAACCAATTTCTGAATAACGCCGTTTGAAATTAAATTTAGAAGAAAAGCCAATTTACCGTCAGCCTTAGCAACAGGAACGTCGTTAACCCATTGAGAATTGATAGACATTTGGCGAAAGAGACATGATGAGTATTTGGAAAAAGGAAGTACTGCCATTTAAAAAACACAGGAACGATTAAAAAGGCAGCGAGATGCAAAATTAATCATCAATAATCCCCTTTTTGAACCAGGACATTTATTACTACTGCATAATGTTAGCAAAAGAATAAAATTAGAAAGTGAATGGCTCGGACCCTACACAATATGCAAACGCGTCCGTTCCTCTGATTATGAAATTTAATACAATAATCAGCATTATACTGTACACATTAATAGCTTGAAGCCCTTTTACCAATAGCTTGATCGGTTCATTTTATGTGTTTTTTTAGAATGAATTTCACTTGGATACTGTTATCATTTCTCTCGATCCTATCTGCTAACGTGACCCTCACTTCACTCGATGGATCCACTATATTCGCCGAGGACTTTGGTACGGAAAAAATCTATCACACTACGTGGCGACTCATTTCGTTCGTCGACACAAACAGCATTAAAAAAAGATACGAACAACTTAATCTCTTGTATAGATCCGTCTCCGAACTATGTAATCAATGTTCAGAACACTTTGAACTCGAAACCTTAAAATACCGAATTAAACGATTAAGCATATCCAAGAAACTTTTCGGAACACTATCTGAAAGTGATTTGGATTATATTAACCACGAAATTGGTCAACTGTATTTAAAAAACAAAATGTTAAAAATTTCACTACGAAATAAAACTGAAGTAATTAGGAGTATTTTAAATTCGGCTGCAAAATATGTAGTTTCCTTGGTTACAAAAAATAAAAATATTATAGATAATTATAACAAGGCAGCCAATAAGACTAATGATAATATCGAAAAAATAGTAATGGCTAATCAGATCACAATCATGACCGTTGTTATATGAGAATTAAGTGAAGACATATAGTTATTAATCGATGAAATAAATGATTGTAAGCACGGAATATTACATCCCCAAATTTTACCTCCAACTGGACTTATAGAGGGATTTAAACAATTTAAAGATGTTAACAAAGAAAAGCATGGCATTCAGTTACTAGAGGAAAATTATGAATACTTGATTGACATTGCCGAAATGACTGTTTTACTGATAAATATTAAATTTATTTACTCAAATGTAATGCCGATTTTAGAAAAAGAAATCTACGAAATAAATCACTTCATTCCGATACCACTACGAAAGGGGGATAATTTTATCACCGTAATCCCAATGAATATTATATAATGATCAGCGACCAAAAAACTCTTTGCATCACTGCGTTAGAAAGTGACAGATAAATGTAATTATTATTGGTCAAATGGTATTTTACATTTTGCAAAACGAGCAGGGTGTGTTAATTAAAGATCTGAATAACTAAATTATACATACCGAATACACTATTGTAAAACTAAGCAAAACAAAATTCAGAAGTTTTCATACCGAAAAATGTTACAATTCCATTCTCGGAATCCGATTTAAATCTTGTAAGAAATGAATTCCTACCATTGACAGGACAAATAAATGGCCAGGAATTAAAATCGGCCGGGAAATATTTAGATGAGATATAAAATGTTTTGAGTAAAATACAGAGTATTAGAAGATCTCATTCTTGGAAAGTAAAGGTAACGAACATTCTTTCTTACTCAGATGACACTTCGTTAATCCTTATCTCAATATTTGCACTTTATTAATGCAGAGTTCGCGAATTCATTCCCAAATGTCATCCTAGCCTCTGCATTAATTTTTGTTGTACCACAAAAAAAAAAAAACAACGAAATAATACCACAAGTTATCGACTACCTACCAGCGAGTGCGTCTACGATTGACTTAGAGAGTAATTTAGATGATAAACCTATTAAGTTTAGAACGAAGTAAGGCCCCAGCTGAGCCTCGGCTTCAGATTCATTCCTTGTCTGACTGCTACAGCTGCAACTTGTGTTTCATTTAATAAACTAGCTGACCAGGTCTACGAATCTACGCCAGGACAAAATTAAATTAAAGTGACTTGTCATTCAGACCGTCACAAAAAGCTTAGAATTTAAATGTATTCGTTTGGAAGACTTTTAAAGTGGTCATTAAAAACTTTGCAAATTTAACCCTTTTTAACGTTTTAAAAGTGAGATTTGTCTGCTACTTTTAATGAATCAATTTGCAATAATTCGTCGCGGAACATTGTCTATAGATTGAAAATGATTGAACTATTGATACTTTTAATTTGAAATAAAATAATTTTGCCATCTAAAGATTCTAAAGAAATTCAGTTTTACACACACAGAATTTGAAATTACAAGGTCACTCATGTATTCTACATAGACGATCTTAAGATCTATGCTAAAAATAAAAAGCAATTACATCTAGCTCTAGGGATTGTCGAACGATATACTAAGGCAATTGGAATGGAATTTGCGTTAGACTTAATAGCATCCCTGAGGATCCAGAACTCGTTGATAGAAGCGCTATACGACACCTTTCCGCTGGAGAGACTTATACATACCTGGGCGTGCCACAGAGCCGCATTCGGGATGTGACATCTATAAAAGATACTCTCCGAAGCAGATACAAACGCCTCAGTCGGAAAATTTGGTCTTCCGAACTGTCCGCGAGGAACAAAGTATCTGCATCGAACATGCTTGCCGTCCCGGTTATCTATCTCGAGTACTCACTCCTGAAAGCCCAGATTAAGAAAGCACAATAGAAAAACTTTCGTGAACAGCTCCTCGATAAGATGATGCACGGTATCTTTCACAGAAATGTGGAGGATCAGTCCATGTCGTGTGAGCAAACGTTTGCTTTCCTTAAATCACCCTGATTGAAGTCTGGTACGGAGGGTTTCATTTTAGCATACCAAGACGGTGTCATTTTCACCTTAACATACCGTCGCCACATTTGGAGCCAAGAAATTGCCGATGACAGCTGCAGGTCGTGCCATGCACACCCCGAGCTCTTAGCTCACATACTATCTAGTTGTCCAACTCATGCGGGAATGACCTACATCCAAGGGCACAATGCGGCACTAAGAGTGCATTATTACCATCTCTGTCACTCTTACGGCATTAACCTTAATATCACTCCTCTAAATGCTCCTAGGGAATAATGCTTCTAGGGAATAATGCTTCTTGAAAGAGTTAATTACGCGAATCACAAATGGCAACTATGTGGTGATCTCAAAATCATAACAATGATATTAGGCCAACAATCGGGTTTCAAGAGAGAGCCATGCTTTATATTCCTGTGGAATAGCAGGGATCGAGCCAATCATTACAGCAAAAAACATTGGCCTTTAAGAGATTCATTCAAACCTGGTTTTCATAATATCATCAATCAAAACCTCGTTGATCCAGAAAAAATTTTACTACCACCCCTCCACATAAAGCTTGGACTCATGAAGCAATTTGTCTGTCAAGGCGTTAGACAAAGATGGACAATGCTATAAGTATATATTCCTTAAATTCCCTAATGTTTCAGACGCTAAATTGAAAGAAGGAGTCTTTGCTGGACCACAGATTCGAATATTGACAAGAGATACTAATTTCGTGAGCCACATGACGAAAATTGAAATGGACGCTTGGGAAAGTTTTGAAGCAGTAAACGCAAA
>NC_046661.1:1371403-1401182 GCF_010883055.1 Belonocnema kinseyi | reverse complement strand
CCCATCTGGATAAGTTTCCAGAAAATGTTGGTGATTTCAGTGAAGAACAAGGGGAACGTTTTCATCAAGACATAAAAGTGATGGAACAACGATATCAGGGTA
The DNA here is from genome assembly GCF_010883055.1 of Belonocnema kinseyi. Lineage (NCBI taxonomy): Eukaryota > Metazoa > Arthropoda > Insecta > Hymenoptera > Cynipidae > Belonocnema > Belonocnema kinseyi. Next base: position 1,401,080 of record NC_046661.1, on the reverse strand, counting down.
AATGGGACGAGGTCATGATGGCTGATTTTTGCTGGATGCTGAGAAGGGAAACGAATTTAGGTCTTAAACGTAAGCGTAACCCTTTGCATCGTTCCTTCGAAGAAAAAAGGACACGTTATAGTAGGCAGAAAAAAACTCTGAAGAAGGTCTATAAATCAATTTAATTACGATAAAAAGCAAGATAAAATGTAAACACGAAAGATAGTATAAATATATCCCTTAAGTCTAAGAAAAGCAGGGAGAAAAAATTTTGAATAAAACTCTTATTCATTTTCATGTTTAAGTTACAGTTCAATTGATACAAACATTGTCAGGTTAATTGAAATGGGGTCAATTCTACTTGTAGTTCTAAGTTTCTTCAAATGAGTAATGTGCGTCTAAATTTTTAACAACGGGACAACAAAATGAGTTTAATTGTGTTACGTGAAGTTAAGTTAAGTTAGGTTAGGTTAGATCAGGTCTTTTTTAGGTTAGGATAGGTTTGACCTCTTTGCAGGTTAAGCCCAAGCTGATTCAAACGGTACCGCAAACACAACGGGACGATACAATCAGTTTAATTGTGTTTCGTGAGGTTAGGTTAGATTAGGCTAGGTTAGATTTATTTCTCGGTTAGGCTTGAGTTGACCAATTCGATGTAGCACACATTTGCTACTGGGAAAATATGCTTCCAGAGCTTTACGTGCAGTTCAATAAATTTCTGTTAATTCAGGTTAGGTGAGGTCAGGTTCTGTTGGGTAAAGTTAATTAAATAAGTTGATATCAGGCAAGGGTTGATCCTTCACAGTTGTCGACATGTTTTTGAAGTGAAAATTTGCATCACTGGCATTATTTTGAAATTTATTTGCCTCATTGCCCCAAAATCCATAGGAATACGTATGTCTTGTTACCAGATCCGCACACTTTTTTGTGTGGCTGTGTAATTAATATAGAACTTCAAACATAATTTTTAATTTGAGAAAATTTGAAACATCTTCTGTATTTCTCAAGATTTAGAAAAAAAATTTTACAGCTTTTCAAGGATGTTTTAACTATTCGAAATAAAAATAATTTTACTTCAAATTTACGAAGTGTTCGGTTAAAAACAAATTAATTTTTCAATTTTGAATGTGTCCAGTTTAAAATTGTTTTAAAAAATAAAATTTAGAATATTTTGAATTTCATTAATTGATCTTCAATTTCGAGCATTAAAAATTATAACGTGGATTTATATTTTTGTGATTGAACCGGAATCTTTGATCTCTATAATTTATAAAAATTAACAATTAAAATTAAAGAAATTTAAATGAGATTAAAATCAAATGTTAAAGCACTCATACCCAACACCTCCCTCTACCTGCTCGATAAAAATTCTATTTAATTTTAACTTTTTTACCTTGATAAGGATGCTGTATGAATGCCGAAATGTTGGTGATTATTTTTCACAAATATTTTTTTTATATTAATTTCATAATGATAGGAAAAAAAGATGAAAGAAATAAAAAAAGGAAGGAATAGAGTTTTTTTCTTTTCTTTTTCAGATGTAAAAAGTTTTTTTTCAGATTGCAATGGAAACATTTTTTAGATTAAAATGGCCACCCTTATATACGTAAGTACATACTTAAAACTCAGTACTTTTATAAAGTTTGATTTTCGAACACAAATGTTTTCACGTACATTATGACATTTTAAGCTCAAAATGGCAAAAATAAAATATTTTTTAGGTAATAATGTAGACGGGCCTGATTGTTTATGGTTTATCGAGTCTCTAGATTTTACGAAGAAGATAAAAGGTACCCCCGAAATGGCTTCTACAGCGGGACTGCAGTGTATTTCGTCCCCGAGAGATTCTGTAATCTCAAGTGTAGAACCTGCCTGATTTGAAATAGATTCGATCTAATATTTTTTAACGGGTATGCTATAAAGTTACGTTGAGAATATCAGGAAATTTTATGCCTAAAGGTGATATAGATCAAAATTTCATTATAATTTGTAACCTTATTTTATCGTAGGTATACAAGATCAAATAACAATTTTTTTCCAGAGAGAACTTTTACGTAATGAACATTGTTTAATTTTGTATGGATTTAAGGTTGAAAAATGTACGAATTTTTAATGATTCACGTTTGGAAATTGTATAATCTTGGAGACTTCAAATTCTTATTTTCTTAAAAATTGCTATAATGCTGAACGTTTTACTTTTGCGTAGCGTTTTAATTTTGAGATTAGTTTTGAATGTTTGAACTGGGAAATGGCCGAGAATTTTTTTTTGTTAGTAGCCACTCTAAAATATTGAAATTTATAACTTGATCAGCAATAAAGACGTTTTAAGTGTGTGGTGCGTGAATAATTTTTAATAATAATTTCGTGCAATAATTATTAACTAAGAATGTTACAGAAGAACTATACAGTTAACACATCATTCCTGTACTATTTTTATATAATATTTTCCCTAAAACCCAAGTAAATCTTTATCAGTCCCCAAATGGATTTTTTAAGATAAAATTTCATAAAACTTAAGAAATAGATTTGCAAAATGTATACATACTGAGTCGATTTACAGCAGCGGAGATGAGATTGTACGTTATTTCGTCGTCGTAAATTTGTCGAACCAGAAATTGACCGTCCATGTTTACAGCTGCATCTTTCCTAAACGAAAGCAGAATTAAGTTATTTACTTTATCCATTAGGTAATTTCTCATACTAAATTGTCAAATTACTGGTCAAATAACTTTTAAAGAAATAAGAAAAAATCTATTCACGAATGAAGGAGTTAAACAATTACGCCACTGTAAGAACCACAACAGTTCGTTTCTTATTTACTATATTCTATTTCCATAGAATAATGCAGGTCTGCTCCTTTATAAGATATGAAATTAATAATAATACTATGGAAAACATTTAATGAAACGAATAAATTATTTTTTCGATTTTAATTTATTATTTAATTTCAATTGATAAATTGAAAAAATTGATAAACAAGCACCCCGAATCGTGAGAGGCAAGGGGACTGACGTTAATCAAGCGCCCCGAAGGGAACAGAAAACTGCTAGGTTCACTTCGCTGTTCCTGGGTTAAGCTAAAAGTATTAGTTTGTTTTAAGATTAATTTCAAGTATTGCAGAATCGAAAGCGTGCATTCTCAGTAACATTAAAATTAAGAAAAATTGAGTTTCGTCGATTACAGCGCCATCTATCAAAAAACGAGAAAAATTTTTCAGACAAATCATACGCATTTTTATCCAAAAAATCTGAATATGCAATATTAAAATAGGGGTTCTCATTTAATATTTCGAAGTCCCCCCCCCCACCACCAGGGGGCGGTGTGGGGGAATCGATTCGAACACTAGCGTATGTACTTCTCAAAGTGATTAAATTTTAATTCATAACATTTTTTCATAGAGTACCAATTTTTTGAGATATTTGAAAGTTTCAAGTTAAAAAAATCACCCTGTACTATTTTCCATTGTTTATTAAAAAAAAGCTATTAGCAATTAGCGATTTGAGTTGCGGTAGGAACCATCTCCAGTGCCCAATCTAAATGTTTATATATTTTCAAGTCTATCTATGCAACGGTGTGGACGGTGACGAGCCTTAAAGTCACAAATTTCAATTTAATAGAGTAAAATTTAAGGTATTTAAATGAGATTAAAATCAAATTTGAAATCCTATTTAACGTCCAATAATCGAATTAATGTGAAAAATTTCTGAAAATAAAATCAAGAATCTAACGACTAACTTTAGACAAACATAACCAAATGTTCCTATTGCATTCTGAAAAAGAGAAAAAACTTCTTCCTCCCAAAAAAAGGAAAAATTTTCCCTTCTTCTGGCCAGAAATAAAAAAGAGGAAAGAAAAATGACAAGGCAACCAACCAAATCCCCTTCCTTCCCTTTTTATTTCTTTCCTCTTCTTTTTTTCCTTATAATTATCAAATCACAATTAAAAAACATTTTCTTTTTAAATATTTATAATAAAAAGAAATTTAAATGAAACTAATAAATTATTAAATCGATTTTAATTTTTTATTTAATTTCAATTGATAAATATAAACAATTTATTAATAATAATAGATATTTATACTGGAATGTTTAATCAGTAATACACTAAGTAAAATATACTATTTTACTTAATTATCATGGTAAACAATAGTTTCTTTATCATTATTAAGATTTTCAGATGGATAGGTGCGAATCATATAATTGTATTTATGTATCATTCTAATTAATAGCGCACCTAACTTGCCTATCGAAACTCTTCTTCAAAATTGGCGAAGCGCTGCTCTGCGAGTGAGTGTCCCATCGATGCGAAAATGTGATAGTCGGGCAGGGCGAGGTCTGGAGAGTATGGCGGGTGCGATGACATTTCCCAATTCAATGCTTTTAATGTGTTCTTCATCAATTTAGCGGTATGAGACGGTGCGTTTTCATGTTGTAGGATACCTTTGCCACGTATTCGGGCCCATTTCGGCCGTTTTTCGATCAACGCATGATTCAAATTGATAATTTGTTGTCGGTAGCGATCCGTATTCACTGTCTCGTCAGGTTTTAATAACTCGAAGTGCACCACACCACACTTGTCCCACCAAACACAGAGCATTGTCTTACGGCCAAAGCGATTTGGCCTTGGGGTCGATGGGCCGACCTCATCAGGTGAAAGCCATGATTTTTTCCGCTTCGGGTTCTCGAAATAAATCCATTTTTCGTCCCCCGTGACAATTCGATGCAGAAAAGATTTCCTTTCGAACCGTTCAAGCAGCATTTCACAAATGGTTTTTGGATTTTCCATTTTTCTATCGTTCAGTTGATGTGGTATCCATTTTCTATACTTTTGGATATCTCTCATGGCTTTTAAACGTTGGCAAATTGCTCCTCGGGTTACAATTAGTGTTTATGCCAATTGTTGTTGCGATTGGGTTGGGTCTTCATCCAATAACGCCTGCAATTCCTTGTCTTCAAACTTTTCGCTGCACCGGGATGTTCATTGCCTGTTAAATCGAAATCTCCATTTTTAAATTGACGAAACCATGTCTCACATGTTCTAATCACTGGAGCATGTTCACCATAAGTTTTTACCAGCAATCGATGAACTTCAACTGCTTTTTTCTTTTGATGAAATAAGAAAAGCAACGAATACCGCAAATGCGATTTACTTGGAACGAAACTCGACATATTCACTGAGGTAAACAACTATGATGCTAATATTTCGGCAGAATCGAATTGTGTATTTTTGAAGGTTATTGTCCATAGAAAAATATGATAGATGCCAAATCATATAAATGTATACATATCTCTAGCGAAATCTATGAGTAAAACCGCACAATAGAGGCTCAGCTATTTGAGGCGCTAGTGTGTACACTCATACACTCAAACAAATCATAACACATTAAAACAGTAAAATAAATCAGAAAAGGGAATTGAAAGAAGAAAAGAGATAAACAGAAAGGGGTTAATTAGGGCAGAAATCACAAATAAAATAAATTAGATAACTTATAAGATTAAATATGTATAGAGAATGAATTAACAAGAAAAATGACATAACGCTCAAGACCTAGAAAATCTCAGAGATAAAAATAAACATTTAAAAAAATTGCTCTCATGGACGATATCGCTCATTTTCGATCTGTATATAATAATTATATACAAGATGTTCAGTTGTTGACCAGAGTGTAAAAATATTCTTATAGAGGGAAATTAAAATGTCAGTTAATTAATTGTTATATTTTTTGAAATCATGTCTGAGAGATTTTCAGTACATATTTGATCAACGTTTCGATTGTACGTCGACAGTCCTCATCAGTAAATATATTTCTTTCTACGAAATTTGCACCTGTTTCTTAAATTTATTTGTTGGGTAATGAATTGTCTCCATCTGCTGGACGGATTTAAAGGAAGATCGAAATTATTGTTGACTACAAAAAAACACACACTTATCACATGCCGTCTAGTAGACGGAATGTGACGGCATGTGATAGGTGTGTGGTTTTTCAATGTCAACAATAATTTCAATCTTCCTTTAAGTCCGTCCAGCAGACGGTGTCAATTCAGTAGCCAACAAATAAATTTAAAAAACAGGTGCAAATTTCGTATGAAGAAATATTTTGAGTGATGAGGACTGTCGACGTAGAGTCGAAACGTCTATAACAATAAAAACAATGATTATATAATAAGGGAACAAATTAGTCTACGAAAAGCCTAATAGTACATTATGCAAAAAGGGTGGAAGGGGGCAGATTTTTCCCGCGGGGAGGTTTACTGCCCGGTTTACTCTTCCGTGTTGCATATAGAATTTTATACCTCTCTCGACCGTGGCAATCTTTGGCCCTGAAAGCGGGTCTGATGAATTTATCTATAGCTTCTTTCGCGTCTCAAATTTTTATCCACTAATTTTTACTTTCGCCCCGCAAGTTTCACTTTCACCTGCAAATTTTGCTTTCGCCCCGCTAATTTTATTTTCTCCACGCAAATTTTACTTTCACCCCGCTAATTTTACTTTCGCCCCGCTAATTTTACTTTCGCCCGCTGATTTTACTTTCGCATCGCTAATTTTAATTTCTCCCCGCTCATTTTACTTTTAACCCGAAAATTTTAATTTCGCTCCGCAATTCGGTTTTCGGGAAATATATGCTACTTTCGCCCCTATTTTTATGGGCAAAAGGTGACTATTTTGGTCAAGTCTGGAATAAATTTTTTTTATACACATAAATAAATGATAAACCTAAAAAACGAATTAGCGGCGTCCCACCAGGGGGACGCCGCTACAAGGGTCGTATCTATGAGATACACAATCGACTAATTGAAAAAATAAATAAAAAAACCTGAATTTTTCCGGATTTCCCAGGTGAAAAGGTGCACAGATAAATAAAGAGCGCCATATATATGAGAAATAATGTATGTCCACTCGTCAACTGAAGTAAATAAGTCTATACAACTTTCCAAAAATATTTAATTCTGGTAACACAGACATAGGTTTCAGTTCTTCGAGCTGGTAACGACACTGCTGTCTCTGCGAAAAAGTAAACTAATACTAGTAAAATTAGATAAACTCAGTAAGACTAAGCCCAGTAGACAACCAATAATTCCTGTAAAATTGGACCTTAAAGAATATGAATGTACAAACGCACGAAAAAACTTAGGACTCAGTATTAGAACTTGGTACCTATCGCATTTCTGCCAAGTAGGTCATAAAAATATAACAAAAAATCTGCCCGCTTTACGGGCACGTTCTCGTCGCACGCGACTCGCTTCGCTGACAAGTTTGAGCGCGCCTAGGGCGCGTAACTGTTGGTTCTCGTGCTTCGCGTTCAATGAGGCATTCACCTCGCGCTACGCGCTCGGACTTTATATTAACGCCACATTTGTACGCAGGCCTTTTAAATGAAATTTCGAAGCATCCACAACTGTTATTTGATGATTGTGAATTCTCTTTTGCTAAAGCTCCATCGGCTTTCACGAACACATTCTTATTACGTACCTTATGCTTAGCACTTGAATACGTCGAAAATGCGAACTTATCTACATTATTAGACCGGGATCTGATGATAGGTTGTGGTGCTCCATTTTATACCGCATGCCTTTTTAAGGGTCGATAATTAACTGCCTGAACATATTGAACACATATTAAACACACATTTTTCAAGGAAATCTCCTTTTATTTTAAAATACGATGTTATTTTTTAACTCAAATGCATTCAAACTTTTTAAAAATAGAATAAAAAAATGCCCAAAATTTAAGTATTTCTCAAATGTTTCACTGTTTGGCCCTCAATAAGGGCAATAAATAAACATTTTAAGTAAACAGGAGAAGGAAAAAGAAAAAACAAGTTTTTCTTTGTATCAAAAACTTTTTAATTTTAATTCTACCGCATACCATTTGAAAGTGCGAGACGCAAACCTCAAACTTCATTTGATTTTATATGGAAATAAAAATTATTAATCTGTTTCAATGTATCTCAACATTCTTGTTTGATTTGAAAAATACAGCGTTATAACCGAAGCCTTCAAATATTAGAGGCAAACATTATTTTTAATTTCTGTCTCGGCCAAAAAAAAAGTATTAATTTTATGTCAAAAGTGATATGACATAGTTTCTTCATGTGAATTCTTATTTTGAGATGTGCAGAAAAAATCAATTTTCGCCATAAACGAAGCCTTTTTTCAGAAATTGGTTAAACTAATTTAATATATTTAGAAAAAATAATAATTAAGAATAAAATGCAACACATAAAGCAGAAGATTCGTATAAATAATGATAATAATAATAATTTTTCAAAATAAATAAATAAATGAACACGAAAACCCTAGATGAATTTGTATTATATAATGAATTTATAATGTACTATGATAAAATTATACGCATATCAATACAGTACAATGATATACATGTCTTTATAATTCAAAGAAAATGATCCTTGTTTACAAAAATGTAAATAAATGGGTGAAAATATAGAGCGAACGCGGGTAATCGTGTGGTACAAAATCCTAAAGCTATAATTGAGCGGCTGAAAGTAAAAACGGGACATATAAAATATGGGAGTAACAATGGAACTTAAATTTTTCAGAGTAAAAATGGTACAAAAAAATCTTCCGAGTAAAAACGGTACAAAATTTCTTCCGAGTAAAAATGCAACCTACTGATTAACCGAGTACAAACGGAACAAACGTGCGCGCGGCTGAAGGGCGGGGATACACGCACGGATCTTAGGAGGGGATAGAGGCTCAAAGAAAAACCTCTAGCGGTAAAGTTACTCCGTATCGTAAAAAGGAGCTGTATCAAGATGCGAAAATATAATAATGTGTATTTTGCAATAACTCGTATAAGCAAATGTACGGCCAAGCTCCCTAAAGCATAGATTTTTCATTACACGATTTCCGATTTTCATACTATTTCGTTATTTTTTTCTTCGAATATTTCTTCAACTAAAACCAGTCAAACAAACTTTCTTTATACAGGATGAGTAAAAAGTATAGGAACCCAGGCCCTTGAATCTCAAGGCATATCTTAACGTAAAATTTCGCGCTCTTTCGATTGCCGATATCAAAAGTATGGGTTCCCATTTTTTTAAAAAGTTGACCTTGAAATGACCTTGAAGGTGTGGCACCATGTCAAATTTAAGGTCATTACTGGATTCCTCGTTGAAAGTTACATAAGACCTGATCTTAATTTTTTTTTATGAGCAAGCCTCTGAGATTTTCCGGGGTTCCCATACTTTTTCCTCGTCCTGTATATGCGTACACATGCAAAATTAGTACATGTAGGCGGCAAGCACACAACGCGTTCGCCCTCTAAAAAATGGCATGCAAATCTTGCATTCCAAGAGTTTCAATTTGTTTCGTTGCCGACAAAAATTCTATTAAAAGAAAAGCTTGCAATAAGACTCATTGATTTTGAAATTCAATACCTTATCCAAATAGGTTGTTTTTGTATACTCCAAAAATCACCCTCAAAACTCTAAATAAGGTTTTTACGACAAACGACATTGTGTAAGATATTCGAAAAGATACCATTTTCTCCATCTTTCCCATGAAAAGGCATCATTTAAGGATTAGCAGTTGTTTAAATAATTCCCAATTGTCTTCAAATAAAAATGTTAATTAAAAAATGTACTAACTTTTCAACAATAAAAAAAGTTACTTTCAGTATTCGTTAATTGTGTCATCAATTCCAGGAAAATCTCAGTTTCAATTATTTATTAGGGGAAAAAATAAACATGTATGATTTGTTTTAACACTACTAAAATATGTTAAATAAAAAATATATTCAACATTTACAGGAGAAAAAAAAGTCTAAGACAATAATAATTGTTTAAAAAACTGAAAACTAGTTTGAAAATACTTCAAAGCTTTAACTTTACCATATGATAATCAATACTGCAGACATTTTTTTTTAAACTCGCCTTTACCATCCTCAGAAATCACCCAGGGAGGTGCTAATTATTAATTTTCCCCTCTCTGAAATCGAATGATTAAATTCATCAGATAGTATGCATTTTTCCAAAAAATCAACCTAAGATCTTTGTGAAATAATTGACGTCATCGTGAAACCTTCTTAATCCGTATCTTTAGGAAATCATTGAAATCTTTATTAAATCGTTGAAAATCTTTGCAAAATCATTCTTTTTTTCTGAAAAGTCATAGAAGTCTTTGTTAAATCTTTTAAATCTATCCAAATGCTGTATGAAATATTTTAAATCTTTGGGAAATCTTTGAAATCTTTATGAATTTATTGCAAAGTGTATGAAATTCTTTATAAAATATTTGAAAATGTTCAAAACTATTTGATAATTACACAGCCACACAAAAAAAGTGTGCGGATCTGGTAACAAGACACACGTTTTCACTTCAAAAACATGTCGACAATTGTGAAGGATCAACCCTTGCCTGATATCAACTTATGTAACATAACTTTACCCAACAGAACCTGACCTCACTTACCTGAATTAAGAGAAATTTATTGAACTATACGTAAACCTTCTAAAGTCCTGAGAAGTTATTTAATTTTGATTTTTTAAGTCGTTAGGAAATCATTAAAATCTCTGAGACGTCTTTCCGGAATATTTGGAAATCTTTTAAATATATTTATTAATCATTCATTTCCATGACTTCATTAATTTCGCGAGTAACATTACTTCGATGAAATTCAGGAACTCCAGGAATTCTACGAATGCAGTGAATTCCACGAATTTCATGAATTCCGCGAGTTCCATGGCTTCCATGAATTTCGCGTGTTCCATGATTGTCGTAAATTTCGTACATTCCGGGATTCCTGAAATTTTATATAATCCAGGAATTCTGTGATTTCCATGAATTCCATAAATTATGCAAATTGCATGAATTTGAAGAATACCACTAATTCCATGAATCCCAAGAATGACAGAAATGCCTCAAATTCCGCGAATTCCATGAGTTGAATAATTTCTCAGGACTTAGAAGCAAAAATACTTTTTCTAATCGATCCCAGTAGTTCTTATTAAGTTAAGGGCATGTGATACGTACAGTTTCCCTGACTTTTTTCCACAAAAATGAAAATGTTTAAAAACTGAATTCGGAGATCCTATAAAATATCATAACGGACGTCCCCGGAATCTTTTTTGAGGGATAATAACAAAAAAAGGTATTGTGCTAAATAAAAATTTTATGGATGTGCATTATTTTGAGGTTACGTCATTTTTCATCTCTGCCTTTCCGATAATCTGGAAATTATTTATGAAATAAACTTTTTTGATTGCCTGCAAATAAAGTTAGTACCTGGAGATTAGCTACTATGTTTATTTGTAAGTCCAAAGTTTTTGACCAAAAATATTGTGTAGTTTCGAAGTAATGCTCGGGTGAATTGTAACACACATAACCTCGATATCTACACGCACGTTATTAGCAATATCAAAAATTTTTTGATAAATAAAAATACAAAAAAAGTGTGTGGGGACGTCCGTTATCGTGTTCGCCATCATTTCCCAGATTTTGAAGGCAAAATATTTTTTATCCTGGGAAAAAAGCCGGGGCAATCTAACACTGAAAAAATCGATACCATTTCCTAAGCGCTATGCAAATTAATCACATTTTTCTAAATTAAAACTTTGTTGAATTAACCTACAAAAAAAGTGTGTGGGGACGTCCGTTTGCATGTTCGCTATTATTTCTCAAATTTTTAAGACAAAATATTTATTATTCGAGAAAAAAGCCAGGGGAACCTAAAACTGGTAAAATCGACAATTTTTTAAGTATCACATGCCCTTAACTAACGGGATCGATCGGAGAAAGTATTTTTGCTTCTTAGCTCCTGAGAAACTGTTTGATTTTTATTTTTTAAGTCGTTAGGAAATCATTGAAATCTCGGAGAAGTCTTTCCGGAATATTTGGAAATCTTTTAAATATTTATGAATGATTGGTAAGCTATTACAATTTTTGTGAAATCATTGGGAAATCATTTATTCTTTTGCGAAATATTTTAAATCTATCAAAAATCTTTGCGAAATCTTTGAAATTTTTTTGAAATAGTTGGTAATAATTGTAAAAATGATTGAAATATTTATGAATTCTTTGCAAAATATTTAAAATCTGCACCAAATCTTTGGAAAGTCACTGGAATCCTTCGAAAATATTTTCGAAGTACTTGGTATATTTTTGAAGTTGTTGAAATGTTTGCGATACCATTGAAGTCTTTGTGAAATCTTTCTGATATCTTTGGAAACCTTTGCAATATTTTTGAAACATTTGTGAAATTATTCAAATCTTTGTATTATCTTCAGGAAATAATTTTTTTCATATTTAAAAAAATGATTTTAATCTCTCTAAAATCTTTGCAAAATCATTGAAATCGTGTCAATCTATCCGAAATCTTTGCGAGTTATTTAAATTTTTACGAAATCTTTGACATCTATCTAAAATTATTAAAAGCCTTTGAAAATATTTTTGAATGATTTGTGAGATTTTTTTTACCTTTGTTAAATTTGTTATTATATATAATTATCCCTAAGAAATTGCCACTTATAGGTAACAGATGGCACCAGGCCGGTTTCGTGGACGTATCTAATACCCAACCAGCAAGGAAAATGATCAAACGGGAGTGAAGACAAATAAGCGGGGAGGGTTCAATAGGAAGACCCAGAATAATCGCCAAAGATTTTAAGCAAAATTCCAGAAGCATTCATAAAAGTTGTACTCATATACTTCAATGCAACAAACTTGTCGAATCAATCCGATATTACAGAATAATCATTTTCATCGAATCAATCCAACAATTCGGGATTACAATCTTCTTCGAGTCAATTTATTAATTCTTAATTAATCGACGCAATTCGACGAATACTACAGTTAGTAATAAAACTTGTATAATGGAGGGAACCGACCTCCGACCAAAATTCATAAAATTGTTTTCTCGACGAGAACACGACAGAAATCATACAATTTAGTTTTATAAAATTTGTATCATATCACATAAATTGTTTTTATATTTCACTAGGGTAAGTTGTGATTGATTTTGTTAATACATGTAAAATGCAGTTTTTTAAACTTACAATAATTTTGATGCAAAACATATCTTAATTAGGTACCCGCGAAATCTGGCTTTAGCTTGAGAGTTCGAGATCCCGTGAATCATCTTCCTTCACTCAGCACTAAATCTCGGCGTCTCATCTGTACCCCGTCCGTGAAACGCGATATGGACACCGCTAAATACGTGATAATGCATTGTTGGGTAGAGAGAGAAGATTTCGTGATTCTTATCTCTCTCCTAAAAGTCGCATCTATTAGGTCGACTTGCACCGATCGGCCTGGAAATTCTCATTTTTCATAGTAAGCCGGCTTTCTTCCGCGCACGTCACATATGATAATAATTTTTTATCATAATATTATATTGATATTTGATGTTTTTAAATTATTTACAAAATTAAAGTTATATATCATTTGAATACATTTTTAATTGGTTTATTCAATGTTACAGGAATAATAACTTAAAGTTTATCTTGAAATATAATTTTTTTAAATAAAATAAAATATGATTAAATTAATAGATATATTGCGAAATCATGAAGATTAATAATATTATTGTATTAATTATAATATAAAATGTTATGTAAAGATAAAGTTATCATAAACTGAATTAGAATTATATAAATTTATTATTTTCATGTTTTAATTATATTAATTATTTAATAGCAAAACTAACTTATTATTTTTATATTAAAATTAAATAATATCGTATTTTTGTTTTAGCGTTATCTAATCAAAATTTACTTACTATTCAATATTGGAGCTATATTAATTCTAAATTTTACATCATTGAGTCATTAACAGATTTTTTTTCACGTTTTAGTTAAAATATTTTCATGATTTTTATATTTGCAAATTATAAAGCCTAACAATATTATGTTCTAAATGCTACTAATTTTTTATAATAATATTATATTCATATTTCCTATTTCAAATATATTTACAAATTGAAAATTAAATATAATGTGTGAAAAAATGGAGGAGGCCCCCATCATGGCCCACATGGATTGCCCTCATGCCTTGTGGAATCCACGAGGGCAATACAGGCGTGGACTCTCATGGAAGCGACATGCTAATCCATAGGGACCAAACATGGGCTTCCCTCATGGATCCTTCATGGTTGCCATCATGAAAGCCCTCTTGGTTTTTTTCGTCAGTACTAGCACCTGTACTAGCATATCTCTGGGATGATAATACTACTTTATACCGGGATGTCAATGTCGTGCTAGCGCTGGATATCGCTAATGGCACAGTACTATTCCAATAAGAAATTCACCATGGGCGGCAGTACTGCGTCACTGTTAACTAGTACCGTACGGCTATACTCTAACGATATGGCAAAAAAGGTTTAAAAATTAAAATAAATTGATTGCGAGTATTTTGATTACAAATATCAATAGTCTTGTAAAGAGTGAATCCATATATTACATTTTTAAACATTATATCACAAATAAAATTTCTAACGTTATGGGGTTTCGAACCTAAATATCTATACCTAAATCTATCGCCTAACAGTCGGGAGTGCTAACCACTGCGCTAAACCGACAAGTTGAAACTCGGTAAAGAAGCTGTCCTCATAACTTACAGGTCAGAAAAGTTAAAGTACAAAATCTAAAGTTCTCTTTTTTTAATGATTTATTATTATGAGATATAATGTAAATGTAAAATACGCGAACTGTTAACAGGAATATCAATAAAATAATTATTAAATAAATAATTTAAATTGATCACCATTTTTCTTCGCGTAATATTTCGTTTTTTCACGTTATCGACTACTTTACAACTTATTACAATGACGGGAAATGTAATTTTTTATCAACATTTAAAATTTTTCATTAAAATAAGGATACATTTATTCATAGTTAAAAAAAATTTTAGAACGCATGAACAATATTTTTGAACGTAATTTTCTATGTCCATTTTTTAGGATATAAAATATGTATCCTTCTGACTTAAAAATATTAATCGTTGATCCGTGGGGGCAACCGAGCTGGTCCCCTTCGTGGGCCTCTATGGAACATCCATATTGTAAGAGTTCGAATTTCAGAAAAGTGCAAATCAATTTTTGTCAGAAAATAATTATTTGTAAGTCTGAACTCATGAAACATCAAAATTGGTAGTGTCAAAAAATATTCACCCTTCGAAATGAGAAATTTTAATCTTTGATCCGTGAGGGCAACCGAGCTGCGCCCTCGATAGGGACTCTCATAGAACATACATATGGTGAAAGTTCGAATTTCAGATAAGAGGCATTCAATTTTTGACAGAAATTCATTGTTTATAAGCCTGAACTCATGAAACCTTAAAATTTGTGGCGTTGAAAAAATATTCGCCCTGTGAACTTAGAAATTTTAATCGATGATCCGTGAGAGTAAACGAGCTCGGCGCTCGACGGGGGGCCTCGTAGAATTTCCACGCGTGGAATGTCCATGCGGGCCCAACTGGGGGCTCTCATCCTAAGACGACCCAGCCGGGCTTTTTCCACACGGAAATAACGAATTTTTATATAAACATAATCTAATCAAAATTTACTTACTTTACTATTTAATATTGGAACTACATCAATTTTAAATTTTCAATAAGTGAGTCATTAAAAAGAATTCTGAACGGTTTAGTTATAATAATATTTTAATCATTTTTATATTTGCAAATGATAAAGCTTAATAATATTATTTTATACATGCTAATAATTTTGTACAATAATATTATATTCATATTTGATATTTTAAAATTATTTACAAAATAAAAATTTAATTTAATTTAAATAAATTTTTAATTGATTTCTTTAATGTTACGCGAATAATTATTTAGCGTCTGTCTTAAAATATCATTTTTTTAATAATATTAAAGATTATCAAATTAACAGATATATGGCGAAATCATTAAGTTTAATAATAATATTAAGTAAATTATAACTAAATAAATTTATTATAATTATTTGTTAATTATTTTAATGATTTAATGTTAAAAAAACATAGGCCTGAAGTTCGAGACGTCTGACATAGACGGTTATACACTAATTTTTTTTATATTTATTTTTGTAAACTTTTTTTTGTATAGAAATGTAGGGGAAGGTTAAGAAAACACATCTCACTTTCAGTTTTTCCCATTTTGCCTTTAAAAAGAAATGAGAGAAAAATCAAATTTTTTCCTGCAAATGTTAATTTTCTATTTAAAAAAATATATTCTACTGCATCTTTAAATACTAATTTCGACACAAGTGTCCAATTCGACAAAACGTGCTCACCAATCGTGTCAATACCCTAATACGGTCCATTTTGATATTGAATAAATCAAATGTGACATTTTTTAATATCATATTTTTCAAAATATTTTCGAGAAGACAGATAATAAAAAATAAAATTAAAAATCGTATGTCCGGACGTGGATCAAATCCGACCAAAGTGTTGCCCTGAAAGCATGACAATGCACATATACGGTCTATTTTAGAATAGAAATAATCAAATGTGACATTTTTAAAATCTGATATTTAAAAATGTCACATTTGATTATTTCTATTCTAAAATGGACCGTATATGTGCATTGACATGATTTCAGGGCAACGTTGGGTCAGATTTGACCCATGTCCGGACATACGATTTTTGCTTTTATTTTTTTTTTCGTACCTGTAGAAAATAGCTTTGAAAATCTGATGTTTAAAAATGTCACATTATATTATTTGTATTCTAAAATGAACCGTGTATGTGCATTGACATGATTTCAGGGCATCGTTTGGTCGGATTTGACCCACGTCCGAACATACAATTTTTAATTTTATTTTTTATTATCTTTTCTCTCGAAAATATATTTAAAAATATGATATTTAAAAATGTCACATTTGATTATTTCAATGCCAAAATGGACCGTATAAGGGCATTGACATTTCTATACAAAAAAAGTTGTAAAAAATAAGTATAAAAAAAATAGTGTGAAACCGTCTATGTCAGACGTCTCGAACTTTAGGCCTTTTAAAAAAACTTATTATTTTAATATTAAAATAAAAGAATTTACAATTTCTACTAATAATTATATTCTACTCTTTCGCATTACGTAGGATGAACAATAGTAACATTCATAACATTAATTATTAAAATGAGCGAGCTTCCAGGGCTTCCGTTTCCTCTTACTATAAAACTGCATTTTTCACGATATTGAAAACAGTTTTCGCTTTTTACTGTCCTTTTTCAGAATTAATTATTTTGCTCTGCTCTACTCCCTTCCTTTCCTTTACTTCTTCCAATTTTTTTATCTACATCACTCCCTGTCCACTGCCACTCAAGATCCATCTTACACACTCATCCACACTCAACTGTCCCTCTTCCTCTCCTATACATCTCTCTAATACATGTGCCCATGTCTCCACTTCGTATCCACATACTCTACATAAATTCTCCTCTTCATCCAACCAATATTTGCATGTTCTCACTCCTCGTCCCATTCTAAACCGTACAACCCAACTCCATTTTCTTCCTTTTTATTTTTTGCAGATATTCTGGGTCCGCCAACCCTTTGACCATCATATACCATCTATTGCACCTGGAATCTATTATCTTTGTGCCTCTCTCTTCTCCCTGTTTAACTTATAGTTCTAACTCTATGTCCTGTAACTCCATAACCCCTTCTCGTATATTACAAACCCTTCTCATTTTTCTTCTTTCTTCCTCCCATTTTGAATTTCCCAAATTGCCTCTCGCTTCATTGTTCCACATTTCTCCCAAACATGCTTGTGCTATTCTGCTTTTCTCTCCCCTTTTTAGCTTCTCTTCTAACCTCCAGACTCTCTTAATTTGTCTAGTTACCATATTTTCCCTTCCTAACTGTTCTCTTGACATGTATCCTGCTTAACTTCAGCTAACCCTCATTACCCACCTTCAAAATCGCTCTTGCATGCTCTCTACTTTCCTATGTTCCTTCCATCCTTATATCTCCTCACCAGAACACAACACTGCCTAAACCAACGCATCAAACAACTAGACCCTCATTCTTCAATCGATCCTAAATCTTCTCTTTTCTATACCCCATACTTGGCCCATTACATTACTTGCACACTCAATTCTTTTCCTCACCTGCACCTCGCTTCCCCCTTCTGCCTCAAACCGAAAACCTAGGTAACAGAAATCCTCCACAATTTCAACTTTTTGTCCATTCATCTTCCAGACGTAATTTATTTTGCTCTTTTTATTTCAGAAGCACATTACCCTTGTCTTATCTACGTTCAACGTCAGATCTTTTGCTCCCACATACTCTTCGAAGATTCTCATCATTAAGTTCATCCCCTTCTCATCATCTGCTAACAGAATTACATCGTCCGCGTATGTTAGAGAGTATAGTTTGCTATTGCCCAAAATCGTTCGTCCTTTCCCTTTCTCCTTTAGCTTCTCCTCTAAATCTGCCAGCAGGATATTAAATAGTAACGGACTCAATGGGCACCCTTGACTTAGACCTCTGCCTGTCCAGAAAACCTGCCCTTGTTTCTTTCCTATTTTCACCCTAATCCTAGTTTCAGTAAAAATTTCTTTTATCCTCTCCACCAACTTTTCCACTATACCCCTCTCTTTCATTTCTGCCATAGCACTTTTTTGTTCACTGAGTCAAACGCTGCTTTGAAATATACAAAAAAAAGCGATAAGTTTCCCTTTCTTTCTCCCCAAATTTCTGTTAACTAAGTAGTTAAGTACGTAGATGTTGTCTATTGTTCCCACCCCTTTTCTAAATCTCATCTGATTGTGTGGGATACCTTCTTTTTGTTCTACCTGACTCTCCAACCTTTGTCTTAAGATATCTGCATATATTTTATAGCCGACTGACATGAGAATGATCCCTTTGTATTCCTCTACCTTCTTTCCTTCCCCTTTCTTGAAAAGCGGTACCACCAGTCCCGTCAACCACTCTTCCGGCCAACCTTCCCCTTTCCACACCTTGTTGCAGATCTTCCAAATCCCATCCCTAATCCCTTTTCCTCCAAACTTCATCCCTTCGCTCTCCACCCTATCTTCTCCTGTCGCCTTGTTTCTTTTTAGCCTATTTATTGCTTCATCCACTTCTTCTCTTGTTATCTCATTCCCTTCCTCCATTTCTCATTGGACTATCCTACACTTTTCCCCTTTGGTCTTATTTTGCTCTACCCCTAATAGACCTTTGGAATAATCCGTCTATTCCTCCATTCCTATTTCTTCGTTAAAATCCTTCCTTTCTCCTCTATCCCTATTTATCAAATCCCACACCCGACCTTCTTTGATCGCATTTTCTACTTCTGCTTTATGTTCTTCCCCCTACTCTTTCTTCACTAGTATCCAGATCATCCTTCACCTTCTCAATCGACCCCTTCAACATTCCAATTAACGAGTCTATTCCCTCCTATTTTTCATACATAACCTTCTCCTTTTCCATCTTTTGTTGAAACTCTTTTAATATATCCCCCCCCCCCCGACTCCCATTTTCGTGTTTCTTTCGCATCCTTTTTCCTTTCTCCCTCTGCCGCGCTTACTAAAGCTTCTTTTTAATTCAGCTATGGCCGGGAAGTGCTCGGACCCTATCTCATTACCTACCTTCATACTCACTATTATATGCCGCATTCTTTCTTCAGAGAAGATGTAGTCTATTACTGTTGCTCACTTTCCTGTGAATATGATCTCTCATTTCATAGTGCCATTAAAAATAAACCATCCTGTTTCTCCTATCAGGTCTAGTAACTTCCTTCCCTCCCTGTCCGTCTCTCTATGTTTGAAGTTCCCTATATGTGCCTCCTTTTCTCTATCCCATAACCCTCCCCCTTGTTCGCCAGTACATTCATTTGAGTCTCCTTACACATAACCTTTCGGTAATAACTTTTTCATGACCTTCCAGTCGTCCTCATCTGCCCAAGTCACGTTTCTATTTTCCCTTCCCTCTTCTTTCCTCATCACTTTGTTTGCCCTTTGCGGTTTGGAAACCCCTTTGATTTATTTCGAGACTCTTTTTCGTCTCCCTTCCCCTGCCTTTCTCAATACTTTTTACTTTTTTCCTTAATTCTTCTAGTTCTCCATCCCAGCACCATTTCTCCCCCTTTACACATAATCTATCTCTCCCTATGCACACCATATGGCCCTTTTTCCTCTCTACCCAAGCCCTTTGCGCTATTTTCCATCTCCTTTTCCTCTCTCTCCATGTCAGATCTTCTTCAATTCTTTCCCTTCTTCCTATCAATAATTTTATTCCCTCCAGAATTTTCTTTTTCTCCTCCTCACTTTTACTAGGAACATTCCTTTTTTTCCTTCCTTCGTCACTCCTATTCTTTGTTTCCTTCTACCCTTACCTGCACTCCAATGTCTCGCAAAAATATTTTTTATTGCCACCTCTCCCGTATCACTTTCCACTTTTGATCCCTTAATTATTAAGTTATTTTTCCTCTTCGCCCTTTCTTCCCTTTCTAATTTTCTTTCAATCTCACTGAGCCTGTTCATCAATCTTTCACTTTCAATTTGAAAGTTATTTTCATTCCGTTCAACTATTTTTTCATTTTCTTTTTTTCCCCATATGCCCATTCCTAATTTCTAGATTGCCTACTCGTTCTTCCAAATGTTTTATCTCTCTATATCTCTGTTCGTGAACCTCTCTCTGTCTATTCTCATTGCTCTCTAGCTTAACCCAAACCTTGTCTTTCTCCTCCTTCCAGCGTTTATCCCATTATTCCCATTTTTCTCTTACCTTTTTCACTTCCCCTCTTACATCATTTTCCCTGCCCGTTCATATCCCTATTCATATCATCCAATCCCTTTCGTGTTTCCTCTCTTAAGCCCTTTTATGAGTGCTACCAATTTTTCAAACATCCCCCTCCCCTATCTCTCTTGGTGTTTTCTGTATAGATCAAACTCTCTTATTGTCCATGTCACTTTCTACCTCATCGTCCCCGGCCACTCTTTTCCTTTTTTCCTTTCCTTCACTGCTAGTCGTACTTCCCTTTTTTTGCCATGCGTCCAGACTCTCCAAACCACTCACTTTCACCCTTCATACCTTTGTCATTACTCACCCTTCTTCCTTCACACTTCATCTCTGCTCTCTCTCTCTGCCTTTTCTCCATCCACATACCCTTAATCCCTTTACTAAAGCCAAAAATACACTACCTAACAAAAAAGAGTTCTTTCGCGATCGGTGCCGGAAAAGGGAAGCCTAATATTATCTAATCAAAACTTACCTACCATTTAATATTGGAGCTATATTATTTCAAAATTCTACATAATTGAGTCATTAACAAAATTTTTTGTTTCAAGTTTTAGTTATAATAATATTTTTATGATTTTTATGTTTAAAAATTATAAAGCTCAATAATATTATGTTTTACATGCTAATAATTTTTCATAATAATATTGAATTCATATTTTAAAATTATTTACAAATTCAAAATTAAATATAATTTAAATAAATTTTTTATTTGTTTATTTAATGTTACAGAAATAATTATTTAAATTTTATGGCATCCGTTTCCGGTGTCCATCGCGAAAGAATTCTTTTTTCAAGTGGTGTATTTTTGGCTTTGGTGAAGGGAATAAGGGTGAGTGGATGAATAAAAGGCGGGGAGTGCGGAGATCGAGCGCAAAGGATAAACGGTAAGTTAAGGCAAAGTTGTGAAGGGTGGAAGTGAGTGGTTTAAAGTGAAAATCTAGAGCGTGTGAAGTTTTTGAGGTTAGGAGTAGGAAATTAGTTGCTTGGTAAGGGGGGGGGGGCAAGAGGTAGGTGATAAAGGCGGTGAACTTCACGGAGCTTTGGGTAAGGTAGGATGCCGACGACGCGAAGTCCACAAACTGGCGCCAGAGGGCAACATTTACTGGACGATCGCACAGAGCAGAAACCCGTGGTGGCAGCAACAGCTGACGTTGCTGAAAGCATGCGCAGTGGGGGGAAGGGTGAAGTTGATCGCAGTGACAGCAGCGGTGAGGAAAGATTCGAGAATTCGGCCAGGGAGGGGATGGTAGCGGACTCAGGAACGGGTAAGCAACGCGGAAGACCCACAAATTTACAGCACCTAAATAAGTTGGCAATGCTGATTCGAACAGAAATCTGGACGAATGAAAAAAAGTCAAGCGGGACTAGCGGTGAAGGGGAGCATAATAGTAAAAGAAAGGCAGGGGATGATGAGGTAGAAAGAGACAAGGATAACAATAAAGTTAGAATTAAACGGAAAACACCAGAAAGAGATAGGGGATGGGGCGAGGTTTGCGAAATTGGAAGCTATCATAAAAGGGTTTAGAGAGGAAACAAGAGAGAGATGGATGACATGAATAGGGCTATGAATAGGCAGGAAAAGATTTAAGGGGGAAGTGAAAAGAGTAAGAGAAAAATGGGAAGAATGGGATAAACGCTTGAAGGAGGAGAATGACAAGATTTTGGGTGAGCTAAGAGAGCATTGAGGATAGACAGAGAGAGGTTGACGAACAGAGATCCAGAGAGATAAAACAGTCGGAAGAACGGGTAAGGAATCTAGGAATTAGGAATAAGCATATGGGGAAAAACAGATAATGAGGAAATAGTGAAAGGAAATGAAAAGAACGTGCAAAGCGAAAATGAAAGATTGAAGAAAAGACTGAGTGAGATTGAAAGAAAATTAAAAGTAGAAGAAGGGAAAAAGAGGAAAAATCACTTAGTGGTTAAGGGATTAAAAGTGGAGATTGAAACACGAGAAGTGGAAATAAAAAATCTTTTGAGAGACATTAGGTTTCAGGTAAGGATAAAAGGTCCAAGCGAATTGGAGGGATGAAGGAAAGAAAAGAAGGAATGTTTCTACTAAAAGTGGGGAGTAGGGAGAAGAAAAGGAAGATCATGGAGGGAAAAAAATTATTGAGAGGAAGAAGAGAAAGAATTGAAGAAGATCTAACATAGAGGGAGAGGGAAAGGAGATTAAAAATAGAGCATAGGGCTTGGGTCAAGAGGTAAAAGGCCATATATTGTGGATAGGGAGAGACAGGTCATGGTTAAATGAGGAGAAATGGTGCTGGGATGAGGACTCAGAAGAATTAAGGAAAGAAAGAAAATGTTTTGAGAAAGGTAGGGGAAAGGGAGACGAAAAAGAGTCAAGAGATACATCAGAAGGGTTTTCAAACGGCAAAGGGGAAGCAAAGTGGATCTGAAAGAAGAAGGAAGCGAGGAGAGGAACGTGAAAATAGCTTTCTGGAATGTATCAGGTTTGAAGAACGAGAATAAAGGGTTTTTGGGGGAGATAGAAAAGTGGGATGTGATTATTATAAGTGAAATATGGGTAGATGAGAGGGACTGGCAGGGGATCCAAAAGATGTTACCGAAAGTTTATGTGTGGATGATGCAAGAAGCAAAGAAAGGAAAACATTAAAGGGCGAACGATGGGCTGAATGATCTCAGGTGTGAGAAAAGAATTGGCAGTAAAGGAAAGAAAAGAGTGGGATAGAAACAGAGTGGATGGTACAATGGTAAGAAGGATTAGAGTTGGAAAAGTCAAAATAGCGGTGGTTTGTGTATAAAGGAGAAGAGGAGAAGAGGAAGGCTGGAGAGCAATTCAGAGGTAAATGGAGGAGAAGAAAAAAGAGTTAGTTTTGATAGGATGTGATTTAAATACATGGACTGGCAAACAAGGGGGTGGTAACGATATTGGGCCCGAGCACTTCCCGGTAATAGCTACACTGAAGTGTGGTGTCCAGAAGCGAGGCCGTTGAGGGAAGGAAAAAGGTGGAGAAAGGAACAAGAAAATAGGAGCCTGGGAAGTAGATGAACTGAAAGAGTTTGAAGAAATAATGGAAAAGGAGAAGATTAGGTTTATAGAAAAGGAAGGAGTAAACTCATTAATGGAAACATGGAAAGGGTCGCTTAAGAAGGTAAGGGATTAGATAGGTACAGAAACAGAATGAGAAGGGGAGAAGAGAGACTGGTAGGACGAGAAATGTAAGGAGAGATAAGAGAGAATAAAAGATTAGGGAAGAAAATGGGGAATAATACGAAAAAATAGAAAGTTAGTAGAAGGAGAAAGGGAGGTAGGGAATAGAATAACAAGAGAAGAAGTGGATGTGGCAATAAATAGATTGAAAAGAAACAAGCCTACAGGAGAAGATGGTTTGGTGAACGAAGCGTTGAAGTGTGGAGGAGAAGGGATCCGGGAAGGCCTGTGGGAGATCTGCAGCAAGGTATGGAATGGAGAGGGGTCGCCAGAAGAGTGGTTGACAGGGCTGGTGGTACTACTTGTCAAGAAAAGGAAGGGAAAGAAGTTAAAGAAATACAGAGGGATCATTCTCATGCCAGTTGGCTACAAAATATATGCAGAAATTTTAAGAAAAATGTTAGAGAGTCAAGTAGAGGATAGAGAAAGTATTCCACACAATCAGATATATTTTAGAAAAGGGATAGGAACCATAGACAACATTTATGTATTGAACTACTTAGTTAACAGAAATCTAGGGAGAAGGAAAGGAAAATTAATCGCGCTATTAATCGACTTTAAAGCAACTTTTGATACAATAAACAGAAAAATATTATGGCAGGCAATGAAATAGAGGGGAATAGTAGGAAGGCTAGTGAAGAGGACAAAGGCATTTTTTTACTAAAGCCAGGATTAGGGTGAAGATATGAAAGGAAAAAGGAGAGTTATCGCCGATACAAAGAGATCTAAGGCAAGGGTTCCTTGTAGGTCCGCTACTGTTAAATATGTTCTTCACAGACCTAAAGGATAAGCTAAAGAAGAAAAGAAAAGAGGGGAAAGAATGGGATGAGAATTTTTGAAGAGTATGTAGGAGCAAAGGATCCGACGGTGAACGTAGAATAGACCAAGGTGATGTGTTTCAGGCGTAGAAACAACGTAATAGATTACCTTTGGAACATGAACGGAAAGATGGAAATAAAAAGACAGAGGGGAAAGGAAAAATATAAAGCAGAAGTAGAAAAAGCGATCAAATAAGGCAGGGTGTGGGATGTGATAAATAGGGATACAGGAGAAAGAAAGGGTGTTAACGAAGAAATATAAATGGTGGAATGGGCGGATTATTTTAAGGATCTATCAGGGGGAGAGCACAATAAGATCAAAAGGGAAAAGTGTAGGATAGTCCAAGGAGAAATGGTGGAAAGGAACGAGATAACAAGAGAAGAAGTAGATGTGGCAATAAATAGGTTAAAAGGAAAAAAGGCGACAGAAGAAGATGGGATGGAGAACGAAGCGATAAAGCTTGGAGGAGAAGGGATTAGGGATGGGATGTGGAAGATCTGCAACAGAGTCTGGAAAGGGACAGGTTGGCCGGAAGAGTGGACGACGACACTGGTGGTACAGCTTGTCAAGAAAGGAGAAGTGAAGAAGGTAGAGGAATACAGAGGGATCACTGGCACTTCAGTGGGCTATAAAATACATGCAGAAATCTTAATAAAAAGGTTGGAGAGTCAGGTAGGACAAAAAGAAAGTACCCCACATAATCAGACGGGTTTTAGAAAAGGGATGGGAACTATAGACAACATCTACGTATCTAACTATTTAGTAAGCAGAAATTCGAGGAGAAAGAAAGGGAAACTAGTCGCTTTGTTCGTCGATTTCAAAGTAGAGTTTGACTCAGGGAACAGAAAAGTGCTATGGCAGGCAATAAAAGAGAGGGGTTTAGAGGAAAAGTTGGTGGAGAGGATAAAGGAAATTTTTACTGAAACTAGGATTATGGTGAAAATAGGAAAGGAAAAAGGGCAGGTTTTCTGGACAGGCCGAGGTCTAAGGCAAGGGTACCCTTTGAGTCCGTTACTATTTAGTATCCTATTGGCAGACTTAGAGGAGAAGCTAAAGGAGAAAGGGAATGGAGGAAAGGTTTTGGGTAATAGCAAACTATACTCTCTAGCATACGCGGACGATGTAGTTCTATTAGCAGATGATGAGAAGGGGATGAACCTAATGATGAAAATCTTCGAAGAGTATGTGGGTAAATGAAATTTAAAATTTTTTACAAGACGTAGATTCAAAGTTATTTCAATGTTTGAATAAAAATGATAGTTTCATGCCTTTTATGCTTTCAACAGATTAATTCTGTATTAGCTGATACATTTTTTTCACAATAATAATTTACATAAGGATTAAATTTTTATTTTTCTAAATTAATTACATGAATCGAGAATCAACTTTAAGGTTGTGTAATTGAATATTTTATACAGTTTATTTAATTAGAGTTTATTGATGTTTAAAATACCCATATTTCAGTTATGCCATTTTCTAAATGGTTCTGATGTTACGAAATGATTCTCTGAATACAATTTTCAAAATTATCTGAACAGATCCCAAGTGCGAATTTCCGGAGCTAAATACGCGGCCCAGTGTTGGTCCAATTTTGGCAGCCAAAGGTCGGGTAAAGTTGTCGGGCGAATATCGGCATTTTAATCGGCCCAGTGTTGAGCCAGTGCTGGCAGCCTATATTGGCTATTTATATTTGCCGATCTTCCACCGATGATTGGTCCAGTATCGGCACTTTATTGCGCCAAGTCTCACTTTTAGTACGGAAACCATGTTTTACGAGGATCAGCCAAAGTCTGGCACAGTGACGCAACATTACTGGACAAAGTGTCACTTTTACCACGGCAAACTATGTTTTATTTGAATCGGCCCAATGTTGAGCCAGTGCTGGCAGTCTATAATGGCTATTTATATTTGCCATTGCAAAAAGTTGTAAAGCGGGCTACAACGGGAAAAAATGAAATATTACGCGAAGAAAAATTGTAATCGATTAAAATTATTTATTTAAAAATTATTGTATTGATATTCCTGTTAACATTTCGTGTATTTTACATTTACACAGCGTCGCATAATAATAAATAATTAGAAAAAGGGAGCTTAAAATGTGGTTCTTTAACTTTTCTCAACTGCAGCTTATGAGGATGGCTTTTTCACACAGTTTCAACTTGTCGGCTTAGCGGAGTGGTTAGCACGCCCGACTGCTAGGCGATATATTTAGGTATATAGATGTAGGTTCGAGACCCCGTAGCGTTAGAAATTTTATTTGTAATATAATGTTCAAAATGTAATTTATTTATTCAATCTAAGCAGGGCCCTAATATTTGTATTCAAATTTCTCGTAATCAATTAATATTTATTTTTTAAATATCTTTTTTGTCATATCCTTAGACCGTAGTCAATGTTGGGCTGACAATGGCAGCCAAACCTTGGCTGCCAAGTGCAGGCCATAGTTATCATTCCGTCATTGGCGCGATAATGGCAGCCGAACTTCGGCAATATTTTTGCCGACTATGGGCCAATTTTGGGCCGTATGTGACTTCGCA
Organism: Belonocnema kinseyi; assembly: GCF_010883055.1. NCBI lineage: Eukaryota > Metazoa > Arthropoda > Insecta > Hymenoptera > Cynipidae > Belonocnema > Belonocnema kinseyi. The sequence continues at coordinate 1,373,880 of NC_046661.1, read as the reverse complement.
CTTGGGATGATTTAAATTATCTGAAATTAGTTTAAAAGGCTACTTTGAATTACAATAGGGTTGTTTCACGATTTTATAAAAAATCATTTTTTAATACATAAGTTTCATTCGAACTGAATGCGCGTTATAATTTTTTTTCTGTTGAGTCGTTTAACAGAGAAAAATGATTAAAAATTGAATGCGGTAAAACACATATTTATATTGATGTCTCGTGGGTGTCACGTGACTCAGAGATTCGCATAATTATCTACCATGTGACAATGTGGCTTTGATGAAAACCATGAAAACGAACGAAACTCATGATAAATTGGTTAGGCGACGGTCTGCTGCCAATTCTGACTATTTTGATTTGATAGCTTTGTTTGTTAAGGTTTATATGACAAACAAAAAGTTATTCTGTTATAATATTTGGATTCAGTACTTTAAAGAAAAGCATTTAGCATAATCATTAGCATATTTTAAAATCCTACATATTTACGAATTGTTCACTAAACAAGACTCCATTTAAGCACTTTTTAAATGAATTCTTAATACGTACCATAAATATATCTATTTTCGGTAGATTTGCGATATTGGCTTTTACGAAACCCTACTTCTACATTTTTAAGCAATGTTTTGCAACATCTGTTTTCAATGTACATATAACCAAGCAAAAAAATCGGCAAAGAAAAAGATATTTGAGAATTAATGACACAAGAGCTGTGATTGATGAAATATCCGACCCCTTTGACGTCAAAGGGGCCCTCCAATCGACATCGTGATACAAAATCCATATTTCAACATTAAATTAAAAATAGTAAACAATATGTGAAAAATATTTTATGAGCATTTTTAAAATTAGAATTTTATATACTATAAGATCCATTTATTCGAAAAATTGTTTTTGACTTTGGAAACAACCCTATTTTCATAAAATCAAATTTCAAAATTATATCTTTCAATTAAAATAATTATTTAATTATTTTTGTGTTTTGAAATTATAGATTAATTATTAATTAATTATATTACAAATTAAATTGCCAAGATTAATTGAAAAATATAATTAATTAATCGAAACATTAAAAAATAAAAGTTGGAATTGAAAAGAATATTAAATAAAAATAATTATATTGTTTCCATGAGAATAATTGTTTAATACATTTTTTCACAATATTAATTTACATGAATTAAGTGCATAGATCGATAAACTACTTGAAGATAGCGTAATGGAATATTTACTATATTTTGTATAACACAAGTTTATTCATATTTAAGATAAATATATTTAAATTATATTATTTGTTTGTATTTTTGTTCTGTTGTGAAATTAGTATCTGAATTCTGATTTGGAAATGATATGAACATATATTTTTATTTTTCCTGGGATATTTTGAAAGGTTATTAATAATTTAAAATTTTCAGAAAAATACCATTCAAAAACGATTTGAATGATTCTATGCAAATAATTATTTAATGCTTTCTATCTAATAAACAGATTAATTAATTAATGCCTGATTAATTTTTTTACGATATTAGATTAAATGAAGAATAAATTTTTATTTAGCTTTGTATATTGGATATAAGAGGCATGCTAGAAGCTTACACAGGAAATCCCAGAGATATTATTTATCCAAAGTTAGATAAAAACGTTGCAAACAATTGAAAACTAAAATTATTCGACGATGAATATTTTTTAACTGTCTCGTGATAAATATCATCTGACTTCGCATAAATGTAGTTTTCAATTGTTTGCAGCGTTTTTAGACAATTTCATATACACGATATCTCTTGGGTTTACTGTGTATTTATATTTAATCTATGCCTATTTAAATTATATGATTTTTAAACTGTTTTTCATGTTGCGAAATAAATATCTGAATTGAATCTTCAAAATTATATGCACATGCGTGTTAAAAAATATCTAAAATAAAAATAATTTGATTTTTCAAAGGTTATAATTGTTTGAGGTTTTTTATGTCATGAATTGTTTAATTCATTATTAGCTGATTAACTTTTTCACAATGATAAATTATATAAAGTTAGATTTCAATTGTTTTAAATTAAGTAACCCACAATGATTACAGTAGAGCCTCGTTTATCTTAGCTATTGTGGACCGGCCCCAACTTGGATAATATAGAAACTGGGATAAAAACATAATTTTAAATAAAAAGAAAGTCTCATTGTGATAAACTGAATGTTAACTTAAATGAATATTCAATTTGTACAACTACATGTTTTAAAAAATCTCATAAGTAGTTTATATGACACATGACATGATGTATCTTTATTTAAGAGCTACTGTTGCGCTATAACTCAGATAAGGTTAGTCAACTATTTTTGTTTCAGCCTCGGATAGTCGCGAACTCGGATCTCGAATAAAAATGCTGCTTTAAATTTATAGGAGAATAGTATGTAATCAATATTTGAGTGTATCAATGAACATAATTGTTTAATGCTTCTCATTTTGTGAACTGATAAATTATTTATCAAATTAACA
>NC_046661.1:1365862-1371303 GCF_010883055.1 Belonocnema kinseyi | reverse complement strand
CCACTTAAGGTTATATAATTGAATATAGAATATAATGAGTTTGATAAAAGTGAATGAATATTTCAAATATCAAAGTTTTAATTAAATGAATTTTCAAATGATTCTCCTGTTGTGAAATGAGTACCTGCATTTATTTTTTCTAAGCATGTTTTAATTTTATTATCGGATAAGTATCAATGGTTGCTAAACAATCAAATTTTCAGAGATGAAAGTGAAAATGAAAAAAAAGGGAAATTGTTTCAATTTTTAAATAAAAATTATAGTTTAATTCTTTTTATGTTATGAACAGATTAATTTATTATCAGTTCATTAATTTTTTTACAATGCTTAATTACATAAAGACTAAATTTTGAATTTTAAATATAGGTTAACAAATTGATGATTAACGTGAATGTTACATAATTGAATGTCGGCTATAATTGATTTAATAAAATTGTATTAATATTTGAAATAAATATTTTTCAATTTCATTATTTATGTAAATTTTTTTTATGTTGTCAAATGAGTTTTGGAATTCTGATTTCTAAATAATCCGAATATATATTTTACTTATTTGTGGAATATTTAAGAATTTTATCAATAATACAAATTTCAAAAAAAATACGGACAAAAAATTATTTAAATATTTCATTATACAAATAATTCATCAACGCCTTATATTTTCTAAACAGATTAATTACTTATTATTAGCTGATTCATTTTTTCACTATATTTGATTACATGAAGATTGAATTCATTCATATTGGATATAAACCTTACAACACAAACTTGTTTATATTTAACCGATTTCTATTACAATTATATAGTTTCTCGAAATTTTGATGATGTTTTGAAATGATTATCTAAATTAAATTTTCAATATCATACGTGCATGAGTTATATTTTTTACAAAAACAGGTATTGAAGGTTATTAATAATAAAAAATTTTCGGAAGGAAGTTGAAAATATATAGAAAGTAAAAATAAATTTATTATTTCAGTAAATTATTGTTTGTAAACTAGTCAATTGGTTATTAGCTAATTAACGTTTTCTGATTATTAAAGTGAATAAAGATGAAAACTTATTTCCTTAAATTTGAGTACGCTCCCTGTACATATATTTACAATTCCATTCGTAGTCCAACTTAACTATTACTTATATTCAACTCTTTCGCATTACGTAGGATGAACAATAGTAATAGTCGTAACATTAATTCTTATAATGAGCAAGCTTCCAGTGCTTCCGTTTCTTCTGACCATGAAAATGCATTTTCCACGATATTGTAAACAATTTTCACTTTTTACTGTCCTTTTTCAGGATTACCCGTTTGGCTCAGCCCTACTCCCTTGCTTTCCCTTACTTCTTCCAATTTCTTCATCCACAGCCTTTCCTGTCCACTACCATTCAAGATTCATCTTACACACTCATCCACACTCAACTGTCCCTCTTCCTCTCCTGTACATCTCTCTAATACATGTGCCCATGACTTCATTTCGTGTCCAAATACTCTACATAAATTCTCCTGTTCATCCACCCAGTCCCTGCATGCTCTCACTCCTTCTTCCATTCTTAACCGTAAAACCGTACTCCATTTTTCTTCCTTGTTTATTTTTTGCAGATATTCTGGTTCCGTCAACCCTTTGACCATCATATACGATTTAGAATTTCCCAAATCACCCGCTTTATTTTTCCAAATTTCGCCCGAACATGCTTATGCTTTTCTGCTTCCCTCTCCCCTTTTTAGCTTCTCTTCAAACCTTCAGACTCTCTTAATTTGTCTAGTAACCATACTTTCTCTTCCTAACTCTTTTCTTAACAACTATCCTGGGTAACCCCAGCTAACCTCCATTACCCACCTCAAAAATCGCTCATGCATGCTCTCTACTTTCCTATGTTCCTTCCATCCCCATATCTTCATACCATAATACAACACTGCCCACACCAACACATCCAGCAACCAGAACCTCATTCTCCAATCGTTCTTGAACCTTATCTTTCCTATACCCCATGCTTGGCCCATTACTTGACTCGCACATTCAATTGTTTTCTTCACCTGCAGCTTGTTTCCCCCTTCTGCCACAAACCAAAAACCTAGGTAACAGAACTCCTCCACAATTTCCACTTTTTTTCCGTTCATCTTCCAAACGTAATTTATTTTGCTCTTTCTATTTCTGAAACACATCCCCTTTGTCTTATCTACGTTCACCGTCAGATCTTTTGCTCCCACATACTCTTCGAAGATTTTCATCATTAGGTTCATCTCCTTCTCATCATCTGCTAATAGAACTATATCGTCCGCGTATGATAGAGAGTATAGTTTGCTATTACCCAAAACCGTTTCTCTTTTCCCTTTCTCCTTTAGCTTCTCCTCTAAGTCTGCAAGTAGGATATTAAATAGTAAAGGACTCAACGGGCATCTTTGCCTTAGACCTGAGCCTGTCCAGAAAACCTGCCCTTTTTTCTTTCCTATTTTCACCCTAATCCTGGTTCCAGTAGAAATTTCCTTTATCCTCTCCACCAACTTTTCCTCTACACTCCTCTCTTTTATTGCCTGCCATAGCACTTTTCTGTTCACTGAGACAAACTCTGCTTTGAAATCGATGAACAAAGCGACTAGCTTCCCTTTCTTTCTCCTCAAATTTCTGCTTACTAAATAGTTAGGTGCGTAGATGTTGTCTATAGTTCCCATCCCTTTTCTAAATCCCTTCTTATTATATGAGATACTTTCTTTTTGTCCTACCTGACTCTCCAACCTTTTTATTAAGATTTCTGCATATATTTTATAGCCGACTGATCCTACGTAATCAGACGGGATTTAGAAAAGAAATGGGAACTATAGACAATATCTACGTACTTAACTATTTAGTTAACAGAAATTTGGGGAGCAAGAAGGGGAGGCTAGTCGCTTTGTTCGTAGATTTCAAAGCAGCGTTTGACTCAGTGAATAGAAAAGTACTATGGCAGGCAATGAAAGAGAGGGGTGCAGAGGAAAAGTTAGTGGAGAGGATGAAGGAAATTTTTACTGAAACCAGGATTGGGGTGAAAATAGGAAAGAAAAAATGTAGGTTTTCTGGACAAGCCGAGGTCTAAGGCAGGGTGCCCTTTGAGTCCGTTACTATTTAGTATCCTATTCGCAGACTTAGAGGAGAAGCTAAAGGAGAAAGGGAAAGGAGGAACGGTTTTGGGTCTTAGCAAACTATACTCTCTATCATACACGGACGATGTAGTTCTATTAGCAGATGATGAGAAGGGGATGAACCTAATGATGAGGATCTTCGAAGAGTATGTGGGTACAAAAGAGCTGACGGTGAACGTAGATAAGATAAAGGTGATATGTTTCAGAAATAGAAGCAGCAAAATAAATTACGTTTGGAAGATGAACGGACAAAAAGTGGAAATTGTGGTGTTCGGTTACCTAGGTTTTTGGTTTGAGGCAGAAGGAGGAAACGAGCTGCAGGTGAGGAAAAGAATTGAATATGCGAGTAAAGTAATGGACCAAGTACGGGGTATAGGAAAGAGAAGGTTCAAGAACGATTGGAGAATGAGGGTCTGGTTGTTTGATGCGTTGGTGTGGGCAGTGTTGTGTTATGGTGTGGAGATCTGGGGATGGAAGGAACATAGGAAAGTAGAGAGTATGCATGAGCGATTCCTGAGGTGGGTAATGGGGGTCAGCTGGAGTTGCCCAGGATATTTGTTAAAAGAAGAGTTAGGAAGAGAAAATATGGTTACTAGACAAATTAAGAGAGCCTGGAGGTTTGAAGAGAAGCTAAAAAGGGGAGAGGGAAGTAAAATTGCACAAGCATGTTTTGGTGAAATTCGGAACAATGAAGCGAGAGGTAATGTGATAAATTCAAAATGGGAGGTAGAAAGGAGAATAATCAGAAGGGTGTGTAATATTTGAGAAGGGGTTATTGAGTGGCAGGACATAGAGTTAGAGCTATTGGTTAAGCAAGGAGAAGAGAGATGGACAAAGATTATAGATTCGAGGTACAATAGATGGTATATGATGGTCAAAGGGTTGACGGAACCAGAATATCTGCAAAAAATAAAAAAAGAAGAAAAATGAAGTAGGGTTGTACGGTTCAGAATGGGAGAAGGAGTGAAAGCATGCAGATATTGGACGAATAAAGAGGAGAATTTATGCAAGGTATGTGGATACGAAATGGAGTCATGGGCACATGTATTAGAGAGATGTACAGGAGAGGAAAAGCGACAGTTAAGTGTGGATGAGTGTGTAAGATGGATCTTGGATGGTAGTGGACAGGGAGTGATGTGGATGAAGAAATTGGATGAAGTAAGGGAAAGCAAGGGATTAGGGCAGAGCCAAACGGGTGATCCTGAAAAGTGACAGTAAAAAACGAAAATTGTTTTCAATATCGTAAAAAATTCAGTTTTTTATAGTAAGAGGAAACGGAAGCCCTGGAAGCTAGCTCATTTTAGGAATTAGTATCACTACTGTTACTATTGTTTATCCTACGTAATGCGAAAGAGTAGTATATAAGTAGTAGTTAAGTTAGACTAAGGATGGAATTGTGAATATATGTACAGGGAGCAGAGGCCCTAAAACCCATAAAAGGGAGAGATTAAATACATGCATACAATTCAAATTTAGGTAAACTGAATTTTTTTGAGCGTCAACAGAATTAAAAATATATAGTTAAGGTTGATCGGAAAATTTCAAGCGATTTTTTACTAATGTGTTCTAAGAGCTCATTAAAAAAGATTACAAAACATTTTAAATTATTTTATAAATTAAAAAAAGGGTTTAAAAATTTTCAAAGCAACTTCGAGTCATAATATATAATTTTAGAACCAATTTAAATTGAAGGGTATCAAGAATTGGCCCCAAGCCCCCAGTAATGAGCCTGGTACCAAATGAAAGCGCTTGTTGAGTAGATCAAACTTTACAATGGGCACAACGTTGTAGAATTTAGACTTCATACTGTTTTCTGCCATTCAATGTCAAAACTCACACTAAGAGTAAAAGTAACACGTGGGGCCGAATGCGCCAAGTGTCCCCACCTGCAATAATTGTTTCTCTTTTATTGGGTTAAAACTTGGCTGAATTATAGTCCTAGTGGACGTTTATTAATTCATTATACCATACGTACATTTATCAAGCAGTTGTCAATATACAGGGGCCTGCAGTTTTTACATTTACATTGCTCCTTTAGCTTCACGTAATGGTAACTTATTTTAGGAATATATGGTTTTAATTTTATTACAATTTTTTTAAAAGCTATTTTTATGTACTAGGCAGTCTGATAAGTCCCTGAAAAATGAAACACGGAGACGTTTTTTTGGACAAAGACGGTTTTATTTTTTAACATACTCTCCTTTTAGGTCGATACAGTGAGTCTAATGATTTTCTAACTTTTTGATACCGTCCGAAAAGTACTCGATCGGAAGGTCTCCAAAATACGCCTCAGTTTCAGCTATGAGCTCCTCATTTGAGTAAAAAC
>NC_046661.1:1356329-1365762 GCF_010883055.1 Belonocnema kinseyi | reverse complement strand
TTTCTTCTTCAAATGCGGTCGTTTTTCGGCGATTTCGATTTTCAATCGCTCCAATAATGATGAATAGTATGCTCCGGTTATGGTTTTACCTTTTTCAAGATAGTCCACGAATATTATGCCATGTGCATCTCAAAGTTTCGGAACTCTTTGGCCCGGTGGAACCCACTGTTTTGCCTGTTGTGTTGACTCAGGATTGTAGTAGTGGATCCAGGTTTCATCCATGGTTATGAATCGGCGCAAAAACTCGGTCGGCTTAAGCGAAAATAATGCCAGATTCTGCTGGGAAGTTGTCACACGAATTCGTTTTTGGTCCACTGTGAGCAAACGCGGCACCCATCGCGTCCAGAGCTTGTTCATGCCCAAAACTGAATGCACGATATTGCCCACACGTTCCAATGATATGCCTACAGCATTATCTACCTCTGTCAATTTCACTTTGGGATCATTCAACATCATATCATGGATTTTTTCGACATTTTCTGGTATAGTGACCTCTTTTGGGCGCCCAGATCGTTCAGCATCAATTGTGCTCGTACGGCCACAACGAAACTCGGTAAACCACTTATGAATCGTTCCAATCTTATTTTTTAATTAAAAAGGGGGTTACCGAAAATGGCCCATCATCCCCCACTCACGAGAAAAGTATCAAACGGTCGGCTGCTGGTATCAAAAGTCAGTAATTAGTAAATCAGTATCAAAGTAAATCAGTATCAAAAGTTGGCTGCTGGTTGTTTAATTCTTTCTTGGAACCTTCCATACGCAAGATACCATAGGAGGTTCATTGTATGGGCACAGCAACCTACTGATCTACTGCCGTTTTTACAGTGACAGTAATAACCAATAATTGACTCATGTTGGGACTTCTCAAGATCGACGATAATATATAGGAAGTATTTTGTAGCAGAGGAATTACGAGAACGAATCTTTGCTCTCACTAGCAACGGTCTAATCGCTCGAATATTATCACTGTCAAGAGGTAAAGACTCAGGGTGTTTGTAAACATCGAAGGCATACTTTCCATCTTCATTTACGTGTTCAGCATAATAAGACTCGCCTTAAGAGAGTTGGTAAGAGCCTTAGCCGATGATTCGCAGGTCTGATCCTGTAAGATGAGGAAACTCTGAAATACTTTCATGGGGCATAACTTCAAAGCGCTGAAGCGTTTCTGAAGTCTTCATTCATATTTAAGAGGGATTTATTTTGGAATTCTTGATCAAAATATCGAAAGATTAGTTTAATTCTGCCGTTACATACTTCAACAATGAAGCGACATTTTGTAACAAGCCTAGAACGATTAGTTTGTTGAACCGTTAGTTGGCTTTCACCACATTCAACATATTCCAGCATTTTAACGTCCAAGGGCAAGTTGCGTAGTGGTTGCAGAGCATCACGAAAGCCACGGTCGAAAAGTAAGACATCTCTAGGGTGAAAAAGAGTACGCACATTTTGGAAGCGCTTTATTATGTCTTGAATAACAGTGTCATCATTATCAGTGGCTTTGTAGGGGCCAAAGACGTCTAAAATATATCCATCAGGCGAGACAGCAAGAAATGGTTTTACCAAGTTCCTTTTCTTTTGAACGCTATATGTTTGACGCTGAAACTGATAATTCGAACTTTTTGTATATATATACGTAAGTAGCATCTAGTATCCTGATCAGCTGGTCATTATCTGGAGAATAAAGTATTCGTGACACTGCTGTGTTGTGTTCTATTACTTGCTCTCTTGTTATATGATTAAAACCAAGATATTTTGGTATAAATTCTTTTGAAAGTCTATTTCTGACTTTGTCTAGCATGAAGCCTATTGTACTAGCAGGAATTCCGTACAAAACAGGAAGTCTGTAATGGCTTCTCCCGATCTCAGTTTCGTTAAGTAAATTGCAAGAGCAGTAGAAAGACTTTTGAGATTCTTGAGGTTTGGGAGCATATCAATTAAATCAAGGAACTGATGTTTCTTTATTCCTAGCTACTGCTTGTATATATTCTCAGGAATTTCAGCAGGAACATAAAAATAGAAAGATCCATTAGTTGTCCAATATAGTAATTATGGTCACGCAAAATTTGTTTCCTAAGTGCCTCATTTATGCGTAAAAGACTGATGAGACTTTTACAACGGAAGACGAATTGTTTATTTGAGTCTAATGCAAGCAGTGTTTTTAATACTACCTCATTCTGTGAGCTACTGATAGATGGTATACTAGCAGGTGTAGATGAGGAACGTCTAGAGGTTTTAAAGTCTCTGAAGCATGCATGGCATATAAATTTGTACTGCTCAGATGGTAAAACGAAGCTCGGTTTACCCCTGCGCCTTGCTCTTCGGCGATTTTCTGCTTCTCTGCAAGCGTAATCCCCCAATGATTGATTTTTCTGAGCAACAATAGAATGAAGTCTGTCATTTCTAAGATTCTACCACAACAGGCACATTTTTCTCTGCTTAAAGCCTGCTTAGATTCAGTAGTTCCTAGCCAATACACAATAACACTAAAATAGAAAATAGAAAACAAAGCACTGCACAAATAAATAAAGAAATAGCCAAGAGCCGATGCACTTGTTACCCACTCATAGTTACGCTTAAACTAATTAAATTCAGAGAAAGGCGTGGAGAGAAAAAATAAGAGTGCAACATAACTGAAATATTCAAGTTCTAGTCAAACCAAATGGTGCGACAAAAATAGATCTTCAGAAATACCAACAGACACTTATGAGTATATTATTATACGCGTATTTTGATACGCGCTCATAATTACAGTTAAACTCAAAAAAGTATTATTATACACGTTTAAAATTGTATTGTACACTCAAAGAAACTAAAATAGTACAAGGGACTGAAAAAACACGTAAGTATACACGTGTACTTCATGCACGCTTACACTTCTAATCAACCAAAATAAAACTAAGAAAACAGATTTTTTTAATAGAACATTGGCGGACACTCATGTTACTATGCACTTTCAGTATAAGACAAGTAAAGATCACGAAATTCGTTGTCTTTAATACGTTTTGAAATTATAATAACGAAGGAACTTTTTACGTCCAACTACATCCTCGGTCAGGCTGCTTACACCGGAGATATTAAAATAAACACATTTACTATAAGACAGCCTGAATGTATAGCGGAGAGTGGGGATATCATTGGCTCAAGAAAGATGACGCTACACTACTGCCTCCAATCTCCACTTCACATTCAAGCTAGCCAGAATTAGATGCATTTATTTTAGTGCAGGAAGAAAGAATGATTCATTATAATTAAAAAACTACTATAGATTTTTTGAAGATAACGCGCTCATCTCGCAATACAGAGCCGGCTTTGGATCTGGTCGGCATAGTGATAAGCGCTTTTTTCATGTCAAAACACTCAGGGCCGCGTATATAGTCTCAAAACTCGGTACAGAATATGCTCAAAGTCCCGATGTAAACAAACTTCTGATACAGCACAGACTATCCAAACGTCTAGAGCGTTATGAAATATCCTGAGGGGGGGGGGCGAATCTGTTATAATGAACTTAAAGTAAATGAAAAGAGCTTGCAAAAATACAGTAATAAAAGTTTAATTGTATATTCCTAAAAGAAGCTACATTCACGTGAAGCTGAAAAAGCAGCTGAAAATACAAAAACTCGAGGCCCCTGTATATTGACAACCGTTTGATAAATGAATTTTATTAATTAATAAACGTCCAAAAAGACTATAATTTAGTCAAGTTTTAACCCGATGAAAGAGAAGCAATCATTTTAGGTGTGGACGCTTGACGCATTCTGCCCCACCTATTACTTTTACTCTTAGCGGGCGTTTCGACATTGAATGAAAGAAAACAGAATGAAGGCTAAATTCCACAACGTTGTGCCCGTTGTAAAGTTTGATCTATTCAACAAGATCTTTCATTTGGTGCCAGTCTCACTAGTGGGGGCATGGGGCCAATTTACCATGCATTCTTGGTACCCTCCTTTAAGAGATATTTAGAAGTTTTGAAACGATTAAAAAACAATGAAAACTTATAAGATATTTTAGGACTTTTTTAAAAATTCAGGGCAATGAACAAAATTCTTTAGGTTTTTAAAACAATTTTGTTCGATTTTTTAATCTGAAAACTCATATGGTAAGGTATCACATGCACTTAATTAAAATAACTTTGAAAAGTCTCAAGTGAGTATATAAATTTTATTCAAGCTCCTCAGAAAAATGGGTATATTTTGAGGCAGCGTTTTACATTTTTAATAACTTGAAATTTTTAAGACAACCTCCAGCTAGATGAAAATATTTTCAAGAATTTAAGAGGTATTGTATATTTTATAAATACTTTATCAATTTCAAGCATTTCCGAGCATTCATAAAATATATTTTAATTCTGCAAAACTTCTAGAATTCATAAATACATTTTAAAAGGGCTAGCCCGTTTTCGACTATGATGTAAAATCCCGTGAAATATATATAGTTTTTAAATCCAGATTTTTTGTTCACGAATCTGAAATATTCAAAAATCTTTTATAATTTTCTTCAAATTCGTAAGGAATTTTTGAAGATTTTGAGGTCATTTTTTAAAATTTTGAATGATTTTTCAAAATTTCAAGAAAAGTTTGATTTATTTAAAAATATTTTTAGGAATTCAAGAGGCTTTGCATAGATTTAAAATGTTTTAAACCTTGAAAGAATTTCTGAAAATGTATGGAATATTTATTATTTCTTCTGAAATTCTAAAAGTCCTAAATATCTTTTGAAAAGCCTCAAATTTTCCTAATAATTTGTAAAATCCTGTAAAATAAAATATAAATTTTTTTAATCTTCTACATTCTTTTTCTGACACATGTGAAATATTTAAAAGTCTTTCCTGATTGCTGCATAAAAATTATAAAATTTATATTCATATAATTCTAAAAAACTGCTAATACTTCTTTCCTTGTAAGTAATTTGAACATTTACGTGACTAAAAAAATATCAAAAAAGTATTGACGTGCTACGTCAAAGTATTGTCTCATTTATTTTTATGCCGCTCTTCATCTTAAAAAATTATTTTTATTTACAAAACTTCTATTAAGTTTTTTAAACTAATACAAAAAATGTGACGTAATAGCAGTTGGGATGTTGGAAGTTAAAAGGGTCCAAGATAACATTACGTAATATGTGAACGTTCCCTAATAATAGCACGCTTAAATGTTACGTTGCATTGATACACTCAATTCATTCTTTCAGAATCTAATTTCAACAAGAATATAAGTGCTCAGAAAATTTTAACAAATAAATTGTTATTAGAAAATTGAGTAAATGATAAAAATGAGTAAAAAAAGTAAGCGCGCGCACGCGCGCTTGTATCATCATCTAGTATTTATTAAAACAATAAAATACCATATCTGATACTCTCAGTGGCGGACTGGGTACCCACAAGCGCAGCCGGGAATCCAATACAGGGGACGACTCCTAAAAAAAGTCATCGGAGAAAAGGAAAAATTGTTTCTAAGAAGTATAACGGGAACGTATTAGATCTGTGCAAAACTTACCCCCCTCCCAAGACTGTTATAAGAACTTTTTGAATTTAAAAAAAAATTTGAACATTCAAATTTTGAACAAACAAAAAAAAATAATTAAAAATAAAAGCCGGGAATTCCCGGCTGCACCCCTATGCCAGAGAAAAACGCTGGTGTTAAATTTGTTGCAGATCAAATTTCATTGGTCTCCCAATTAGGATTTGAGAGAATTTTCAATTCTCAAATGTATTCCTCTGAACGTACCCAGGTGGAAATATCGGTAGTGTGCCGGAGTTCACCACCGGCGCAGTACTGGCAGAGTACTGCCCACTAGTACAGACAGCCGGTGGTTCGCCCAGTACTGTCAGAACGTTGGCTGCACGACTGGGACGGCACTATGCAATATACAATTAAGATGAAAACATTTTTTTCTATTACTTTTTTCGAGAAAAATATTCTAAGTTCCACCTTCATGAAAAATGTTAAATGCTCAGAAAAGATTACATTGGATGTATGTTTTAATCGTTGTAGAATGGTCTAAAATACCTAAAAAGCAAAATGTTACACTAAGGGTTCAAGAAAATTGTTATTAAAAAAATTGTTGCGCAGTGTGGTAAAATTTCTAAGTTCCGTCGATACAAATTTTAAATGCTCATGAAATGTTATTATCAAAACTTTTAAAATGGTCTAAAATGCGAAAAAATAAAATATTACACGAAGAAAAATGGTAGTCGATTAAAATTATTTATTTAATCATTAATTTATTGATGTTCCTGTTAACAGTTCGTGTATTTGACATTGACATAACGTCGTATAATAGAAATAATTAGAAAAAGAGAGCTCAAAATTTGGTACTTTAACTTTTCTGGACTATTGCTTATGAGGATGGCTTTTTCATCAAGTTTCATCTTGTCGATTTGGCGCAGTGGTTAGCACTCCGGACTGCTGGGCGATAGATTTAGGTATACATATGTAGGTTCGGTCCCCCTTAGCATTAGAAATTTTATTTGTAATATAATGTTAAATAATGTAAAATATGTATTCATTCTAAGCAGCGCCACTAACATGTATTGAGAAAATACTCGCTGTTAATTATTATTTATTTTTTAAATACCTTTTTTGTTATATCTTTAGATTATAGAAACAGTGGTTGTTAAAATTAAACAAATAGTTTGAAACTTATTTTTGTGTAATTATAAATAATATTCGGACGATATGCAGTCGTATGATGATGAATGGATGGCATTTAAAACAATTAAATAATTTTTTATCAGTTTTAAAATTAACTCCGGCATTTTCGTACGCCAGCGGTTTGCCAGTACTGCGCCAGTGCTGACACGCCTGTACCGCTAAGCATTACACGCCAGTACTAGCACAGCACTGGCCCAGTACAGCTGGCCAGTATTGGAACTCCGGTAGGCTTTACTGGGCCAGTACTGGGCCGGTGGTGTATTTCTACCTGGGTAGGTGCATATCTGGACAGAAAAAAGCGCTATATTCTCAACACTTTCCCTCGCATTTTACTTTACATGAATTAATACATACCATACTCTTTAACAAAATATTGTACTTTTTCTCTGGATAAATATTTTTAAGAATACCAACGAGCTGATTTGCAGTAGGGATACACTGCCGTGCAAAAGTTTTAGGCCACCCCTTTTTTTATTTTGTCTTATTTTACACAGAATTTTGAAAACAATCAATCTTTTAAAGAGAAATTTTTTCAGCCCTGGTATAATTAAAATTAAGAGAATTTATTCAGTCATAAAAAATGAGTTGGCATAAAACTTTTACACGGTAGTGTATATTTTACATTGATTTGTTCATCATTTTGCTTCTCGCATGTATAAAAGCACTGTCCGTCTATATGTTTAGTGCGCTTTGTACAATGATGATTGAGGATGAAAGGACATGTTGTTCATAGATTTTCACAATATATTTTTGTTGCAGCATTTTGACAGAAAGTAATTCATTAAGAAGATTTCAATACCAGATAACTTCTTTCGTGACAGCACAAAGAGCAATGAACTCGTGTCCAGTTTTTGATTTAGCTACAAGTGTTTGTTTTTTAGAACTCCATGCAATTGGACCGTTATTACAGAATATAATCCAACCAGTGATGGAATCATTTGCATAATCACCATCACATAAAGCCGCAATTTCTAATTTATTATGGTTTTTGGTATTTATTACGGTTTCCTTGCTGGACACTGTGAGGTCGGTGCCTCTTATAACCTTTGGTAACGTTCCGTTTGCTTGTGGGAAAGACAGCCACCTACATGTCACTTGGGTACTAGTCAGGCCCGGCGTGCCGCTTACTAGTTACCTGATTTTACGTTTTAAGCTCAAATTTTTCCGAACATTTTGTACAACTCTGTACAAGCATTTCTGTGTCCGGATGTCTTCTAGATACTTTTTTTTTAATACCTGAAATATTCAGAAATTTTCTCTAATTTCTGAAGAATCTTGTAAAATGACTGTTTCAAAGTATTTTGGAAAGTTACCTATAATAAGGTTTTTTTATAATAGAGGGCAAGTAAAACGGTCGCTTTTATCTACGCCTACGATTAGGCAACCCAAGTACGCCAGCAAAGCTTGACACAAGTGAAGCCATGCTGAGGCGAAAGGCCATAAAAATAGTTGCGCGAAACAACACTAAGAAGAGCCGAAGTCATTATCCCGCAGTCTAACACAACGGTACCTACTGTAAGAAGGCGAGCGAAAGGCAGATCATCACTAGTCGAATGGACAACGGGTAACCGTCGTCCACGCATCCGGAATTATTGCTCAGAGCTGTCGCTCTTGAAGAATAGAGGTCCGCAGTTTTGACTCGTCTAGGTACGCTATTCCAGGCTCTAGATTATATTGATATCCTTTTTGTTGTTTGGTTACGCCTGCAAAGGCTCCTTGCCATTTATATTGTTGTCTCGGGTACGCTTCTCAGACTCCAAGCTGATCTTTCTCGTTGTTAATTATTATTTATTCGGCTACGCTGTTCAGGCTCCGAGACATTGTGATATTAATTATTATTTATTTGGGTACTCTGTCTAGGCTCCGAGACATTGAATTTTGATTATTATTATTTTCAATGGTACGCTGCTCATCTTCAGAGACATTGTGATATTGATTATTATTTACTCGGGTACGTTTTTCAGGTTCTGAGACATTGTATTTGATTTTTATTGATCATTATTTACTCGGGTACGTTGTTAAGGGTCCGATACATTATGATTTGATTTATATTTATTCGGGTACGCTTCTCAGGCTCCGACCAGCTTCTTTTCTTTATATAGGACACCTCTTGATATTACATAGAAGAATCTAAGAAACCGCGTATGAATAATTGTGGAATTTAATATTAAGTTGAAAATGATAAGACTGTATTGTTACCATGCTAAACTGTGAAGACTAACGCCAGTATTAATTATTGCTTTCATGAGACTGAATATACTATAAGAAGTCTACGTAAATAGGTTAAGACAACATCGTTATAAACAAAGAAGTCAATAAGCAGACGTTATAACATGAAGTTGCAATAAACGAGTTTATTTGTTAAATGCGTGTCATATGCAATTATTTTCTCCTCCTGTGTTCTACACAATTTTACCGAGATGAAGGGCTACGTAAAATTTATCATATATTGAAAATAAATAACTCTTTCAGTGCCTTCTACCACAAATACGTATTTAAAAAAAATTGTATGAACCAAACAGTCCAATTTGTAACCAAAGAGATTAATTTTTCACCAAAGAACATTTTTTAAAACAATATACATGAATTTTCACAAAAATATTTAAAATTAAACAATTTTCAACCAAATAAATAAATAAATTTTTAGCCAAACGTAATTTTCATTAGAAACTGAAAAATATGTAGTCAATTATTAATCTGGGAAAAATTCGAGTAAGTACAAAGATATATTCTGAAGTTGTGAAAGGATTCCAACATTCCAACATTTTTGCCCATTTTTCACC
>NC_046661.1:1351472-1356319 GCF_010883055.1 Belonocnema kinseyi | reverse complement strand
CCCCTTCCAGGAATTCGTTTGATTAACAAGTTATCTTTGTTTGTTGAAAACTCAACTTTTCGGTTTAAAATTCATCTATTCCAATTGAAAATTAATTACATTTAGTAAAAAATGCTTCCCTTATGTTGAAGTTTGTTATTGTTTTCCCGCAAGTGTTTTAGCATATTTTTGACACGCAGGGATGCTTTTCAGGCCATTCGCAAGTGAAAGCTTGGCACCTCCAAGAGCGCCGATGATAAGGACGATTAGTTTAACAGAATATTCCGGGTACAATCGTTGCAACTCCCTTATAAGGTCTCAATACCTCTCTTTCTTTTCATTCTCATTGGTAAGGATGTTTTTGTCAGCTGGTGCCGAAAATTCGACAACGAACATGGTTCACTTCTCGAAGTCAAGAAGAAACCGTTTCACGCCTCGAATGAGCAACATAAACAATTGTCAAGGATATAAAGTTCCAGTATATGCGGCACTTCCTATTCTCGACAATTGACTCGATTTCCCTAGGAGCATTTAGAGGAGCGATATACAGGTTAATTCCGTAAGAGTGACAGAGATGCATGGCACGCCCTGCTGCTATCATCAGGAATGTCTTAGCTCAAAATGTGGCGACGGTATGTTAAGGTGGAAATGACACCCTCGTGGCATGCAAAAATGAAACCCTCCGTACCAGACTTCAATCCGGGCGATTTAAGGAAAGCAAACGTTAGCTCACAAGACATTAACTTATCCTTCACATTTATGTGGGAGATAACGTGCATCCTCTTATCGAGGCGCTGTTCACGAAAGTTTTTCTCTTGTGCTTTCTTAATCCGGACTTTCAGGAGTGAGTACTCGGGATGGAAAAGATTTGATGCATTTTGCTCACCCTTATACTGAAATCAAGTCCCAGTGCTTCAGCAGCCTCCTTCGCTGCTTTGTACAGAAACGCTCCTTTGCCCACTTCTTCGTGATTCCTGACCATTTGAAGTAGAGGGTCTCTTCCATTTGCAACTCTATGTGCTGTACCCAGAATGATCCTGGTGTGAAGACATTCAAGACTCAATATTCCGCGACCCCCTTGACGGCGTGAGATGTACAGTTGCGGAACGGAAGACTTAAGATGCATGCTTGTATTCATGTGCATAACCCTTCTTGTCCCGATATCAAGAGATCTGAGCTCGTTCTTCGTACATGGAACTACTCCAAATGAATAGAGTAGTACTGGGACAGCAAGCATGTTCGTTGCAGATACTTTGTTCCTCGCCGACAGATCGGAAGACCAAAATCTGTCGGAAGAGACGTTTGTATCTGCTTCGGAGAGTATCCTTTATGGATGTCACAACCTGAATGCGACTCTGTGGCACGCCCAGGTATGTATAAGTCTCTCCAGCGCAAAGGTGTCGTATGGCGCTTCTATCAACGAGCTCAGGATCTTCAGGGATGCCATTAAGTTTTCCTCGCTTCAAATAAACCTTGGCGCATTTGTCTAATCCAAATTCCGTTAAGTTGTCTATTTTCGGCAGGAGTATTGTGCTCTCTTTCACCAACCACTCCGGAATTGGCTCTTCCGACTTCAAATATGAGGTGAAAATACGGGCCAAATGCTGATGAGTAGAAGAAAACTTCTTCCACCAGAAGGTTTTGATACAATCTGGTCCCGGTGCGGAATAGTTCTTCATCCCTCTTAATACTTTTTTCACCTCCTCGGTAGTGATGGGTGGGCATTCTTTATCAGGTGTTATGAGAGCAACACATAACTCCTTGAAGCTATTTATATTTTCTGAGTCTGTGTCCAGTCTATGCTGCACTTCGTAGACTTCTCTCCAAAATACTTCTACCTCCTCTGGTTTGGGTAGGTGTTCGATAGTAACAGGAGGGTCTTGGAAGAGTCGAGATGGATCAGAGAGAAACTGTTGATTTTCTCTGACCCACTTCTCCCTCCACTCTAGACTTCTCTTAGCGTCAGATAGTATTCGTATTCTCTCAACAATATGCTGCCTGATGGTCAGCTGTTTTGATTTGTTAAGTGTGTGATAACGGGTCCGGAGTTCACGCGCGAACTTTCGAACCTTGGCGGTAAAATTCCTGCCAAATGAGATGTAGTCAATCACACACTGAATGCGGGACGCGTACTGTCTTGCCCAGCTTATCTTTATCGCAAGTTGATGCATTCGTCTTTTCATCTTATGATCAACCGTTGGTTTTGTTTTACGGTTCGCATCGGCCAAAGCTCTCGCTGAATTATACACACAATAATAGATAGATAGATCTTTAGGCTTGAGAGAAACCTTGGTGTTGATGTTTCTCCGGGTCGTAAAGTATCGCTCTTCATCTATTGGATGCCTGCCTGCGGTTGGTCTTAGTGTCTCCTCTCTTTCTCTGTTGCCGGCTTGTTCTACCTGTGGTAGAGTAGGCGTTCCGCTTACATAGCCCCTTTTACGGAGTAGTTCAGCATGGTTTCGCAGACGTTGTTGCGAAAAGTGCGATAGCTCCGGGTGTTTGTCGCACCACAGAGCATGCAGCCGTGCCATGTAACCCCGTTCACGGGGCACACTCGCATCGTAGCACTCTAGCAACTCGTGATTCAGTTGGTCCGTCCACCCAAAGGTCGCGAGATCCCGCCGATCCATCGAATTGAATCCATTTTTATTGGCTCCCACATCTCTAGATCGGTCGGCACTGTTGGCCGACCCATTGTGGGGAGCCCTGCGCGTTCTGCTGTTTTGAACCGCACTCACTACAACTATGTTTGGTGTTGCCATTGTTGTTCCCACGAGAAGCTAGGGAAAGGGGTTCGTCCATCCTTGTAGAGCCTCGCATGCAAGGATAAGGCTGCGTACTCTGAGAGGTCGCCCGGTATCCCAAAGTCACGTTCTGGACCCCTCACCCAGGTGCCCTTCAGCGTTCGGCACGGTTTTCACACCTCTGCTTCGGGGTTAATTCCTTCGGGACCACCCCTGGACAATTGTCCGCGACTGCCTATTTATTTTTGTAACCATATTCAGCAGAAACCCTTGGTACAGGGACCCTCTATCCACAACCCGAGGACGCGTTCGGTGGCTTTGTCATAGGCCCTTCGGTTTGATTCTAGTGGAATCAAAACCGAATATGGGGCATTATTCCTCAACTGCCCCAACTCAAAAAGTCATGTTTTTCGATTGTCTCTAAATTCTGGGAAGATGTTCGCCTACCCAACAGTAGTTAATCCACAAACTTATAGACCAGGATTACCAACCCTCCCCAAGTGAGGGGGGGTTGAATTTTCAACCACAATTCCTGCAGGGGTAGTTTCAAACGCCTGTAACTTCCTTTCTAATTACGCGATTTAAAATTTTTATGAGAGTTTTGGAAAGTGCTTTTTACACGCTTCCATCCTATTTTATTATGTATACTGTAACTTCCTTTCTAATTACGCGATTTAAAATTTTTATGAGGGTTTTGGAAAGTGCTTTTTACACGCTTTCATCCTATTTTATTATTTATAACAAAAAAAATTGTTTAAACAATTTTTTCAAGAAATCAATTGTTTATTTAACTTTTTTCGCAATTTAGGCATCTACGATTTTTTTTAAATAGTCTCAAAAGAAAGCTTGACTTTTTTACCATGAAAAATGTCTAATAAGAAAATGGACAAATTGAAATTCATTGAGTTACAGAGCTGGTTGTAGAGGGAGTCCTCGCCCTCGCACTCGTGCGTTATTCGGCAGCACAGCGGAACAGTTTTCAAGTATGCCATTTTTTTGTATTACTCACATTGATCCAAAATTGCATGAAGTCATCGGAAAAAACTATTCAGTAATGTTAACCACTTAGTTTGAAGAAGTTAAAAATTTTTAAAGTTATTATGAAAAAATATTAAGTAAAAAGCACTTTCTTAAAAATGAACAGTATTTTTCTGAAGATAAATGATTCCTCACTATTATAATTTATTATCCGACAATAATTAATTATTGCTCTTGCAATTTTTTAAAACAATTACATGATTCAACCAACTTCTCACGTATAAAGTGTTTGAGTAAATAACGTACTAACGGATTAGTAATTAACGCCTGTCGTCAGCCTACATCCTATCAAATTATAGTTTCCAGAGTCTACCGCGTGGATGTGACAGTGCGATTTTAGACTCCTTTTATCTGCAAGATTATTCGGGGTGCTTAATTTTAGTGAGTCCCCTCGCCTCTCACTTTCTGGGGTGCTTGATTTTAGTGAGTCCCCTCGCCTCTCACTTTATGCGGTGCTTGATTTTTGTGAGTCCCCTTGCCTCTCACAACACAACCTCTTTATGCTGTTCGCCTCTTCTTCGTACCAGTTTTCCACTTTCTTGGAGTACTATTCTGCTTTCGATTACGTTTAGGCTTCGGGAAAACCTCACTTTTCTCCTCATAGGAAAATCGTTTTAGATCCAGCTGTCCCTTTGCGTTCGGAGCGAATGAATGATATTTGAGTGTACCCGGTATCGTCACAGCCTTACTAAATCGATCTGCTAATTTTATTGTCATTGCTGCATGCTCTTCTTTGCTACTGAAAAATACGACAGTTTCCTTCAAGTTTTTTCTGCCACATTCAAATAACTCGTAAGCTGTTAAGATCTGATTCTCAGCTGAACGTTGCAAGCTGGCTCTTGCAGCAAGACGCTTCAGATTACCTCCGATTCCATCGCATGGTCCTTTTCCATGGGCAGTTGGATGGAAAGTCCAGTCTGCCGGGATGCCAAAATCTTTTTCATGGCACAGAAGGTTTGCAAAGTTGTATTTGTTCTTAAGATGCACTCAAATATCATTCATTCGCTCCGAACGCAAAGGGACAGCTGGATCTGAAACGATTTTCCTATGAGGAGAAAAGTGAGGTTTTCCCGAAGCCTAAGCGTA
>NC_046661.1:1346719-1351372 GCF_010883055.1 Belonocnema kinseyi | reverse complement strand
AACTGAGTGATCTTGATCATATTATCTAGGCTGGAAGACTTTCGGACAAAACAGTTTCCTTTGGGCAAAACCACGATTGCAATAATGATAAAATGGAATTTTAGCGTATTGAATATTAAATATTATAATATTTCTTAATGCAGGTTTCTCTTAGAACATTAAAAAAAATAAGTTGTGATGAAAATGTGCGGACGCAGCGGGCTGATTTTTTATGCTTAATATCGTGTTTCACGATTAAAACACAAAATACATATGATATGAAAAATTAATCTATAACAAATTTGTATATCTTTTGAAATGCACAATTTGTTTTCAGTCAACTTTGTAACCATTTCGCACATTTTAACCGCAAAATTTAATTTTTTATTTTTCATTCTTTTTTATTCTGTCAAAATATGAATTTTGAATTTTTTTTTTAGTCAAAAAGGTGTTTGAACAATCTTGTAGGGCATCGAGAATGTCAATTCTTCCGAAAGTTATCGTGCTGAACAACCTAAAAATCTACAGACACGCACACACACAGTAGGCACATTCGTAAAATCCTGTTTTTCGGATTCAGGGTGTTTCAAAACGTGGAAATTTGACAAAAAGGGGTGGGGGGTCAAATTTTACACAAGTTAAAAAAAGTGACTGATACCTTCTCTTGATGAGAATTTGAAAATTAATTAAGTTGCCACGAATAATGTTTTGATACTTCTGTTTTTGGTTTTTTTGTGAAAAAAAGAATTAAGAACATTTAAAAAAAGTAAATTTTGTAATAACCGACACTTGACACGAAAAAGAAATTAAAAAACATAAGTTGTAATGAGAATGTGCCCACGCAGCGGGCTGATTTTTACATTCTCATTAAAAGAAGGTATTAGATTTGCGTAAAATTTAACCGCCCCCCGTTTTTTTGTGAAATGTCTACGTTTTGAGACCCTCTGAATCCGAAAAACAGGTTTTTGCGAATATGTCTCTCTTTCTCTCTGTGTGTGTGTGTGCTTGTCTGTAGATTTTTAGTTTGTAAGCACGATACTTTCGAAAGAATTGACAGATTGAATTGGCCTTTGGTACACTTTTTTAGTGTCCTAAAAGAAATGTTAAGTTCGTTAGCCAGCCATTTTCGGTAGAAATTCAAAAAGTGAGCGTATTTTGAAAATTTTTGAGACCCCTTTTTTAAAATTCAAAAATTGTCTGGACGGATATTCATAGCATTTAATCAGACATACAATTTATCTTCTTGCCTTTTTTTATAAAACCAAAATTTACCACAGTTATAGCATTTACAAAATTTCAAAAACAACACGAAAATATACATTTTAAGTCAAATAACGCATGATATGAAAAATTCATAATTTTTTTATCAATTTGAAGATTTTTTAAAAACAAATTTATTAAACAAATGCATTATTAGGCCATCTATCGACGGAACAATGCTTTTTTGGTTCAATATCAGAGTTTTAATTGGGATATTCATAATAAATTCGGCAACATTCATGATGCGTTGACAGATTTTATGATTTTTGAAAACAAAGTTAATAAACAAATGGATTATTCGGGCATATGTGGACGGAAAAAGTAGTTTTTTTTTTCGATTTTAGTTGTTTTAATTGGGAAGTTCGTGATGATTTTAGCAAAATTCATAATGGATTAATAAATTTGTGTATATTTTTAAAAATAAATTTCATAAACCAATGTATTATTCGAGCATCTGTCGATGGAAAATTAATTTTTTCCGACATCCTAATTAAAACTTTTGACATAGAGAAACGAATTTTTGTGTAAACAAATACCTGATTAATGCATTTGTTTATCTAATTATATTACAAGAGACATTTTATGAACAAGTGCAGTAATCAGACAATTCTCGACAGAATATTTTTGTTCGATGTAGATTTTTTTTAATTCGCAACTTTATGATATTTGCAGCAAAATTCATAATTAATTATTAATCTTATGATTTTTTAAACAAATGCATTATTCGGTCATTTGTCGGCAGAAAAATTCGGTTTTTTCAATGCCAGTCTTTTCAGATGGGAAGTTAATAAGAGTTTCAGCAACATTTGTAATAAGTTGATAAATTTTTTAATTTCTTCAAACAAATTAGATAAACAAATGCATTAATCAGTTATTTGTTTATAAAAAAATTCGTTTTTTTCTATGTCAAAAGTTTTAATTAGGATGTCGAAAAAAATAAATTTTTCATCGACAGATGCTCGAATAATGCATTTGTTAATGAAATTTATTTTTAAAAATATACACAAACTTATCAATCCATTATGAATTTTGCTAAAATCATCACGAACTTCCCAATTAAAACGACTGAAATCGAAACAAAACTAATTTTTCCGTCCACAGATGCCCGAATAATGCATTTGTTTATTAACTTTGTTTTTAAAAATCATAAAATGTGTCAACTCATCATGAATTTTGCCGAATTTATTATGAATATCCCAATTAAAACTCTGATTTTGAACCAGAAAAGCATTGTTCCGTCGATAGATGGCCTAATAATGCATTTTTTAAATAAATTTGTATTTAAAAAATCTTAAAATTGATAAAAAAATTATGAATTTTTCATATCATGCGTTATTTGACTTCAAATGTCGATTTTCGTGTTGTTTTTGAAATTTTGTAAATACTATAACTGTGGTACATTTTGGTTTTATAAAAAAAAGCAAGACGATAAATTGTATGTCTGATTAAATGCTATGAATATCCGTCCAGACAATTTTTGAATTTTAAAAAAAGGGGTCTCAAAAATTTTCAAAATACGCTCCCTTTTTGAATTTCTACCGTAAATGGATGGCTAACGAACTGAACCTTTCTTTTAGGACACTAAAAGAGTATACCAAAGGCCAATTCAATCTGTCAATTCTTTCGAAAGTAGTCGTGCTAACAAACTAAAAATCTACAGACAAGCACACACTCACAGCCAGAAAGATACATTCGCAAAAACCTGTTTTTCGGATTCAGGAGGTCTCAAAACGTGGAGATTTCACAAAAAAAGTGAGGGGGGGGGGAGGTGAACTTTTACACAAATCTAATACCTTCTCTTGATGAGAATGTAAAAATCAGCCCGCTGCGTGGGCACATTATCATTACAACTTATGTTTTTTAATTTATTTTTCGTCTCAAGTGTCAGTTTTTAAACAATTTACTTTTTTTAAATTTTCTTAATTCTTTTATCCATAAAAAAACCAAAAACAGAAGTATCAAAACATTATTCTTGGCAAATTAATTAATTTTTAAATTCTCATCAAGAGAAGGTATCACTCACTTTTTATAACTTGTGTAAAATTTGACCATTTGTGAATGGGTACGAAGTTGACTGAACAATAATTGTGCATTCCAAAAAGATCTACAAATTTGTTATAGATAAATTTTTGATAGCATGTGTATTTTGTCTTTCAATCGTGAAACACGATATTAAAAATAAAAAATCAGCCCGCTGCGTGGACACATTTTCATCACAACTTATTTTTTTAATGTTCTAAGAGAAACCTGCATTAAGAAATATTATAATATTTAATATTCAATACGCAAAAATTCAATTTTATCATTGTTGTACGCGTGGTTTTGCCCAAAGGAAACTGTTTTGTCCCAAAGCCTTGAAGCAGAGATGATGTAGATTTCAAAAATAATTATTTTCAAGAGAAACCTGTATTAAGAAATATTATAACATTTAATATTCAATAAAAAAGTAAACATATATATGGTGCATTATTCCTCAACTGCCCCAACTCAAAAAGTCATGTTTTTCGATTGTCTCTAAATTCTGGGAATATGTTCGCCTACCCAACAGTAGATAATCCACAAACTTATAGACCAGGATTACCAACCCTCCCCAAGTGAGGGGGGGGGGTGAATTTTCAACCCCAATGCCTGCAGGGGTAGTTTCAAACGCCTGTAACTTCCTTTCTAATTACGCGATTTAAAATTTTTATGAGGGTTTTGGAAAGTGCTTTTTACACGCTTTCATCCTATTTTATTATTTATAAAAAAAAATTGTTTAAACAATTTTTTCAATAAATCAATTGTTTATTTAACTTTTTTCGCAATTTAGGCATCTAAAATTTTTTTAAAATAGTCTCAAAAGAAAGCTTGACTTTTTTACCATGAAAAATGTCTAATAAGAAAATGGACAAGTTGAAATTCATTGAGTTACAGAGCCGGTTGTCGTGGGAGTCCTCGCGCTCGCACTCGGGCGTTATGCGGCAGCATACCGCGGAACAGTTTTCAAGTATGCCATTTTTTTGTATTACTCACATTGATCCAAAATTGCATGAAGTCATCGGAAAAAACTATTCTGTAATGTTAACCAGTTAGTTTGAAGAAATAAAAAATTTTTAAAGTTATTATGAAAAAATATTAAGTAAAAAGCACTTTCTAAAAAATGAACAGTATTTTTCTGAAGATAAATGATTCCTCACTATTATAATTTATTATCCGACAATAATTGGTAATTGCTCTTGCAATTTTTTAAAACAAATACATGATTCAACCAATTTCTCACGTATAAAGTGTTTGAGTAAATAAAGTACTAACGGATTAGTAATCAATGCCTGACGTCAGCCTACATCCTATCAAGTTATAGTTTCCAGAGTCTACCACGTGGAGGTGACAGTGCGATTTTAGACTCCTTTTATCTGCAAGATGATTCGGGGTGCT
>NC_046661.1:1345608-1346619 GCF_010883055.1 Belonocnema kinseyi | reverse complement strand
TCATATTATCTATGCTTGGATACGTTGGGAGAAACCAGTTTCGTTTGTGCAAAACCACCCTCACAGGATTGATAAAATTGAATTTTTGTGGATTGAATATTAAATATTATAATATTTTTTAATGCACGCTTCCCTTAGCAATAATTTTTTTCAAAGCTACCTATTTTTATTTAAAAAAGTGAGTGATTCTGGACCATATAATCTCTGCTTGAAAACTTTGGGACAAAAAATTTTCTTTTGTTCAAGACCACGCTAAGAGTAATTATAAAATCGAATTTTTTTGTATTGAATATTAAATATTATAATATTTTTTAATGCGGACTTCTCTTAGAATTATTTTTTTTTATTTACCCACTTTTTATCAACAAAAAGTATGTGATTCTCGATCATATCATCTCTGCTTGAAGACTTTTAGCCAAAACAGTTTCGTTTGTGCAAAACAGCGCTAAAAATAATGACAAAATTCAATTCACGTGTATTGAATATTAAATATTATAATATTTCTTAATGCAGCTCACTCTCAGAAATAATTTTTATTTCCGTAATCTACATATATCATGCTTAAAGACTTTGGGAGAAAACAGTTTCGTTTGGAAAAAACCACCCTCACAGTAATGATAAAATAAAATTTTTGTTTATTGAATATTATAAATTATAATATTTCTTAATGCAGGCTTCTGTTGAAAATAATTTTTTCGAAATCTATATATTTTTGACCAACAAAAGTGAGTGATTCTGGATCATATCATCTCTGCTTGAAGGCTTGGGGACGAAACAGTTTCGTTTGTGTAACAATAATGATGAAATTGAATTTTTATTTATAGAATATTAAATATTATAAAATTTCTTAGTGCAGGCCACTCTTAGAAATAATTTTTATTTTTCAAATCCTCATATTTTTATCAAGAAAAACTGAGTGATCTTGATCATATTATCTAGGCTGGAAGACTTTCGGACAAAACAGTTTCCTTTGGGCAAAACCACGATTGCAATAATGATAAAATGGAATTT
>NC_046661.1:1324638-1345508 GCF_010883055.1 Belonocnema kinseyi | reverse complement strand
AATATTCAATCCACAAAAATTCAATTTTATCAATCCTGTGAGGGTGGTTTTGCACAAACGAAACTGGTTTCTCCCAACGTATCCAAGCATAGATAATATGATCGAGAATAACTCACTTGTTTTTAAACAAAAAATAGGTAGATTTAAAAAAAATTATTTCTAAGACAAGCCTGTATTAAAAAATATTTAATATTTAGTACACAAAAATTCCATTTTATCATTATTGCAAGCGTGGTTTTGCACAAACGAAACTGTTTTGGCTCAAAGTCTTCAAACAGAGATGATATGATTGAAAAACGCTCACTTTTTTTATAAGAAATGGGTAGATTTAAAGAAATATATTTCTAAGAGAAGCCTGCATTAAAAATATTATAATATTCAATATTCAAAACAAAATATTCGAGTTCATCATTATTATAATCGTGTTCTTGCACAAACAAAACTATTTTGTCCCTATGTCTTCAAGCAGAGATGGTATGATCAAAAATCACTAATTTTTTTTTTATAGAAAATAGGCAGCTTTAAAAAAAATTATTTCTAAGAGAAGCCTGCATTAACAAATATTATAATATATGATATTCAATACAAAAAAATTCAGTTTTATCATGATTGTAAGCGTGGTTTTGCACAAATGAAACTGGTTTGTCCCAAAGTCTTCAAGCAGAGATGATATGATTGAGAATCACTCACTTTTTAAAATAAAAAATAGGTAGGTTAAAAAACAAATTATTTCTAAGAGAAGTCTGCATTAAAAATATTATAATACTTAATATTCAATACACAAAAATTCCATTTTATCAATATTGTAAGCGTGGTTTTGCAAAAACGTAACTGTTTCGTCCTAGAGTCTTCGAGCAGAGATCATATGATCGAGAATCATTCACTTTTTGTTGATAGAAAATTTGTAGATTTAAAAAAAAAATTATTTGCAACAGAGAGCTGCATTAAGAGAACGGTAAAAATTTGGGGGTATATTTTGTTGCAGGTAATATTATAACGGTGTTCACTGTACCCCGGTAGGGATTCAGATATCTCTCGAACTTGGGGTACGACATACCGAGTATGTAGGGTATGAAATAGCCACAAGGTGGGGTACGAAAGGTCTGAGCATGATTGAAATTACCAGGGGTGGGATTCCGATGCCCACTAATCTACTTTATCGAATCTTTCTTTCTAACTCATGAATGTTTAGAATGTTTATTATATTTTCAAGGCATTATTTATTGCCAAAGAATGGTTGAATACTCGACTTATAAATATAGATTTGCGTATTTCGTTGGCGAGAAGTTCAAATCGAGATTCTGTTACTTTCATGTAAATAATTACGCAACAAACAGTTACTAGAATTGAATAAAAATGTACATATTGACAAAAAATAAATTATTATTTAAATTGTATAGTTTTATAGCGCCTAAATAAATGTAGATTCAGTTCTCCTATTTTTAATTATAATTTAAATAAGTATTTTTTTTAATTAATGAAGTAAAAATTATTATAATAAATAATAATAATAATAATGTTAAAATGGTTTCAGAATATTTAACTTTAATAATAAAGTAATAATTTGATAAATATTTCAAACTTTCTAGATTAATGTCTAGTAATACAAAATTTGATCAAATAGTTTTTATTTTTAATAAAATTTAATTTGTACGTTTTCTTAACGTTTTTTATATGCTCTACTTTTCTAGTAATCTTAACATGCCTATGCTCCACTATGTATTCTTATTAAGGCCATGTGACGAGAGGGTCATGTGACCAAACCCTGTCTTTAATTTTTCTTTCCCAACTTACGTCTAAACGACATGAGTTATCGCTCTGAAAGTTTAGGAAATGAAAGAGGAGGTAATAAAGTTCATGTGACCACTGACTGACGCTGCGGCATAAGCTATCTCTCTCGCACAGCAAATTGATTCGTCTTTTTAATTTTGCTCCATAAATAGCTCTTTACTTGCGCATACATGTAAACTATTTAACCTTCATTTAGAGGGGAGTGGTAAACAGTTAATCAGATCGCTGTGCGAGAGAGATAACTTATCCCACTAAATCATAGTCTATCTCTTTTATCTTGCCAATAACTATAACATTGCCGGGTACTCTCCAGTTATATATGCGCTAAGATTTCTAATATTAAGTATTTCAAGTTGTGACGTCAGCTGGCAAGATGTCTGTACAATGAGGGCCAAGCAATAATACAAATCCCAGAGGATAAAACTTAATTTAGATTATAACCTGAGAAAAAATATTTTTCGCAGTTGCAAAAATCATATCAAATTTATTATTCTATTAAATATTTATTAAATAGTTAAATAGTCTGAATACACTTATCGCAAAAAATAATTATTTTCCAAGTTATTATAAAAATAATGTTTAGTCCCATGCATTTGGTATTATTGTTTGCCCTTCAGCGTGCAGACATCTTGGATATCCCCAAACGGAGAAAAAGATATCGCACAATGATATCGCAAAACCTCTGTATGGAAATAAAGCGTTATATGATAACGTACAAGCAGGTTCCGGAGCCTTTTAGGATATTACTATGCACTAATATCGATTAGCCACTACTAGAACCCTCGTATACAGTGGTGCGTAAAAGTTTTGGGCCAAACACATTTTTGACTATATTTGGTGAATAAAAGCAGTTGAGAAAAATTGAATACATACCAAATTTCAGTATTTTATTGAACTACAAAACTACAACATTTACATATTTTTAATGAAGTTTGTTGACAATTTCATTCACATTGTTTGTAACGACAATGTACAAAAATAATGGGCCATACTTATCCCATACGTTCATAAAATAGTTAACTTTCATAAAATCAACAATAAAGTTATTATTTCGTTGCTTATTGACTAATACTTTGTAGCCATAAACTTAGCAGCAATTACAGCAGCACATTGTCGAGGCATTGAATCAATTAAGCGTTTAACGTAGTCTTTCGGTATTTTTCCCCATTCTTCCTGAAGAGTCGCCATAAGTCATCCTTATTCGAATGTTTCTTCGTTCCAACATGTCTTCTGAGTGTGTCCCACAAATTTTCAATCGGATTTAGGTCTAGAGATTGAGCTGGATGATCCAGAAGCTTCACTTTTCGCCCTTTCAAAAATTCCTAAACCAGCTTCGACTTATGTTTCGGATCGTTATCTTGCTGGAAAATCCAATTTTTGGGCATTTTTCTTCTAGAATATGGTAAAATTTTTTCTGCCATAATATCTCGATACATAACTTCGTCCATGATGCATTTAATCTTGTGCAGTGGACCTACTCCTTGCGAAGACATAGCGCCCCAAACCATGACTGATCCACCTCCGTGTTTGACTGTTGGAATTTGATACCGAGAATCGTATCTGCTATTTTTCGGACGTCGAACATACTTCTTACCATCACCTCCGAATAGATTGAACTTCGATTCGTCAGAAAAAAGTACTTTAGCCCACTGCTCCGGAGTCCAGTGTTGGTATTTCTTCGCAAAATCCAATCGGGCCTTCTGATTCTTCTTGCTGATTAAGCGTTTCTTAACAGCAACGCGTCCGAACAGTCCCATATCGTTCTAACCACGAGCCACAGTGCTCCTACTTACGCTGGCAAGGTTTTCATCGCAGAGTTCATTGACAATTTCAGATGCTGTCTTCTTGACATCAATTGTTGATTTGCGTTTGATGATCTTGTCAACACAAATTGTCGTTTTCCGTGGTCAACCAGATCGTGGGAGGTCCAGCAGACTCTGGGTAGTACTGAATTTCTCAATTAATCTATTTACAGTACTCTAACCAATTTTCAATGAGGCAGCAATTTCACGAGAAGTCTTCCCTTGTTCAGAAAGATTTAACACAGCTTTCCGAATCTCATGGGTCGTATGTCTCGGCATTTTGACTTCAGAATGACTTGATCTGAGAGGTTGAACAATTGACAAACGCGAGGGATCGAAGTTGTTACAATAGCATCCCTTCTAGAGAGTTCTGAACATAGTGGCCCAAAACTTTTGCACACGTCAATATGGAATATAACCAAAAAAAAAAAACAATGGCATTTTTTTCAAAACTTGTTGCCCATCTTACTATTTGATACAAATAGTACACATACAAATAGTATACGGCATATAATTCAATTCTTGCGAAATTCACTTTTTCTTTATAAAAAATATGTAGATTTCAAAAATAAAAATTATTTCTAAGAGTATCCTGCATTAAGAAATATTATACTATTTAATATTCAATAAACAAAAATGCAATTTCACCATTGTTGTAAGCATGGTTTTACACAAACGAAACTGCTTTGTCCCAAATTCTTCAAGCAGGAGTATATGATCGAGAATCCCTTACTTTCTGTTGATAGTCAATTTGTAGATTTCAAAAAAAAAATTATTTGCAACAGAGAGCTGCATTAAAAAATATTAAAATATTCAATGTTGAATAAACAACAATTCAAATTTTACATTCTCATCAAGTGAAGGTATTAACATTTGTGTAAAATTTGAGCCCCCATTTTTGTCAAATGTCCACGTTTTGAGACTCCCTAGATCCGGAAAACAGGTTTTTAAGATTTTGTCTGTCTGGCTGTGTGTGTGCGCGTGTCTGTAGATTTTTAGTTTGTTAGCACGATAAATTTCGAAAGAATCGGCAGATTGAATTGACCTTTAGTATACTCTTTTAGTGTCCTAAAATAAAGGTCAAGTTCGTTATTCAGGCATTCTGGGTGGAAATTCAAAAAGTGAGCGTATTTTGAAAATTTTTGAGACCACTTTTTTTAAAATTTAAAAATTGTCTGCACAGATGTTCATAGTATTCAATCAATCGAACAATTTACCCAAATGACTTTTTTATAAAACCAAAATTTACCACAAATATAGCATTTACAAAATTTCAAAATACACACGAATATCAACATTTTCAGCCAAAAATGCATGATATGAAAAAATGTCACAATAAGAAAAATGTTTCTTTTTCAATGCCCTACAAGATTGTTCAAACATATTTTTTATTATTTTTTTTTTAATGAAAATTCAAATTTTGACAGAATAAAAAAGAATAAAAAAATTAAAAAATTACATTTTGCGGTTAAAATGTGCAAAATGGGTAGAAAATTGACTCAACATATCGATAATATATCGATAATATAATATGTAACATATCGCTAAGATATTTATCTCGCGCTCCGCTCTAGATAATGTATTTACCTCGCGCTCCGCGCTCGGTCTTTGTATATTGCTTATACTTGTGCACAGATTTTTTTAAACTTGAAGTCAAAACAGCGACAACAGAAATTTAGTAATAGTGACTTTTTTTTTGTCAAAGCTCCTTCGGCTTTAACGAATAAATCTTCATCACGTATCTCGTGCTTCGCACTCGAATTTGTATCCCAACACATACGGTCGAAACGCCAGCCTTACCTTTTTTCAACTTCTAAATTAAATCCCTACATTAGTGACCAACAAAACTTCCATTAACGAGGGTTTGGTGGCGGGGGTGGGAAGCGGTTAGTTTCAACCAAGAGTCATAGCTGGTTAGTGTTTTATGCTGAGAATTTCAAACAACCTTTAGCAGCGCTGTGTTAGACAAGAGTTCATATGATCTCATTCTCACACTCTCAGCCCACAGTGGGTAAAACATTCCATTTTTGGTTCACAAAACGTATAGCCCACAAATATTAAGCGATTTGGAGTAAAAAGTTTTGAAAAAAGCTGTCAAGATTTCTCCGGTTACTGTCGAACACCCACCCAAACCAGAGGAGGTCGAAGTATTTTGGAGAGAAGTCTACGAAGTGCAGCATAGACTGAACGAAGACTCAGAAAAGATAAATAGCTTCAAGGAGTTATGTGTTGCTCTCATAACACCTGATAAAGAATGCCCACCCATCACTACCGAAGAGGTGAAAAAAGTATTAAGAGGGATGAAGAACTATTCCGCACCGGGACCAGACTGTATCAAAACCTTCTGGTTGAAGCAGTTTTCTTCAACACATCAGCATTTGGCCCGTATTTTCATCTCATATTTAAAGTCGGAAGAGCTGATCATGGAGTGGTTGCTGAAAGGGCGCACAATACTCCTGCCGAAAATAAGGAACTTAGCTGACCCAAAGAATTACAGGCCAATCACTTGTCTCAACACACTGTATAAGATATTCACAGCTATCATAAATGATAGGATTGTTCGAGCAATTGAACCTGTGTGGCAAGAAATGTATGAACAACGAGGCTAAAAGAAAGGCGTAGCGGGATGTCGGCAGAACCTGCTCATCGATAGATGTGTCTGTAAAGATGCAGCATTCTACAAGCGTGACCTATCGATGGCCTGGATTGATTATCGAAAAGCTTTCGATTCGACCTCCTATAGACTTATCATCTGTCTTTCGGAAATCTTAAAGGTTCATCCGCAAATAGTTAGGTGCATAGAGAGATTGATGCCGCTTTGGAAAACCAGATTTACTATCTCATCTGGAAAAAATCGTGTGACAACTAACAAGGTCACCTTTAGAGAGGTGTCTATCAGGGCGACACCATGAGCCCACTCCTTTTTTGCCTTACATTATTGCCACTATCTCTAGCACTTCGCCATTCTGACGGGTACTTGTGCGGCAAACCTGCGGTTCGAAAGTACAAGGTCACTCATGTATTTTACATGGACGATCTTAAGATCTATGCTAAAAACAAAGAGCAACTACATCTAGCTCTAGAGATTGTCGAGCGATATACTAAGGAAATTGGAATGGAATTTGGGTTAGACAAATGCGTCAAGGTTTATTTGAAGCGAGGAAAATTTAGTGGCATCCCTGAAGATCCTGAGCTCGTTGATAGAAGCGCTATACGACACCTCTGCGCTGGAGACACTTATACATACCTGGGCGTGCACAGAGCCGCATTCAGGATGTGACATCTATAAAAAATACTCTCTGAAGCAAATACAAACGTCTCATCTGGCAGACTTGGTCTTCCGAACTGTCGGCGAGAAACAAAGTATCTGCAACGAACATGCTTGCCGTCCCAATTGTACTCTATTCATTTGGAGTAGTTCCATGGAAGCAGAACGAGTTTAGATCCTTGATATTGGGACAAGAAAGGTTATGCACATGAACAAAAGCATGCATCTAAAGTCTTCCGTTCCGCGACTGTACATCTTACGCCGTCAAGGGGTCGCGGAATATTGAGTCTTGAATGTCTTCACAACAGGATTATGCTGGGTACAGCACATAGAGTTGCAAATGGAAGATACCCTCTTCTTAAAATGGTGAAGAATGACGAAGAAGTGGGAAAAGGAGCGTTTCTGTACAAAGCAGCGGAGGAGGCTGCTGAAATACTTGGACTTGACTTCAGTATTTGGGGTGAGCAAAACGCATCAACCCTTATCTATCTCGAGTACTCACTCCTAAAATCCCGGATTAAGAAAGCACAAGAGAAAAACTTTTGTGAACAGCTCCTCGATAAGAGGATACACGGTATCTTTCACAGAAATGTGAAGGATCAGTCAATGTCTTGTAAGCTAACGTTTGCTTTCCTTAAATCGCCTGGATTGAAGTCTGGTACGGAGGGTTTCATTTTTGCATACCAAGACGGTGTCATTTCCACCTTAACATACCGTCGCCACATTTTGAGCCAAGAAATTCCTAATGATAGCTGCAGGGCGTGTCATGCACACCCCGAGCATTTAGCTCACATACTATCTAGTTGTCCAACTCACGCGGGAAAGACCTATATTCAGAGGCACAATGCGGCACTGAGAGTGCTTCATTACCATCTCTGTCACTCTTACGGCATTAACCTTAATATCGCTTCTCTAAATGCTCCTAGGGAAATCGAGTCAATTGTTGAGAATGGGAAGTGCCGCATATACTGGAACTTTATATTCTCGACAATTGTTTCTGTTGCTCACTCGAGGCCTGACATAGTTCTTCTTGACTTCGAGAAGCGAACCATGTTCGTTATCGAATTTTGGGCACCAGCTGAGAAAAACATCATAACCAAGGAGAATGAAAAGAAAGAGAGGTATCGAGCCCTTATAAGGGAGTTGCAACGATTGTACGCGGAATATTCTGTTAAAGTAAGCGTCCTTATCATCGGCGCTCTTGGAGGTGCCAAGCTTTCATTTGCTAATGGCCTAAAAAGCATCCCTGCGTGTCAAGAATATGGTAAAACACTTGCGGGAAAAATGCAGAAGGCGGTAGTCCTTGGGTTGCTCATCTTTTAAACAAATGCATTATTCGGGCATTTGTCGGCAGAAAAATTCGGTTTCTTCAATGCCAGTCTTTTCAGATGGGAAGTTAATAACAGTTTCAGCAACATTCATAATAAGTTGATAAATTTAATTATTTCTTTAGACAAATTAGATAAAAAAATGTGTTAATCAGGTATTTGTTTACAGAAAAATTCGTTTTTTTTCTATGTCAACAGTTTTAATTAAGATGTCGAAAAAAATCAATTTTCTATCGACAGATGCTCGAATAATGCATTTGTTTATTAAATTTATTTTTAAAAATATACAAAAATTTATCAATACATTATCAATTTTGCTAAAATCATCACGAATTTCCCAATTAAAACGACTGAAATCGAAAAAAAACTAATTTTACCGTCCACAGATGCCCGAATAATGCATTTGTTTATTAACTTTGTTTTTAAAAATCATAAAATGTGTCAACTCATCATGAATGGTGCATAATTTATCATGAATATCCAAATTAAAAGTCTGATATTCAAACAAAAAATCATTCTTTCGTCGATATATAGCCTAATAATGCATTTGTTTATTCGATTTGTTTTTAAAAAATCTTAAAATTGATAAAAAAAAAATTATGAATTTTGCTGATATTGTTATGAAGTTCCCAACTAAAAAGACTGCAAGTGAAAAACCGCATTTTTCTTTCGATAAGCGCCCAAATAATGCATTTTTTATTAAATTTGTTTACAAAATCATAATATTAATCAAAAAATTATGAATTTTGGTAAAATTATCATAAATTTCCGAATTGAAAAAAATGAAATAGAATAATACGAATATTTCTGTCGAAAAAAGCCTGATTACTGCATTTGTACATTAAATTTGTTTATAATATAAACAATTATAATCAGAAAAGAAATTTTTTTACATAATATTGTTTCAATCCCAATTTCTTGCAACATAACTTGAAAAAATGTGTATTTATGGAAAATCGTAGAAAATATGTTTTCAACAAATAATTTGTTGATAACAAATTTCTTCTGTATATTGTCTAATATTGGAATATCCTTAATTAATACTATTTTATGCAACTTGAGCACTTTCAACCATTATCCTCTTATTGACGAGCATGAGGAGCGTCAAATAGAAAAAAGCCATTCTTTCGTCATATTTGTTAATCTATAAAAAAATTGAAAACCTAATTCAAAAATAAGACTGGAAATCTCTCTAAGATATCTTATTAGCTTTTTTCCCCATTTTTTTTGTCGAAATTGGTGAAAACCTGTGGGCTGTACGTTATTGTGAACCAAACCAGTCATTTTTCTTCCCAATTTTCTGGCTTTTGTTTGAATCGTGAAAAATTGCATTAGGAACATTAAAAAAAAGTACATTTTTTGAAAACCCAATCACGAGACGAATAGGAAAATTAAAAAACATTAGTTGTGATGAGAATGTGCCCACGCAGAGAGCTGATTTTTTATTGTTAATATCGTGTTTCACGATTAAACCACAAAAAACAGATGCTATCGAAAAGTCATCCATAACAAATTTGTAGATCTTTTTGAAATGCACAATTTTTGTTCAGCCATCTTTTCACCCATTTTAACATTTTAACCGCAAAATGTAATTTTTTATTTTTCACTCCTTTTTTATTCTGTCATAATTTGAATTTTCAATTTTTTAAGAAAAGTCGAAAAGGTGTTTAAACAATCTTGTAGGGCATTGGAAAAGAAACATTTATCCCTTCTTGACTCTTTTTCATATAAGGCGTTATTTGACTCAAAATGTTGATTTTCGTGTGTTTTTAAAATTTTGTAAATGCTTATAACTGTGCTAAATTTTGGTTTTATAAAAAAAAGTCATCAGGATAAATTGTTCGTCTGATTGAATACTATGAACATCCGTGCAGACAATTTTTGAATTTTAAAAAAAGTGGTCTCAAAAATATTCAAAATACGCTTACTTTTTGAATTTCTACTCAAAATGGCTGGCTAACGAACTTGACCTTCATTTTAGGACACTATAAGATTATACCAAAGGCCAAATCAATCTGTCAATTCTTTTGAAAGTTATCGTGCTAACAATTAAAAATCTACCGACACACACGCAAAAGTAGACAGACAGACACATTCGTAAAGACCTGTTTTTCGGATTCAGGGGTTCTCAAAACGTAGACATTTGACAAAAACGGGGGGCGGGGTCAAATTTTACACAAATCTAATGCCTTCCCTTGATGAGAATGTAAAAATCAGCCCGCTGCTTGGGCACATTCTCATCACAACTTGTGTTTTTTAATTTCTTTTTCGTCTCATGTGTGGGTGTTCAAAAAAGTTACTTTTTTTAAATGTTCTTAATGCTATTTTTCACAAAAAAAAACCAAAAACAGAAGGATCAAGACATTATTCATGGCAAATTAATGAATTTCTACATTCTCATTAAGAGAAGGTATTAGATTTGTGTAAAAATTGACCCCCCCCCCCGTTTTTTTTGTCAAATGTCCAGGTTTCGAGACCCCCTGAATCCGAAAAACAGGTTTTTGCGATTGTGTCTCTCTGCGTGTGTGCGCGTGTGTCTGTAGATTTTTAGTAAGTAAGCACGATATATTTCGAAAAAATTGACAGATTAAATTGGCCTTTGGTATACTCTTTTAGTGTCCTAAAATGAAGGTCAAGTTCGTTAGCCAGCCAATTTGGGCGGAAATAAAAAAAGTAAGCGTATTTTGAAAATTTTTAAAACCACGTTTTTCAAAATTCAAAAATTGTCTGCACAGATTTACATAGTATTCAATCAGACGAACAATTTACCCTGAAGACTTTTTTTATAAAACCAAAATTTACCAAAGAAACATGTTTCTTCTTCAATGGCCTACAAGATTGTTCAAACAACTTTTTGATTTTTTCAAAGAAATTAAAAATTCAAATTTTGACAGAATAAAAAAGAATGAAAAATAAAAAAATTACAATTTGCGGTTAAAATGTGAAAAATGGGTGAAATGCCGACTTAACAAAAATTGTGCATTTCAAAAAGATCTACAAATTTGTTATGGATGACTTTTCGATAGCATCTGTGTTTTGTGGTTTAATCGTGAAACACGATATTAACAATAAAAAATCAGCTCTCTGCGTGGGCACATTCTCATCACAACTAATGTTTTTTAATTTTCTAAGAGAAGCCTGCATTAAGAAATATTATAATATTTAATATTCATTACCCGAAAATTTAATTTTATCATTATTGTAAGCGTTGCGTTGCACAAACGAAAATGTTTTTTCCCAAGGTCTTCAAGTGGGGATGATATGATTGAAAATCACACAATTTTTGTTCATAGAAGATTTGTAGATTTCAAAAAAAAAATTATTTGCAACAGAGAGCTGCATTAAGAAATATTAAAATATTGAATAAACAAAACTTCAATTTTATCATTATTGTAAGTGTGGTCTTGCACAAACGAACCTGTTTTCTCTCAAAGTCTTCAAGGAGAGATGGCATGATCGAAAATCACTCCCTTTTTTTGATAAAAAAATAGGTAGCTTCAATAAAAATATTTCTATGTGAAGATTGCATTAAAAAATATTACAATGTTCAATATTCAGTAAACAAAAATACAATTTCATCATTATTGTAAGCTCAGTTTTGAACAAACGAAACTGTTTTGTCCCAAAGTCTTCAAGTGGAGATGATATGATTGAGAATCACTCACTATTTGTTGATAGAAAATTTGCAGATTTCCAAAAAAATTATCTGCAACAGAGAGCTGCATTGAAAAATATTATAATATTTAATCTTCAATACACGAAAATTAAATTTTATCATCATTATAAGCGTGGTTTTGCACAAACGAAACTGTTTTGTCCTAAAGTGTTCAAGCAGGATTATGTGATTGAGAATCACTCACTTTTTGTTGATAGAAAATTTGTAAATATCAAAGAAAAAAAAATTATTTGCAACAGAGAGCTGCATTAAGAAGTATTAAAAGATTTAATATTGAATAAACAACAATTAAATTTTATCATTATTGTAAGTGTGGTTTTGCAAAAATGAAACTGTTTTGTCTCGAAGTCTTCAAGTAGGATTATATGATCGAGAATCAATCACTTTTTGTAGATAGAAAATTTGTCGATTACAAAAAAAAATTATCTGCAACAGAGGGGTGCAATAAAAAATATTTAAATATTTAACATTGAATAAACAACAATTTAATTTTATTCTTATTGTAAGCGTAGTTTTGCACAAACGAAACAGTCTTGTCTGGAAGTCTCCAAGCAGGATTATATGATAGAAAATCACTCACTTTTTTTGATAAAAAATGGGAAGATTAAAAAAAAATTATTTCTAAGAAAAGCCTGCATTAAAAATATTATAATATTCAATATTCAATAAACAAGAATTCAATTTTATCATAATTTTAAGCGTGATTTTGACCAAACGAAACTGTTGTCACCCAAAGTATTCAAGCATTGATAGTATGATCGAAAATCACTCACCTTTTGTTGATAAAAAATATGTAGATTACGAAAATAAAACTTATTTCTAAAAGTAGCCTGCATTAAGAGATATTATAATATTTTATATTCAATACACAAAAATTCAGTTTTATCATTATTGCAAGCGTTGTTTTGCACAAGCAAAACTGTTTTGTCCAAAAGTCTTGTAACAGAGATGATATGATCGAGAATTACACACTTCTTC
Organism: Belonocnema kinseyi; assembly: GCF_010883055.1. NCBI lineage: Eukaryota > Metazoa > Arthropoda > Insecta > Hymenoptera > Cynipidae > Belonocnema > Belonocnema kinseyi. The sequence continues at coordinate 1,332,665 of NC_046661.1, read as the reverse complement.
TTGATAAGAAATATGTAGATTTGAAAAATATATATTTATAAAAATAGCGTGCATTAAAAAATATATGATCGAGAATCACTCACTTTTTGTTGATAGAAGATTTGTAGATTGCAGAAAAAAAATCATTTGCTGCAAAGAACTAAATTAACAAATATTATAATATTTAGTATTAAATACGCAAAAATTGAATTTTATCATCATTGTGATCGTGGTTTTGCCCACAGGAAACTGTCTTGTCCCAAAGTCTTGAAGCAGAGCTGATATGATCGAGAATTATACACTTCGTGTTGATAAGAAATATGTAGATTTCAAAAATATATATTTATAAAAATAGCGTGAATTAGGAAATATTATAATGTTTAACATACAATAAACAAAAATGCAATTTTATCATTACTGTGAGGGTGGTTTTGCACAAACGAAACTGTTTTCTCCCAAAGTATTCAAGCATAGATAATATGATCGATAATCACTCACTTTTTGTGAATCAAAAATATGTAGATTTAAAAAAAAATTATTTCTAAGAGAAGCCTGCATTAAGAAATATTATGATATTTTATATTCAAGAAACAAAAATTCAATTTCATCATTATGGCAAGCGCGTTTTCGCACAAACGAAACTGTTTTGTCCCAAAAGTCTTCAAGCAGAGATGATAATCGTATGATCGAGAATCAATCACTTTTTGTTGTTAAAAAATATGGTGATTTCGAAAGTAAAAATTATTTCTAGGAGTATGCTGCATTCAGCAATATTATAATATTTAATATTCAATAAACAAAAATGCAATTTCTTCATTATTGTAAGCGTGATGGTGTACAAACGAAACTGTTTTGTCCTAAAGTTTCAAGCAGAGACAATATGATCGAGAATCACTCACTTCTTGATGTTCAAAAATATATTTAGATTTAAAAAAATATATTTCTAAGAGAATCCTGAATTAAGAAATATTATAGTATTAAATATTCCATACACAAAAATTAAATTTTATGATTATTGTAAGCGTGATTTTGCACAAACGAAACTGTCAGGTTCCAAAGTCTTCAAGCAGAGATGATATTTGCGAGATTCACACACTTTTTGTTGATAAAAAATATAATGATTTTAAAAATATATATTTATAAGAAGAGCATGCATTAAGAAATATTATAATGTTTGATATTCAATAAACAAAAATGTTATTTTATCATTACTGTGAGGGTGGTTTTGACCAAACGAAACTGTTTTCATGACATGATCGAGAATCACTCACTTATTTTGATAAAAAATAGGTAGATTTGAAAAAAATGATTTCTAAGAAAAGCCTGCATTAAAAAATCTTATAATATTTAATACTCAATACGCAAAAATTGGATTTTATCATTATTGTAAGCGTGGTTTTGCACAACTGAAACTTTTTTGTCCCAAAGTCATGAAGCGGAGATGATATGATCGAGAATCACTCCCTTTTTTATATAAAATGGGTAGTTTTGAGAAAATTTATTTCTAAGAGAAGCTTGAATTAAAAAATATAACAATGTTTAATAATCAGTAAACAAAAATGCAAATTCATCATTATTGTAAGCGCAGTTTTGAACAAACGAAACTGTCTCGTCCCAAAGTCTTCAAGTGGAGATGACATGATCGAGAATCACTCACTATTTGCTGACAGACAATGCCTAATATTCAATAAACAAAAATGAAATTTTATTATAACTGTGAGGGTTGTTTTGCGCAAACGAAACTGTTTTCTCCCAAAGTATGCAAGCATAGATAATATGATCGAGAACCACTGACTTTTTGTTGATCAAACGTATCTAGATTTAAAAAAAAAATTATTTCGAACAAAAGCCTGCATTAATAAATATTATGATATATAATGTTCAATAAACAAAAATGCAATTTCATCACTATTTTAAGCATGGTTTTGCACAAACGAAACTGTTTTGTCTCAAAGTATGCAAGCATAGATAATATGATGGAGAAGCACTCACTTTTTGTTGATCAAAAATATGTAGATTTAAAACATATGTATTTATAAGAAAAGCTTGCATTAAGAAATAATACAATGTTTAATATTCAATAAACAGAAATGCAATTTTATGATTACTGTGAAGGTGGCTTTGCACAAATTAAACTGTTTTGTCCCAAAGTCTTCAAGCAGAGATGATGAGATCGAGAAACGCTCATTTGTTTTGATAAAAAATAGGTAGCTTTAAAAAAATTATTTCTAAGAGAAGCCTGCATTAAAAATATTATAACATATAATATTCAATAAACAACAATTCAATTTTATCACCATTGTAAGCGTGATTTTGCAGAAACGAAACTGTTTTGTCCCAAAGTCTTCAAGTGGAGATGATATGATCGAGAATCACTCACTTTTTTTGATAAAAAATAGGTAGCTTGAAAAAAAATTATTTCTAAGAGCAGCCTGCATTAAAAAATATTATAATATTCAATATTCAATACTCAAAAATTCAATTTTATTATAATTTTAAGCGTGGTTTTACACAAACGAAACTGTTTTCTCCCAAAGAATTCAAGCATAGATATTGTGATCAAGAATCACTCACTTTTGGTTGATAAAAAAATGTAGATTTCAAAAATAAAAATTATCTCTAGGAGTAGCCTGCATTAGGAAATATTATGATATTTTATATTCAAGAAACAAAAATGCAATTCCATCCTTATGGCAAGCGTGTTTTTGCACAAACGAAACTGTTTTGTCCCAAAAGTCTTCAAGCAGAGATGATATGACCGAGAATCACTCACTTTTTTTGATAAAAAAAGGTAGATTTGGAAATAATAATTTTTAAGAGACGTCTGCATTAAGAATATTATAATATTAAAATTCAATACGCAAAAATTCAGTTTCATCATTTTTGGAAGCGTAGTTGTGCACAGACGAAACTGTTTTGTCCCAAAGTCTTCAAGCAGAGGTGATATGATCGAGAATCACTGACTTTTTGTTGATCAAAAATATGTAGAATTCAAAACAAAAAAAAAAGATTTCGAAGACAAGCCTGCATTAAGAAATATTATAACATATAATATTCAATAAACAAACATGCTTTTTCATCATTATTTTAAGCGCGGTTTTACACAAACGAAACTGGTTTGTCCTAAAGTTTTCAAGCAGATATGATATGATCGAGAATTACTAATTTTTGTTAATATAAAATCGGTAGATTGAAAAAAAAAATATTTCTAAGAGAAGCCTGCATTAAGAGATATTGTAATATTTTATAATCAATACTCAAAAATTCAATTTTGTCATTATTTTAAGCTTGGTCTTGCACAAACAGAACTGTTTTTTCTCAAAGTCTTCAAGCAGGGATGATATGATCGAGAATCACACACTTTTTGTTGAGAAGAAATATGTAGATTTAAAAAATATATAGTTGTAACAAAAGCGTGCATTAAGAAATATTATAATATTTGAAATTTAATAAACAAAAATGCAATTTCATCATTGCTGTAAGGTTGGTTTTGCACTATCCAAACTGTTTCCTCCCAAAGTGTTCAAGCATAGATAATATGATCGAGAATCACTTACTTTTTGTTTATCAAAAATATGTAGATTTAAAAAAAAATATTTCTAAGAGAAGCCTGCATTAAGAAATATTATAATATATAATATTCAATAAAAAGATGCAATTTGATCATTATTGTAAGCGTGGTTTTACACAAACGAAACTGTTTTGTCCTAAAGTCTTCAAGCAAATATGATATGATCGAGAATTACTAATTTTTGTTAATAAAATATAGGTAGATTTAAAAAAAATTATTTCTAAGAGAAGCCTGCGTTAAGAAATATTATAATATTTTATATTCAATACTCAAAAATTCAATTTTGTCATTATTTTAAGCTTGGTCTTGCACAAACGGAACTGTTTTTTCTCAAAGTCTTCAAGCAGAGATTAAATGATCGAGAATCACTCACTTGTTTTGATAAAAATAAGTTGATTAAAAAAAATGGTTTCTAAGAGTAGCCTGCATTAAGAAATACTATAATATTTAATATTCAATGAACAAAAATGCAATTTAATCATTATTGTAAGGGTGGTTTTGCACAACGAAACTGTTAAGTCCCAAATTCTTCAAGTGGAGATGATATGATCGAGAATCACACAGTTTTTGTTAATAAGAAATATGTAGATTTAAAAAATATATATTTATAACAAAAGCGTGCATCAAGAAATATTATAATGGACAATATTCAATAAACAAAAATGAAATTATATCATTACTGTGAGGGTCGTTTTGCACAAACAAAACTGTTTTCTCCCAAAGTATTAAAGCGTATGTAATATGATCGAGAATCAATCACTTTTTCTTGATAAAAAATATGTAGATTTCAAAAGTAAAAATTATTTCTAAGAGTATCCTGCATTAGGAAATATAATAATATTTAATATTCAAGAAACAAAAATTCAATTTCATCATTATGGCAAGCGCGTTTTCGCACAAACGAAACTGTTTTGTCCCAAAAGTCTTCAAGCAGAGATGATATGATCTAGAATCAATCACTTTTTGTTGTTAAAAAATATGGTGATTTCGAAAGTAAAAATTATTTCTCGGATTATGCTGCATTCAGCAATATTATAATATTTAATATTCAATAAACAAAAATGCAATTTCTTCATTATTGTAAGCGTGATGGTGTACAAACGAAACTGTTTTGTCCTAAAGTCTTCAAGCAGAGACAATATGATCGAGAATCACTCACTTCTTGGCGATCAAAAATATATGTAGATTTAAAAAAATATATTTCTAATAGAATCCTGAATTAAGAAATATTATAGTATTAAATATTCCATACACAAAAATTAAATTTTATGATTATTGTAAGCTCGATTTTGCACAAACGAAACTGTTAGGTCCCAAAGTCTTCAAGCATAGATGATATTTTCGAGATTCACATACTTTTTGTTGATAAAAAATATATTGATTTAAAAAATATATATTTATAAGAAAAGCGTGCATTAAGAAATATTATAATGTTTGATATTCAATAAACAAAAATGTTATTTTATCATTACTGTGAGGGTGGTTTTGACCAAATGAAACTGTTTGCTCCCAAAGTATTCAAGCATAAAATAATATGATCGAGAATCACTCACTTTTTGTTGATAAGTAATATGTAGATTTCGAAAATAAAAATTATTTCTAAGGGTAGTCTTCATTTAGAAATATTATAATATTTAATATTCAATACATGAAAATTCAATTTTATCATTATTGTATGCACGGTTTTGCACAAACGAAACTGTTTTGTCCCAAATTCTTCAAGCAAAGATGATATGATAGAGAATCACACACGTTTTGTTGAAGAAAATATGTGGATTTAAAAAAATATATTTATAATGAAAGCGTGCATTAAGAAATATTATAATATTTGATATTTAATAAACAAAAGTGTAATAATATATTTGTCTCGCGCTGCGTGCTCGATAGGTATTTACCTCGCGCTCCACGCTCTGTCTTTTGTATATTCCTTACACTTGTGCACAGATTTTTTAAATCTAAGGGTCTGAACATCGAAAACATTAATTTAGTGATAGTAACTTGTTTTTTGTTAAAGCTCCTGCGGCTTAAACGTATAGATTCTCATCACGTATCTCGTGCTTCGCACTGAAATTTGTATCTCAACTTGTTTATCATTTCCATAAATGAATATTAGTACAATTCATAACATGCATTGAAATTAAAACAGACGTAGCATCATTGACTCTTTCAAAAATGTGTATTCTTTAAAAAAAATTTGTTATTAAACATTTAACTGCAACTTCTGCCGGGTTTTTAAAAACTGAATTTACTCATTTCCCATTTTATTTTTACGATTTAAACGTAGCATATAGGTCTACACATCAGCCTTACCTTTTTTAACTTCTAAATTAAATCCCTTCCTCAGTGACCCACAAAACTTCCATTAGCGAGGGTCTGAAGGGCGGAGGCGGGGGAATTACTTTCAATAAAGAGTAATAGCTGGTTAGTGGTGTTTTATGCTGAGAAGTTCAAGCAACCTTCAGTAGCGTTGTGTTCGATGGGAGTTCATATGATCTCATTTTCACATTCCCGGGCCACAGTGGGGAAAAAATTACATTTGTTATTCAAAATAACGTACAGCCCATAAATATTAAGAGATTTGAACAAAAAATGTGATCGTCAATATCAGGAACAGTGTTGAAATCGCGTAGGTTTCATGAAATAATATTACCTAACGATGTTCCAATATTATATATTGGACAACAAAGTATTGTATAAATAAATTATTTGCCCGAATAATGCATTTGTTTATTAAATGTGTTTAAAAAATCATAAGGTTAATCAATAAATTGTACTAAAATTATCATCCTAATTGAAAAAAATTGAGATAGAAAAAAACAAATATTTCTGTTTAAAAAAGCCTGATTACTGCATTTGCAAATTAAATTTGTTTATAATATAAACAATTATAATCAGAGAATAATTTTTTTACATAATATTGTTTTGATTCCAATTTCTTATAACATAACTTGAAAAAACTTGTATTTATGGAAAATCTTAGAAAAAATTATATCAACAAATAATTTGTTAATGGCAAATTTTTATGGTATAATGTCTAATATTGGGGTATCTTTAACTAATGCTATTTTATGCAACTTAAGCGATTTCAACCAATTTCCTGTTATTGACGAGCCACGCGAACGTCAAATAGAAAAAGGCAATTTTTTCCTCATATGTTTTTATTTATAATAAAATTGAAAACCTAATTGAAAAATCAGGCTGGACAACTCTCTTAGAAATCTTATTAGCTTTTTTTCCAAATTTTTTTTGGTCGATATCGGTCAAGATTTGTAAATTCCATAACTCTGATAAATTTTAGTTTTATAGAAAATAGTCTTGGGGATAAATTGTTCGTCTGTTTGAATGCTATGAATATCCGTTCAGAAAAATTTTGAATTTTGAAAAATAGTGGTCTCAGAAATTTTCAAAATACGCTTTCATTTTGATTTTTCATCCAAAATGGCTGGCTAACAAACCTGACCTCAATTTCAGGACACTAAACGAGTATACTTTATATTTTTTGAAAATCCACACACAAGACGAAAAAGAAATTAAAAAACATAAGTTGTGGTGAGAATGTGCCCACGCAGCGGGCTGATTTTTTATTTTCAATATAGTTTTTCACAATCAAAACAAAAAATAAGCATTTATCGCAAAGTGATTTAAACAAATTTATAGACCTTTTTAAAACGCACAATTTTTGTCTTGCTATATTTTCACCTATTTTGCATATTTTAACCGCAAAATGTAATTTTTGATTTTCCATTATTCCTTATGCTATCAAAATTGGAATTTTCAATTTTTCAAGAAAATTCAAAAAGTTTTTACGATAATCTTGTAGCACTTTAAAAAAGAAACATTTTTCCTCTCTTGTATTTTTCATATCGTGCGTTATTTGGCTTAGAATGCCGATTTTCGTGTGTTTTTTAGAATTTTGTAAATGCTATAACTCTTGTAAATTTTGGTTTTATAAATTAAATGTCATATAGATCAATTGTTTGTATGTTTAAATACTATGAATATCCGTACATGAAATTCTTGAGTTTTGAAAAAAACTGGTCTAAAAATTTTTCAAAATACGCTCACTTTTTGAATTTTGATCTGAAATGGCTGGCTAACGAACTTGGCCTTCATTTTAGGACACTTAAAGAGTGTACAAAAGGCCAATCCAATTTGTAAATTATTTCAACAGTTATCATGCTGACAAACTAAAAATCTACAGACACACGCACACACAGGTCAGACAGACACATTCGTAAAAACCTGTTTTTCGAATTCAGGGGTCTTAAAACCTGGACATTTAAGAAAAACCAGGGTGGGGGGGTCCAATTTTAGACAAATCTAATACCTTCTGTTGATTAGAATATAAAAATTAATTAACTTGTCATAAATAATGTTTTGGTAGTTCTGTTTTTTATTTGAATAGTGCGACGATATGGGGTGCGGAGAAATAGTTGCTTAGTGCTGGTGCGGAGGGAGTAAGAGGATTGTACGAGGG
>NC_046661.1:1305977-1324628 GCF_010883055.1 Belonocnema kinseyi | reverse complement strand
TCGAGCAAAGGACGGAGGGTTACTTATATAATACAATGTGGCGAAGAGTCCGGTCCATAACGGGGTGATGGTCGGGTGCAAGCTAGTTCTGCCTGGTTTGCGGTGCGGCGGACCTGGCCCGCTCTCTTTCGGCTAACCAACGGTCGAGGTGGCATATCCCCCGCGGAATGTTCCGTTCGCTGGTGCGCGGGATTAATTGGACCCTTTTTATGTCCCCCCTCATAAACCGCTGCCAAGCGGTGAGTCCGTCGATGGGTGGGAGAGAGAAAGCATAAGGGGACCTAGACGACTCCTGGGCCTAGAGAGCTTAGAGAAGCTTTCGACTTAATCGAAGCGCAAATTCCGACGAGGGGCCCGTTGAAGGGCGCGAGGAGGCGACGAGAGGGGTGTTGGTGAAAACAGCTCTGGGGTCCCGTTGGCGGCGAGTAGCAATATATCCGAAGCCGGTCTTCCCGAAGAACTTGAACCTCGCAGGCTGAGAAGTCCGTCTGAAGAAGGCAGTAGCGTCGACGGTGACACCCGCAAATTCCAAGGCCGGGGTGGCAAAAGGCTATACCTGATCAGTATGGGTCCCTGTGATCCCGCTGAATGTTTCTGTCGGACTAAATTCGACGGTAGAAAGGCGTGCCGTCCGCCCCGAACAAAATTTGGCAGCCGTAATGAGAGTAAAACCTCTCGGCTTGTGGTGGCGCCGGGTTTCGGAAGTGTCGGTTGGACCCCGACAAATATCTAGTAATTGCCACGCTCCATCGATGATAATTTCAGAACGCTCTGGGCGGTAGGGTTCTACTTGAGATGGAGCTGGCGGTGATGGCGCGGCAGCGCGAGCGGATTGCTCGGCTTCTTCGAATTCACGGCACCGTGCCCTGACGGCGGCAGAGCAACTAGTTGCCGCAGCCTCTCTACGAAAATGTTAACAGGCGGTGGCGAGTTCCTCCTGAGCGGCGGCCTCTCGCCATTGTTGTCTTTGTTTAACAGCAGCACGACTCTCCCAGAGAGCTTCGAATCGCCGCTGTTCCGCAACGCTTTCGCGGTCCGAAACTGAAGAAAATGAGACCTGCCAATTGGTGATGATATGGGTCCGCAATGCTCCCCCTGGAGACCGGTTACGACGGGCGGTTCCCCGAACCGCTTCCCGTCAATAATGTCGGTGACTGGATGAGGCGGCGATTCTCCGAACCACGTCGGCCTCGATACGCGAACTCACAACGCCCCAGTTGGCTTCAGCGTCCTGTCGAGAAGATGAGACGGCAGCTCTCTGAGCCGCTTCGACCTCGGTGTTTGTACCAATAATAACACACCCAAGTGCTACGAGACACAAAAGCAAAAAACGAATACAAGACAGCACTGCACGACACACAAAAAACGCAATAATGGTGATCCTCCTGGATATAAGCACTGGGGGTCACGATACTAAACGACGATCCGAGGAACCGAAAAGGAATGATAACGATGACTAAGAAAAATTGAAGAGAACACGTCGCCGTGATTAAGGTGAAATGGGATTTATTTTAATTTCAGAGATGCTACAGGGAGAAGTAACGAAGCGTTATCCGTGCCTCTAAAAATTCTCAAGCGAACTGTCGTGTGAGAGGCGTTCTCGACTCTCGGTAACTGAGCGTGGAGCGCACCGCGATAGTGGGTAGTGGGAAGTAATGACACAATTGAAGGAATGTGAGAGTAATTTTTTTTCTGCAAAATATTTTGCGATTTTGTTAATAATTTTAATTTTTTCTTACATTTTTTTTTATTTCAACATTTTTTTCTCTTTAAAACTTGAAAATTAATTCCTTTCAGCAATTATTGACACAATTAACGCACTTTAAGAATAATATTTTTTAGCTTTAAATATTTTTTCATTATTCAAACAATTAATAATCATTAATAATTATTAATATAAACCTTTTTTTTAGTCTTTATGAATAATTATTTCTTCAGATCGTATTCTTTCAAATAAATAATTTTTCAAATGAATTTCGTGTAATAAGCGTCAACGTACAATCGTCATTAATTCCAAAAAATAATAATTTCTCACGCTTTAAAGGGAAAAAATGGTTTTAGCAAAATCCAAATTGTTTCAGTAATTACCAAGAATTCTTCAAAAATATATAGTATTGCTTTCAGCATTCTTTGATTGTGTCAATATTTCCAGAAAATAATAAAATTTTACGAGGTTTAATAGAAAAAATTATTTGAACAAATAGCAATTGTCTAAATAATTACCCTATAAGTTAAACAAGAACGACAAAAGACGTCATTTTAACGTTTTAAAAACTGTCCTAAGGCAGACCGAATAATGTTCTGAAAACATTTTATGTTTGAAATACGTCTTTAAAATGTTTCTGGAACATTGTATGTTTATGGCTTTATTTTATATTTAGGTATGTTTACGTCTTAAGCATGAATTTGATAGGAAACTGCTATATTGCTTACTTTGGGGCATTTTCTGGGTTCAATTCAAGGGGGTTATGTGTGTCAAAATTAAAAGCTATTGACTGGAAACTATTTCTTAATTACTCCATAAGAAGTTACAAATACTTTAATTCACCACAAATTGAAAAAAATTACTTCTTCTTTCAATTTTTTTTTAAATTGAGCTTTCCCAGTGGGAACATGCGTTAAAGAACATCTTTATAACGACTTAAAAATGTTCTAAGTTAGTCCATATAAAGTTCCATAAACATAACATATTCCAGATACGTTTTAAAGACATAATTCGAACATAAGACGTTTTTAGAACATTATTCGGTCTGATTTAGGACAGTTTTTGAAACGTTCAAATGACGTCTTTTGACTTGTTCGTCCAAGAAAAGATTTAAGGGCGTTCCAATTAAGTTATAAAATGTTGCGCCCACTGGGTTTCCCATTTAAAGCCCTATGTTAATTTGAAAAGCCCGGGGGCACGAGTTAACTTTGAAAAAAATACGAAATTTATTTTTCCGGAAAACGAAAAAAGTGTGGGGGGAGGGGTATTAACCGAAAGGGAAAGTCAAAATTTTTCAGGTATACATTTGGACTAGCTGTGGCGTAATGAATTCATATTTTAGCGCACGATTGAAACCGTTTCTATATCTACAACGATGATTATGACTTTAAAAATTATGAGTTTATTTTCTTTATCTTTTCTTTCACTCTTTGGTATAAGTAAGTTCACATTATTTAGTACTTTATATTTTGATATATTTTTGTATACTAACTTATTATTTATTCTCATCAGAAAAGGTATATATATTTGTGTAAAATTAGCCCCTTCTCCCCTCAGTGTTGATCAAATGTCGATGTTTTGAGACCCTCTCAACCAAAAAAAGATATTATTATTATTATTATTATTATTATTAAACTTTTACTCGGGTGAACCCGGTTATACATCATAGCCATGGACACATTCAAGTTACTGATGAGATTAGAATCTTATAAGTTAATTCAACTAATTTAATACGATGCTTGAAAGCTCCTGCGATGATGTTGTAGGTATACAATAACGAGCGGCCACCAGCGTTGAAAGTGACAACAGTGACCTCTGGGTGCTTTCTTAGAACTACTATCTGCCACTCCACGTGTTATTAGTCGCTCACTTCCTCACTTCATTAGTATTATCATTGCTCTGGGTTGAGACCGTGACAGCCCCTGACGATCGGGTGATTCCGTTGCGTCCCCTCATAAGTCTTAGGCGTGACTCCACAGCCCTCTCCATAGGGAGAGGACCGCAGCTACGTTGTTTGCTGATATTTCAGACTCATTGATGCAGAAATTGCCTGTGAGTATTACACGCTTCTCCGCAATCGTAAGGCAGTGGCAAAGGATGGGAGTAGAAGTCTCATTAACCTTTTCGCGCATACGAAAGCCGGGACTTTCTTCAGCCCTATATTATGTCTGTAGTATCGGAGGTTTCCGTGTCCTACACACATTTCTGTTAGGACTTTGATTTCGTTCCTCCCGAGCTTGAATACTTCCTTCGCTCGGTGAGAGTTTAGCTTTGAGCACAAGAGTATTTTAGCCTGTCTGAAGCCAGAGACGAAACCCCACTCCTTCTAATGTTACTCGGTCAGCCAATTGTTAATATCTTCAATGAAAAACCTACTGCAAATGTCGAAGACTGGCTCAGGTCCAGTAAAATTCTCTTTTGCTGATAGCTTTGCCAGCGACGTAGTAGCGACGTGGTCGTTGTACCATTCATGGCCATAATAGCAGCACTGCTGTCTGAGCAGATACGAATGTTTCTTTCAATACCCTACTTCTTTGCCTTGTAGGCGCAGTGGATCATGGCCATACTCTCGAATTGGAGAACTGTGGCGTAGGACCTTTATCGCAAATGTGAAGCCCATTCCATTCCTTCTACGATGTACTCCGGCGCCTTCATTCTCTTTGTTCCTAGAGTGATTTGTAAACCAGTTGTCTCCATCACTGGGCAGGTGCGCCTCACCGTTAAGCCATTCCTCTTTGGTGGATAGGCTGACTCGGTACTTCTTAACGAACAGTTCAGCGTCGGCCTCCTCACAATGTCGATTGGTATCCGCAATACTGTCGAGATACTGCTATCGTTTATCATAATAAATCTCCAGGCAGCCTTCACAGCCACAGCCTTGACGGTAAGATGAAGGCGCTCCAAAGCTATTAGTGCCTTTAGAGCTATCCTGGGTTTCAGCATTAAGGAACCAGTGATGCCTCTCAGAATCAGTCCCCTAATTCTTTCCAGTCGAAACTTCACAGAAGACAGTTCGACCCTGCTACACCAGACCATCGCCGCGTATGAGAGTCTGGGTCGTATAACGTAGTGGCCCTGAGTCGCGAGCAGATGAAGCAATTCATCCACTACCAGACACCACAGCAGGGGTGATAAAACATCTCCCTGCGGACATCACAAGCCAACATGTCGCAGGTCTATTCCACGACTGCAATGGACATACCTTGTGCGATCATATCCGCCCTGGTCACCTCTCCAGAGGTTTAGTTAAAGGCTCCTTCGATGTTTATAAAGGTTCCAATCGTTAGGCCTGCTTCAGCTGTCCTTCAATTAGGTCAACTGCAGTGCTTAGGGCCATCTCAGTCGAGTGACCAGCCCTATAGGCATGTTGCTAATTGTGAAGTGAACTACTTGATAATAACTTATCGCGAATGTGTGTACCAGATCCTGGTTGCTTTCGGATTGAAAACTAATCTAGATACCCCTCCATACCGTCGGAACGTAACCCAACGTCAGACTAGCCCTAGCGAGTCTGGCAATTGGCCCAATAATAATCTCACTAGTCCTCTGTAAGAAGACTGATATATACTATCCGGCCGAGGAGACTTGTGAAGATAGAAGGACTTCAGGGCGCACCTGTCCTTGGCTAGGGTAACAATCTTGTTAGCTAGCCACCTCTTCGAGCCCAATTGTGCCACAGGCGACTTTGATTGCCTCGGAGGTACCGTCCCCTCTTCTCCTAACTTGGTGAAGCCCGAAAAATGAGCATTGATCATGTGAGCGAAGGTATCCCCGTCAGACTCTAACTACCCCCCGCCGGGCAATTTCAGAGTGCCGAGAATAACATTTGGATTTCGAGAAATCAGCTTATCCAGTCTAGACGCCTCTGCTCCTTTCTCGATGTCAGTGTAAAAGTTGGTCCAGCTTTCATGCTTTGCCTTGCGTATTACATTCCTATATTTATCCCATATTGTCGTAAATCAGGTTTATAGTTCCTTCGCTTCGCCAGTACTTGCACATCTGAACCTCTATTTGGTTTCTCTGCGAAGCTCTTCGAGTTTCATAATCCACCAGTGTTTCTCCCCAGCCTTTCGGACTCTTGAAGAGCGACAATTACTTTCATAAGTGGATTTTATGGCTTCCGTCAAAACTTGGCTGCTATCTCCAGGATGTCCACGTCTCTAATTGGCACAGAACATTCCAGCTCCAACTCTATCTGTGATTGATTTGAGAAAGTGGTTTGTTTGAGACTCTTCACTTATTGATGTTGTCTCTAAAACTACCGGTGCAAAGAGTGATGTCAACGACTTTCTCCCTGACCGAGTTAAGAAACGTCTGGGTATTGCCTGTATTAAGAATATCTAAATCAGTGATGATAAGGTTTCCACTAGATCGTTACCTCTTGAGTTAACGTCCGTGCTGCCTCACAAACTATGGTGGGAATTAGAATTGCACCCCAGCACAAGAGGGAGACCCTTACCTTGCAGTATTCCACTAGTATATGTATCTCCACTAGTGGATTGGTACTCGTATCGTTGCCATATAGAAAGTAAGCCGATCCCATGACTAGCCTTCCTATTCCAATAAGATCTGTGGCTATCACCATCAGGTCTCTGGAACATACCTCGAGCCGCGGGACGTTGTTGTCTCCTTTCGTTAATATTCAAGCCCTTGGATTGGCCGCTTTGAGGTCTCTGCAACAAAAACTGGTCCCCTCTGAATCCTAATGGTATCTTAAAATAACCAGAACACCTGGAATAACGAGATACATATTTCCCCCGTAGCCATACCCATCTGCAAAACTGCAGAGGAGCTTCTGCTGTGATGCAAGTGAATTTGGATAATGGTTAGACCGGGAGCAGTCATTTAGGTCTACTTTTGATCTTCCTGTACACTGACAGGCTTCTCCTGCCCCTGGCTGCCCATTTTAAAGTAGACCTGTCCAAAGTGGTAGAAGGGCCTGTTGTTGAGGACCGCTAGAGCCTTCGTCGTAGACTCAGGGATTTGCACAATTAGGAGATGTATTATTCTTCCTCCGGTTGAGTCCTCTTTATGAGGCCTATCGTGCCTGACGATTCATCTGGAAACAACGCAGTGGCCTTAACCATCTTCTGGAGCAATTCAACACCACCCACCTTAAACGCCGTCTAGGTAACCTTCCTAAAAAGCTCAAATTGCTCTGTGGCAAGCATCGAATGTGGGTAGCATGTGTCCGTCACTGTCACCGTCAGAGGGTCAGCTCTCTGAGCAGCTGTCAATCCAGCTGCCGACGACTCCCTGTTTGTCGGCTGCTGGGCTGCCTTGTGTTTCTTTACAGGCTTATCCCCCCCCCCCGTTGGGTTGCTATTTGAGCCCTATTTGCTATTTGAGATTGGTCACTGACCAATCCTCCTCCCTTTGTAAATTATTTGAAGTATTAGTCAACCAACACGTAACAGAATTTTGTAAAAAAATTCTGTAAGCCCTCAAAGTAAATTCGAGTTCAATTTTAAAAACATTACAGTCCATGCAGTTGGAAAGTGGTTCTCTCACTTGCACAGAACTCCAAATGATAAAAAGTTTCGAGGAGCCGTATAATGAGATATCAAAAAGCATTAGACACAGTTTAGTGAGAGGGACTCATAATTAAATAATTACAAAAAAACTGTTTGAAGTTTTGACCAGATTAATTTGGAAAGCGGCAAAAATATATGATACTGCCGGTCAACAACTACATTCTGCAATTTTCCCACAAATGCTTTAGCATAATGTTTACACACAGGGATGCTTTTCAGGCTCGGGGTGTGCATGGCACGCCCTGGAACTATCATAGGGAATGTCTTGCCACAAAATTTCGCCATGCCACACTTCAATCCGGCTGTTCACGGTAGTTTTTCTCTTGTGCTTTCTTAAACCGAGTTTTCAGGAGTAAGTACTCAAGATAGATCAGATTTTATGCATTTTGCTCACCCCTGAAACTGAAGTTAAGTCCGAGTGTTTCAGCAGCCTACTCCTCTGCTTTGTACAGGAATGCTCCTTTGCCCACCTCTTCGTGCTTCCTGACCATTTTAAGACGAGTGTCTCTTCCATTTGCAACTCTATGTGCTGTACCCAGAATAATCCTGTTGTGAGGACATTCAAGACTCAATATTCCGCGACCCCCTTGACGGCGTGAGATGTACAGTCGCGGGACGGTAGACTTGAGATGTATGCTTCTGTTCATGTGCATAACCTCTCTTGTCCCGATATTAAAAGATCTGAGCTCGTTCTTTGTCCATGGAACTACTCCAAATGAATAGAGTACTATTGGGACGGCAAGCATGTTCGTTGCAGATACTTTTTTTCTCGCCGACAGTTTGGAAGACCAAGTCTGCCAGATGAGACGTTTGTATTTGCTTCAGAGAGTATTTTTTATAGATGTCACATCCTGAATGCGGCTCTGTGGCACACTCAGGTATGTATAAGTCTCTCCAGCATGACTGTGGTGCTGTTTTTAGTCAGAAAATCTTTCACAAGCAACGATGAATGAGCAGGTGCATTATCGTGATGCAAAAGACACGAATTGTTTTTTTCAAAGTTCCGGACGTTTTTTGCGTATCACCTCTCGCAAACGGCGCATAACTTGAAGGTAATACTTCTTATTGACCGTACTACCTTGTGGTAAGAATTCCTAATGCACTATGCCACAGTAATCAAAGAAGACAGTGAGCAAAACCTTCACATTTGACCGAACTTGA
Source organism: Belonocnema kinseyi (assembly GCF_010883055.1). Taxonomy (NCBI): domain Eukaryota; kingdom Metazoa; phylum Arthropoda; class Insecta; order Hymenoptera; family Cynipidae; genus Belonocnema; species Belonocnema kinseyi. The sequence goes on along the minus strand of NC_046661.1, from coordinate 1,316,228 downwards.
CGTGCTTTTTTCGGTCTTGGAGATTCAGAATTCTTCCGCTGAGACGATTGCGCTTTAGCTTCGACGTCATAACCATATATCCACGATATGCTAGCATCTTCAGCAACTTCTCTGATGGCAATTCGGCGATTTTTCAACACCATTTCTTCCACTGCTTGAACGTTTTTATCTGTTGCTGACGCGCTGGGACGTCCAGGGCGAGGTTCGTCTTCGACATCCTCTCAGCCTTCTTGAATCAGCTTGTACCACTTATACACATGTTTGTTACTTAGAGTAGACTTACCGTATGCAACTGTCAACATTTCAAGTGTTTTAAAGCACTGGATTCCATTTTTCACACAAAATTTAAGGCAAACTCTTTGCTCCATTTTTTCCGAAAGAAGAAAATCGCCGAGCACACCAAACCCTTCTAACCTTTTACGCCTCTGCTAGAAAAACAACACGAGCTATATAGTCAAAACTGTGAACATGTGATCGTGACGAGTGTACCAACACAACAAAACAAAAAATTTAAAACTTAAATGTACGTAGCCCGCGAAAATTGAAAAGTCACCTTACTTTTTGAACACACCTCGTATTGCTCGACAATCCCTAGAGCTAGATGTAGTTGCTCTTTGTTTTTAGCAGAGATCTTAAGATCGTCCATGTAAAATACATGAGTGAACTTGTACTATCGATCTGCAGGTTTGCCGCACAAGTAAACGTCAGAATGGCGAAGTGCTAGAGATAGTGGCAATAATGTAAGACAAAAGAGGAGTGGGCTCATGGTGTCGCCCTGAAAGACACCTCTCTGAAAAGTGAACTTGTTAGTGTCACGCGATTTTTTCCAGATCAGATAGTAAATCTGGTTTTCCAAAACGGTATCAATCTTTCTATGTACCTCACGATTTGCGGATGAACCTTTAAGCTTTCCAAAAGACAGATGATAAGTCTATGGGAGGTCGAATTGAAAGCTTTCCGGGAATCAATCCCGGCCATCGACAGGTCACGCTGGTAGTAGGCTGGATCTTTGCCGACACATCTATCGATGAGCAGGTTCTCTCAACATCCTGCTACGCGTTTCTTTGAGCTGCGTTGTTTATACATTTCTTGCCACACAAGTTCAATAGCCCGAACAATCCTATCATTTAGGATAGTTGTGAATATCTCATACAGCGTGTTCAGCTAATTGATTGACCTGTAACTCTTCGGGTCAGCTAAGTTGCCTATTTTCGGCAGAAGTATTGTGCGCCCTTGCACCGACCACTCCGGAATTGGCTCTTCCAACTTCAAATACGAGTGGCAAATACGGACCAAATGCTGATGGGTTGAAGGAAACTTCTTACACCAGAAGGTCTTAATACCATCTAGTCCCGGAGCGGAATATTTCTTCATACCTTTTAATACTTTTTTCATCTCATCGTTAGTGATGGGCATTCTTCATCAGGTGTTATGAGGGCATGATACAGATCCTTAAAGCTATTTATGTTATCTGCGTCTTCGTCCAGTCTATGCTGCATTTCGTAGAATTTTCTATAAAATGCTTCGACGTACTCTGATTTGGGTCAACCACACACTGAATGCGGGACGCGTACTGTCTTTTGCAGCCTATCTTTATGGCGAGTTCATGCATTCGTCTGTTCGTCTTATGATGAACCTTTAGTTTTGTTTTACGGTTCGCATGGGCTAAAGCTCTCTCTGCATTATACACACAACAATTGATTGTCCAGAGGTAGAATTCTTCGGGTCAATGTCTACGAAGCTCGTCATTCATTTTAGCCAGATATTTAGGCTCGATAGAAACCTGTGTTTTGATGTTTTTTCGGGTCATAAAATATCGCTCTTCCTCTATCGGATGCCTGCCCACGGGTGGTCTTAATATCGCCTCTCTTTCTCTATTTCCGGCTTGTTCTGACTGTGATATAGTAGGCGTTCCGCTTACATAGCCCCTTTTTTGGAGTAGTTCGGCATGGTTTCGCAGACGTTAATGCAAAAACTGCGATAGCTCTAGGTGTTTCTCGCGCGACAGTGCATGCATTTTTCCCATGTAACCCCGTTTACGGGCCACTCACGCATCGTAGTACTCTAGAAAGTCGCGATTTAGTTGCTCCGCCCACCTAAAGGTTCCGAGTTTCCGTAGACACATCGCTTCAATCCAGATTAAAATTGACGCTTGACTATGAAAGAAGCTTTTGAATTGCGCATATTAAAAATTTTATTTATGAGATCGAAGATTGTAGTTTTCTTGAAAATAATCGCGTGCGAGTTTCTAAAGCAAAAAATATTCTTCACGTAGAATAAATTTTTGGGGACACATAGATCTAATAAAGAGGTGAAGTTAGAACGTTTTTATGTATTTTCATCCGTATGTTCTTTTCTGTTTCACTTGTATATAGCGTTGAATAAACATTGGGAAACAATAAGTATACCCGCTTGTCACGCGGCAGAGCAGGGTTTGATTCTCCGTCGGAGAGGCTACAATAATTATGTTTTGCATCCCTAAAGAAAATTTGACCCCCACCCCTATCCTAGTGTACTATTTTTGGGATTCAAATTCGAAAAAGTCTTTTTTCCTAAATTTAACCTTCTCTTCAAAAATATTTTTAAAAAAATTAAATTTTGAGAGAGAGAGAAGGTGGCGGCGTAGACAAAGCGAGCAGTGAGGGAAGTGCAGATGACAAGTTCGCTGGGCCTTTGCATTCCGTAGCAACCGCAGAATCAATAGAATCGGGAGAATCAAGATGATGGTGGCGATAAAGGCACGAGAGTCCCCCTGCGCGATTAGCAGCGAGGGTATAAATAGGGCAGGTGAAAATAAGAGGGATGATAAAAGGAAAAGAAAACAGGTTGTTGAAGATGCGGAAAGGGGTAATGACGTTAAAAAGTTAAGACAAAAAAATAACACCAGAGAGAGCTAGGGAAGAAGGGAATATGTTTATAAAGTTGGAAGCCCTTATACAGGGATTCAGAGAGGAGACTTACGGAAGATTGGATAGGACTTGCGGAAGACTGAATCATATGAAGAGCAAGGGAAGAAGGTAAAAGATGAGGTAAAAAAATGAGACAAAAGTAGAAAGAATAGACAGAGAGAAAATGAGAAGGTTAGCAAGAGGGACATGAAGCCGTTAAAAGAGAGAGTAAGCAAATTAGAACTAAGGAATGAGCTTACGGTGTGAGAAAGTTTGGATGAATGTTTTTCGTGAACTTGTGGTGTGAGTAAGACAAGCATAAAGTTATGAAGAAAAAGAAATTGTTAAAAGGATGAAATGAAGGAATCGAAGAAATCAGACATAGCGGGAAAGGAGAATAAAGCGGCTTATCGAGCGAAACGCATGGGTTGAGAGAAGTAAAGCTAATAGGTTAAGGATTGGCATGGATAGTATATAGGTAAACGAAGAAATAAGGATTTATGACGATAAACTAAAAGAATTGAGGATGGGCAGGAAACGGCTAGCCAGTAAAGGGGACTAAGAGGATTAAAAGAGGAAAGAAAGTGTCATACAAAGGGGTGCTAAATGACAAAAGGACACAAATGAAAGGAATGAAGGAGAGAAGCGCAATCAGAGCAACGTGAAAGTAGCGTTCTGGAACATGTCAGCACTAAAAAACAAGGACAAAAGATTTTAGTAACAAGTGCAGAAATAGGATGAGATAATTATGAGTGAGGCGTAAGAGGATCAAAAGGAGTGGAAAGGCATAAAAAGAATATTATGGAAAGAATATGAGTGGAAGATGCGAGGAGCAAGTAAATATCACGTGAAAGGGAAAGAAGTGGCTGACATGGTATCATGAACGAGAAAGGAACTGGTTGTATAGGAATAAACGAGAGAGTATATAAAAAAAAAGAATGGAACAATGGTTAGAAGAATAAAATTACCAAAAGTTATTGTGGATGTAGTACGCGTGTACAGAAGAAGAGAAAGGATGGAGAACAATAAAAAATGAACAGAGGAAAAAGAGGAGAGGTTGTTTCTAATAGGAGGATATTTGAATCCATTGACAATAACATGTGGGTGCCCAAAGCGCAGTTGGTGCAAGAGGAAAGGAAATAGACGCACTGCTAGAAAATCCAAAAGGAGCGGAAAGGGGAAATGGAAAAGAAAAGTTCAACAGGAGAAAGAGTTGACGAAGCACTTCAAGGGGCTTTCACGAGGAGTAGACTATAGAGTAAAGGGTTGAGGATAAAAAGTGCTTAGTGAAGACGAGGACATTGAAAACGAGATAATTAGGGATGGGGTAAAGAAGGCGATTGCAAGGCTGAAAAAAAAACCGAGGCAACAGGGGAAGATGGCTAGGAAAATGAAGCACTGTAATATAGAGGATTAGGGATAAATGAAGAGATCTGGATGATTTGCAACAGAGCATGTAAAAAAGAAGAGTGGCCGGAGGAGTGGCAAACAGGGCTGATAGTACTATTGATTAAGAAATGCGAGGGCAAAAGAATAAGGGAATATAGATGTATTAGACTCATGTGAGTGGGTTATAAAATGTATGCGGAAGTGCTCAGAAGAAGGTAGGAAAGACAAGTGGAAGAAAAGGGAATTATACGACACAACCAAACGGGTTATAGAAAAGGGATGGAAATCATAGATAACATATATGTGCTCAAATATCTAGACAATAGGAACCTATGGCGGAAAGATGGAAGCTAGTCGTATTGCTTGTAGACTTTAAGACAGCATTTGACTCAGTTAACATTAGGGTATTATGGGCAGACATGATCGAAATAGGAGTAGACGAATGTTTGCCAGAGAGGATAAAAGAAATATTTCTGGATAGTAAGATGAGGGTGAAGATAAGAGATGATAACGGTGAGGAATTCTGGACAGATGGGGAACAGACCAGGATGCCCATTGTGTCCAATTCTATATGGTATTCTTCCCGCACATTTAGAGGATAAGTTGGAGAAGAAAAGGAAAGAGGGCACACCATTAGGAACGGGCAAACTGTATTCACTAGCATATGCAAATGACGGACAGTGGGATGAAATCCCGAAAAATACCGAAATCTCCGGAAAAGGGTTCTCAGGGTTCTTTGAATGCTATCCGAACCGGTTGTTTGGGATGACTGTCTTGGATTCAATAATAAACTTCTCCGTAACTGAATTTTTTGGTGAACAAATTTTGTCTTTTTATTTTGTTCGTAACTTGTGTCCTTCATCTAAAAGCTTCATTTTCTAATTTTAATGTTGTTTTTCACGGATAAAGCAGCAGCTACGAGTTCTATCAAAAAGTGAATAATGACAATGGAGGATAGTCAATTTGGGCAGCTTTTAGCCTGATTTATGTTTGGGTCGATAAATTGGACAAAAATTTTTTAGTATCTACTATAAATAATATGTCGATTCCACCCTACACGGGATATCCTCGCCCCCTTACTTTCAGCCCCCCCCCCCCTATAAAATGCTGAAAATGCCATCACTTTCTAACATCAATTTGGAGAGATTAGGGGCTGCCAAACGAGACCCGTTCATTTTTCGGAACAGATACAAATTAAGAAAGGTAACATTTCAGAATGGGTATACAAATAGGTATACCAAAAAGTCGGAAAGAGAAATCAATCAGAAATCTAAAACTCTAAATGGTATTTATTCGGAAACCAAAGAAGCGGAATCGGTAAGAATTCGGAAACGCTAAAATTAGAAGGGGGGACAATTAGGAATTAGTAAATGTACTGAAAGGAAAAATTCTCGATAGTAAATAAATGTACCTATTAGCAGGTGTATAGTTTTTTATTTACCTCCCTATCTAATAATATTTTAAAGTGAATAACCTATACACATTAAAATTATAATCACAGTCATCCTTTTTATATTTTAAATCAGGTTTTCAATATTTTGTAAATAAATAAATATGACGAACAAAATGGCCATTTTTCTATGTTGATAACCCCTAAGTTTTATAGAGTAACATTAGTTAAAGATGCTCCTATATTATATCATAAACATCAAATTTTAACTTCGTGATAGTAGTAGAGGAGACTTGGCCCAATACGAATTTCTGACGAAGGAATTAGTAAATTATTTCTAGTATGAAATGAAAGGGGGAGACTGTTTCCTAAATATAAAGGTATTAATCGAATAGTTGCGCATACTGGAAGGTTGACGGGCCACTTAGGTCCGGGGTTCGGAAAATGGGCAGCGGTATCCCTTGAATGCCGAAGAAATGCACGCTCTCACATCTAAACTCTCACTGAAGAAGCCAGTACAAGCCTCACTCCACTAATCGATACCTTTTACTGATTTCGTTTTAAAGGCATATGCTTTTAGTGTGGTTTTCTTCAAATAATCCATGATAGCGCTTTTCTCTCTATCTCCCTCTTTCTACATCGATATCCTCTTTTATTTAATTCCTACCGTCCTCCGAATCATATTGTGAATATAATTGATGGAAACTCTTGTTAAAAACAAGAATCTAACGTCCAAATTTGAACCACAACGAATAAACAAAAACAAAAAATTCTATTGTAATCTGAAAAATAAAAATTTCGGACAAAAATAAAAAAGAGGAAAGAAAAATGAGAAGGCAGCCAACCGCATCAACCGCATCCCCTTCCTTCTCTTTTTCTTTCTTTCGTCTTTTTTATTTTTAGTATCATTCAGTTACAATAAAATAACATTAAAAATGCAAATTCAAAATAAATAAAATTGCATTATCAACGTTTCGGTACTCGTAAAGTACCCTTATCAAGGCAAGAAAAATTTAAATGGTAGAAATTGACAGCGCCCACGAAAAGGTGCTCTCCCTTTGATACCTGAGAATAGAATGAGGGTCAGTAGGCCAATCGATTATAAACACAATATAAATATCTGTCACAATTACATCACAAATAGAGAAAGCAAAAGAAAAACAGAATTCATGAAACAGCCTCTTTAAATGTAATTAATCATATTAGCATAACTTTTTTTCAACTTATCCAAATCGGTTTTTAAATTAATAGATAACTTTTTTGTTTTTTAATATAAAGCATTTCCATGAATTCTCTCTTTCTCTCATTACTGTCACTATGCAAAATTTGAACATTATCCCAGTCAAGCTCATGGTCAACATCAACAAATGCCTTTGTATTTCTGGCAAGAACACTCTTGCAACAGTGTGCCAAGAGAACATAACTTTTGTGTTCCTCTATCGTAGTGATAAGAAGTCTGCCTGTCTGCCCCACGTAATTCATCTTACAGATCTTGCAAGTGGTCTTAAAAACAACACCACCCTTTTCAAAATTATCCAAAGGATTTTTTCAAAAATTTATCATTGAATCCATTTTAAATGGTATACGCAAAATAGTATGAATTAAAAATTTTTAAAGATATGTTCAATAGTTTTATAAATTTAACCAAAAAATGGAAGAACAAAGGTATTAAACGAACCATATTCCTTGAACTCTTTTTGATTATCTGCAAGCAAGTTATTACTCTGTTTGTTTTTTATTTGTTGAACTCTAACTGCAATGTGTGTTTAATTAACTTTTGTGGATAATGATTCAGAAAAAGGATATTCCTAACAATATTCAAATTTCTTGTGTGAAATGAAAAATGGGACAAACATGGAGCTTTGATTTTCGGACGTTAAATAGGATTTTTAATTTGGCTTTCAATCTAATTTAAATTTCTTACATTGTGCATATAATTGTCAACCCCTTGTCTTTTATGAGTTATTCATACATGTATATTTAAATAGACACGTAGTACGTGATATCTCCCCTCCGATTTGCTCGAATCATATGGGCAAGCTAATATGTTCGAGCCAATTATGACCGACTCAATTACTCAATTACAAAGACTTTGATTATACATATGTGTAAGAAGGATGCCTTGAAAAATATTTATATAATTTTACGGTTACAATATATTCAGAAATATTCATACATGTTTCTTCTAGGCAGTTAACTAATTATGCTTCGAGGTTATAATCTTAGTTCCACGCATAGAAAAAGATATTTGTTCTTTATCACAATATTTCATGATTTCGGCTAAGTATATTTTTAAATATTGATACTTTCCATACAATTTTAAGGTTAGAATATTTTTTGATTTTGGTTAAGTACATTTTCAGATATTGGTAATTTCCATACAATTTCAAGGTTACAATATTTTATGATTTCAGTTGATTGCATTTTTAGACATATCAAATTTTTCCATACAAATTTCAAAGTTACGATATTTATAATTTCAGTTGATTACAAGTGGTAAATCTCGGAATTATGATTGATTTGTGACTCATATAATTTTCGTATGTGATATCTTATTTGGGGAAGTTACAGATTTAGGCCTGAAGTATAAAAGTTATTTCAATCACGAGGTGGTCATAAGGGGTAACACCTCCCCCTCTCTAGTTCGAACAATAATGTTGAGGCTGTTTGATCGTATGACGATCCATAGTTAGTTTACGAGTTTGGAATTCCTTAAGTAATTCTAAATATTTATATTATGTTTATGCTGCATCACGATTATTTGGCGATACTTATTAAATGTTATAATACATTTTTGAAGGGAATAGTAATACTAGAATTTTATTTCGTAGAGAGAATCAAGTTGACGCATAGTACAATGTTTTATTTAATTCCATATATATTTGATTTGGCCTATTTAACTGCAGCGAGTTACAATATTACTCATATTTAAATCTGTATGATTATATATTCTTTATATGGTTTGACAAAGAGATTGCTTTTCATTGTTTTACTACGTAAGATTCATTTCTTTGAAGGCCATGTGACGAGTGGGTCCCGTGACAAGATTCCTACCTTACAGCCACCTTTCTTATTCCCCAACTTATTTTCACACGAAGCGCCACATCGAGTTCAAAATTTGGGATAATAAATAAGACGCACTAAGAAAGGTGGGCCTGATCCTAAACTTTAATAATTATAAAAAAAGCAAAAAAAAATATTATTCATAACAAAAAACTTTTTCCATAATTATACAAATTTAGGACCAGACCCACCATTTTTAGTGCATATTAACTCGATGTGGCGTTTCTTATGAAGATAAGTTGGGAAATAAAAAAAGTGGTGGTGATTTAGGAATCTGGTTATGTGATGAAATGATCAGATGGCCTTAAAAACAGTACAAAATTTTGCTGTATGATTTCGTGCATTGCATGTTTCACAGCTATTTTTCCAACGGAACAATTTTTTACGGGGTAATTGTTCTATGTTTGTTGAAGTTCTATGAAGTTGTTGGAAATAAATTCTCGTCTTTGCTAATAGAGCTAGTCGCCTTATATAATACGATATTGTTTTCCTTACCAGGTATATAAAACTCTGGTTGCCTGGGTATATTATAATCAGGTTTGGGAAAACTATAATGAATACTTACATTTTTTAAATGTGTAATTTCGCATACGTAAGGTTTCTTTGATGGTACTACAGTACCTGCGTCTGTTTCATTTAGTGACTTGGTATAAAAAAGATTTCATTAGAACGTGGTTAAACTTGTAGTTCGTTAAATGTAATGTATTAAGAAGTGCTGATGGTATTGTGTCAGTGTTTTTGGTCTCTAGGTAGTTTTATGAATTCTTAAAAGAAAATATTATTGGTAAGCATTGTAGAGTTTGAAACTCGTTATATGAATGTACTTGATTTTCTGGTGAATTATTGGCTTCGATAAAACTGAATGGTCCTGCGTTTCCTTTTGATTAAAAGGATTCGTTTCGGGAATTAGGAAAGAAAATAAATGATAAGAAATGAATTTCTCTTATGTACTTTTGGAATAAATTTTCGGTCTTTCGCTATTTCCTCGAAAAAATATCACTTAGTTCGTTCTTTGACTTCATGTGCGTGTTGGGGGAAAAACGAAAATATGAGTGGAAAGTGGGATTTCGAAAATTTGGTTTTTAGCTAGTTTATTGGAAGCAAAGGTGGACAATGAGTAAAATTTGTTATTTAGGGAAATTCTCAGTGCGTTGGAATCCAATACTGAAGTGGTTGCGGTTTCAGTGGGATAGGTGTTTGGAACAAAAATTTTAATCTTGATGTAGTTAGTGAGATCATTCAGGCGGATAATAATTTAAAAAATTCAAAGCGGTATCGTAGCCTTATTAGAGAGGGTGTTATTTCCTTCCTACTGCAATTTTTTAAGGTGATAACCTCGCTGCGGATCCCTAGACCCCCTTTCCTGGTAGAAGCATATGCGGGTTTTATTTAAAAGATCTGACCCTGGTGCAATGCTGTTTTTGGATTAGAAAGTGTCTACTTCATAGAAAACAGCTGGTGTATTTTGGAACACCTAAAGGGGACTAAGGTAGGATTTCTTCTCATTGTCATTATTATATA
>NC_046661.1:1296717-1305877 GCF_010883055.1 Belonocnema kinseyi | reverse complement strand
TAACGAACATGGTTCGCTTCTCTAAGTCAAGAAGAACCATGTCGGGACTCGAGTGAGCAACAGAAACAATTGTCGAGAATATAAAGTTCCAGTATATACGGCACTTTCCATTCTCCACAATTGACTCAATTTCCCTAGGAGCATTTAGAGGAGCGATATTAAGGTGAATGCCGTAGAAGTGACAGAGATGGTAATAAAGCACTCTTAGTGCCGCATTGTGCCTCTGAATGTAGGTCGTTTCCGCGTGTGTTGGACAACTAGATAGTATGTGAGCTAAATGCTCGGGGTGTGCATGGCAGGCCCTGCAACTATCATTGGGAATGTCTTGGCTCAAAATGTGGCGACGGTATGTTAAGGTGGAAATGACGCCGTCTTGGCATGCAAAAATGAAACCCTCTGTACCAGACTTCAATCCGGGCGATTTAAGGAAAGCAAACGTTAGCTCACAAGACATTGACTGATCCTTCACATTTCTGTGGAAGATACCGTGCATCCTCCTATTTAGGAGCTGTTCACGAAAGTTTTTCTCTTCTGCTTTCTTAATCCGGGCTTTCAGGATTGAGTACTCGAGATGGATTAGATTTGATGCATTTTACTCACCCCTAATACTGAAGTCAAGTCCGAGTGTTTCAGCAGCCTCCTCCGCTGCTTTGTACAGAAATGCTCCTTTGCCTACTTCCTCGTGATTCCTGACCATTTTAAGAAGAGGGTCTCTTCCATTTGCAACTCTATGTGCTATACCCAAAATAATCCTGTTGTAAAGACATTCAAGACTCAATATTCCGCGACCCCCTTGACGGCGTGAGATGCACAGTTGCGGAACGGAAGACTTAAGATGCATGCTTTTGTTCATGTGCATAACCTTTCTTGTCCCGATATCAAGAGATCTGAGCTCGTTCTTCGTCCATGGAACTACTCCAAATGAATAGAGTAGTACCGGGACGGCAAGGATGTTCGTTGCAGATACTCTGTTCCTCGCCGACAGTTCGGAAGACCAAATCTGTCGGATGAGACGTTTGTATCTGCTTCGGAGATACCGCGTATCTCGCGTCCTCGGGTTGCGGATAGAGGGACCCTGTTCCAAGGGTTTCTGCTATATATGGTTACAAAAAATAGTCCGTCGCGGACAGTTGTCCAGGGTTGGTCTCGAAGGAATTAACCCTCAAGCGGAGGTGTGAAAACCGTGCCGAAAGCTGAATGGCACCTAGGTGAGGTGTCTAGAACGGTGACTCTGTGATACCGGGCGACCTCTCAGAGTAAGCTGTCTTATCCTTGCATGCGGGGGTTTACAAGGATGGACAAACCCCTTTCCCTGGCTTCTCGTGGGAACAACAATGACAACACCAAACATAGTTGCAGTAAGTGCGGCCAACAATGCCGACCAATCTAGAGCTGGGGGAGCAAATGGAAATGGATTCAACGCGATAGATCGGCGGGATCTCGCGACCTTTGGGTGGACGGAGCGGCTGAATCACGACTTGCTAAATTGCTACGATGCGAGTGTGACCCCTGAACGGGGTTACATGGCATTGCTGCATGCTCTTTGGTGCGAGAAACAGGCGGAGCTATCGCACTTTTCGCAGCAACGTCTGCGAAACCATGATGAACTACTCCGTAAAAGGGGCTATGTAAGCGGAACGCCTACTCTACCACAGCTAGAACAAGCCGGCAACAGAGAAAGAGAGGCGACACTCAGACCTACCGCGGGCAGGCATCCAATAGATGAAGAGCGATACTTTACGACCCGGAGAAACATCAACACCAAGGTTTCTCTCAAGCCTAAAGATCTGGCTGAAATGGATGATGAGCCTCGTGGATATTTTTCTGGAGAATCTGACCTCTGGGCTATCAATTATTGTGCGTATAATGTAGCGTGAGCTTTGGCCGTGCGAACTGTAAAACAAAATCAACGTTTGATCATAAGACCAAAAGACGAATGCAACAACTTGCCATAAAGATAGGATGGGCAAGACAGTACGCGTCCCGCATTCATTGTGTGATTGACTACATCACATCTGGCAGGAGTTTTACCGCCTAGGTTCGAAAGTTTGCGCGCGAACTCCGGACCCGTTACCACACACTTAACAAGTAAAATCTGCTGACCATCAGGCAGCATATTGTTGAGAGAATACGCGTACTATCTGACGCCAAGAGAAGTCTAGAGCGGAGGGAAAGGTGGGTCAGAGAAAACCTACAGTTTCTCTCTGACCTATCTCGACTCTTCCAAGACCCTCCAGTTACTGCCAAACACCCACCCAATCCAGAGGAGGTCGAAGTATTTTGGAGAGAAGTCCACGAAGTTCAGCATAGAATGGACGAAGACTTAGAAAATATAAATAGCTTCAAGCAGTTATGTGTTGCCCTCATAACACCTAATAAAGACTGCCCACCCATTACTACCGAGGAGGTAAAAAAAGTATTAAGAGGGATAAAGAACTATTCCGCAATAACATGTCTGAACACACTTTATAAGATATTCACAGCTATTCTAAATGATAGGATTGTTCGGGCAATTGAACATGTGTGGCAAGCAATGTATGAAGAACGAGGCAAAACCTGCAGATCGAAAGTACAAGGTCTCTCATGTATTTTACATGCTCGATCTTAAGATCTATGCTAAAAACAGAGAGCAACTGTATCTAGCTCTGGGGATTGTCGAACGGTATACTAATGAAATTGGAATGGAATTTGGGTTAGACAAATGCGGCAAGGTTTATTTGAAGCGAGGAAAACTTAACGGCATCCCTGAAGATCCTGAGCTCGTTGATAGAAGCGCCATACGACACCTTTGCGCTGGAGAGACTTATACATACCTGGGCGTCCCACAGAGCCGCATTCAGGATGTGACATCTATAAATGATACTCTCCGAAGCAAATGCAAACGTCTCATCTGACAGATTTGGTCTTCCGAACTGTCGGCGAGGAACAAAGTATCTGCAACGAACATGCTTACCGTTCCGGTACTACTCTATTCATTTGGAGTAGTTCCATGGACAAAGAACGAGCTCAGATCTTTTAATATCGGGACAAGAGAGTTTATGCACATGAACAGAAGCATACATCTTAAGTCTACCGTCCCGCGACTGTACATCTCACGCCGTCAAGGGGGTCGCGGAATATTGAGCCTGGAATGTCCTCACAACAGGATTATTCTGGGTACAGCACATACAGTTGCAAATGGAAGAGACACTTTTCTTCAAATGGTCAGGAATCACGAAGAAGTGGGCAAAGGAGCGTTTCTGTACAAAGCAGCGGAGGAGTCTGCTGAAACACTCGGATTTGACTTCAGTATTAGGGGTGAGAAAAATGCAACAAATCTTATCTATCTCGAGTACTCACTCCTGAAAGCCCGGATTAAGAAAGCACAAGAGAAAAACTTTCGTGAACAGCTCCTCGATAAGAGGTTGCACGGTATCTTCCACAGAAATGTGAAGGATCAGTCAATGTCTTGTGAGCCAACGTTTTCTTTCCTTAAATCGCCCGGATTGAACTCTGGTACGGAGGGTTTCATTTTTGCATGCCAAGACGGTGTCATTTCCACCTTAACATACCTTCGCCACATTTTGAGCCAAGACATTCTTGATGATAGCTGCAGGGTGTGCCACGCACACCCCGAGCATTTAGCTCATATACTATCTAGTTTTCCAACACACGCTGGAACGACCTACATTCAAAGGCACAATGCGGCACTAAGAGTACTTTATTACCATCTCTGTCACTCTCACGGCATTAACCTTAATATTGCTCCTCTAAATGCTACTAGGGAAATTTAGTCAATTGCCGAGAACGGGAAGTGCCGCATATACTGGAACTTTATATTCTCGACAATTGTTTCTGTTGCTCACTCGAGGCCTGACATGGTTCTTCTTGACTTCGAGAAGCGAACCATGTTCGTTATCGAATTTTCGGGTTCAGCTGACAAAAACATCATAACCAAGGAGAATGAAAAGAAAGAGAGTACTGCTACGGAGCATAGGGTGGCTTAAAGGCAAGGTAGGGAAGGTGAGGATGGAGTGGGGAAAGAAGACTAAAGTTGCGATGGTGGAAATGGAGAGGTGGGAAAAGAATTGAGGGTAATTCGTAACAATAATAGGGAAAAGGACAAGAAGGTTTTCATCGATCAAGATTTGACGAGGTAGGAAAGGGATGTGCAGAGAATGCTAAATGACAGGGCTAGGAAGGAGAGGATTAAAAGTAAAAGGGCTAAAGAAGAAAGATGAGGATTTCTGGTGATCAAAGAAAAGGGGAAAGAAAGGTCTAGTGGGGGAATTATACCAGGGGTTAGGGATGGATTAGAAGAAGAATTTAATGGAGAGAGAGAGAGAGAGAGCGTGTAAATGAGGGCTGTGAAGATAGAAACAATTCAAAAGAAAATCGTACGATAAAATAATAAATAAAGTGGGGGAGATTTTAAGAGACTGGATGGAGGACAGGGGCTGGGAGGTTGCGAATGGTGTGTAAACAGAGGACGAACTGGGAGAATACACAAATGTGAGTAAGATGGGTGTACCGTTGATAGACTATGTTATCATGAATATGCAAAGGTCGGATGAGATATAGAAATTCCCAGTAGAAGGCACGGTGGAATCAGACCATTAGCCATTAAGTATGTGGATACAGGCGCAAGCAGGCGAAAGGCAGGATAAGGGAGGAGAGCCGTTCGAGGAGAGGGTGTCATGGACGAGAGAGGCGATAGAGAAATACCAGGAGCAGTTCAGCAACGTATGCTTTAAGGGGGATTCGGTGGACGAGATATAGGAGGATCTAAAAGAGGAAGTGAAAGGTTGCGTGTAAAAGAAGGTATTTAGAAAGAAAAAGAAACGAATAGTGAATTCGTGGTGGGATAGAGAATGTATAGCGACAAAAAGAAAGGTGAAAAAGAAGTACAGGAAGTGAAAGGAAGGTACCGCGAAAAGGGAGGAGTACGTAGAAATGAGGAAGAAGTTTAGGGTGATGTGTAAGAAGAAATAGCAGGAAACGCAAAAGAGCTAGAAGAGGAGTGGAGTAGTGTTAAAACAAGAAGGAACGTGTGGAAGATTATTAGTAGCTTTAGGAAACGTAGGTTAGGGATAAGTGAGAAGATAGAGAGTGACGAATAGAGGAAATTTTTTAAGGATTCATTTCAGCGGTCAGGGACACGGAAGAGAGATGAAGGGATTACAACGACGAGGAAGGACGGGATGGAGAACGAAGCGTGATTGTTTGGCACACAAGAGGTAAGGCAAAGGCTGAAGAGGGTAGTGAAAAAAGCATGGAGGGGGGAGGGATTCCCAAGAGAGTGAAGAAAAGGGCTTATCGTACAACTGTATAAAAAAGGGGATAGGAAGAGGCAGGAAAATTATAGAGGAATTACGCCAATGAATACTGCGTAGAAAAAATACGCAATGGTGTTGGCAGATAGGCTGCGCAAGGATGTTGAGGGGTTAGGAATATTGCTGAAGACGCAAGCGGGCTTTAGGGAGGGAAGGAGTACTTTTGACAATATTTACGTCTAGCAGCACTTTTTGGATAAGAACTAACATAAAAGGGTGCCAACGTGTACGCGTTTTTTGTACATCTAAAGGGCCCGTTCCCTTTTGTGGAAAACGGGGATTTTGGGCAATGGATTCTGGATAGATAGGGTGTCGAGGCAACGGTGCCCGCTTAGCCCAACGCTTTTTGCAAATTTGCTCCTAGATATGGAAAGTAAGCTAGAGGCCAGAGTGGTAGGAGGAGTTTGGGTCGGAGGAGTCGGTATATGGTCACTCACATATGCAAATGACAGAGTGCTGCTAACAAGGAGCGAAGAGGTTTTAAAGGAGATGATGAAAACGTTGAGAAGATACTTGGAGAAAAATAGGCTAGTGTTAAATGCAGACAAGTTGAAGGTTATAGTGTTCAGAAACGGAGATGGTAGAGATAAGGGAGGGGAGCAGAAGTGGAAGGGAAAAGCGGTATAGGAGGTGAAAGAATTAGTGTGCCTGGGCTTCCTGTTTCGAAGGAATGGGGAAGTAGATGGTCATATGAAAGAGAAGAAAAGAAGGGCAAATGTGGTGATGAGGCAGGTGTGGGGGTTGAGGAAAAGTTTGTTCGCAGATGGTTTTTTAAGGAGAATTAAATTGTTTGATTTGCTAATGATGAGTTTCTTATTTTACGCAGTCGAGGTGTGGGGGTGGAAGGTAAGTGAAGAGGTAAATGGAATACAGGAGAGGTATGTAAAGTGGACAATGGGGTTGGCAAGGAATATGCAGATGAATGAAGTGAGAAGGATGCACAAGGAAGGAATGTATATAAGTTTGTTCAAAAAAATGGCATGGAGAGTGAAAAGGTAGAAGGAGAGGAGAGAATAACAGAGTCTAGGTTTAACGGGAACTATGTGTGGATTATGCTAAGGGAGAGAGCGCAACATTTGTGCGAGAAAGGAGAAGAAGGAAAGCAGGAACTTATAGCCAGAATGAGATGCGGTTGCATGGAGAATTTTAATGGGTCCTGGCTTTCTAGGGAGAAAATAATATGTGAATTATGCGGGAAGGGGGATGCAAAAATTGAGCACTGTTTCGAGGAATGTAAAGAAGTGGAAAGGAGTGGGATAAGCATGGGGGTATTGTTGCATGAAAGAGGGGCGGGGGCAAAAGGGTAGTAGCATGGGTGAAGGGGGCATTGGGTAAGACGGAGAAGAAGAGAAGGAACAAAAAAGAGGAATGAAGAAGGAAAGATTGTGAATAGAAGAGGAAGTAAGTGTGAGAAAACTGTACATATTGTAAATAGTAGTTAAGTATTAGGTGTTAGCCGCGGAGGCAGAGACTGGCAATGTTAGGCATAGCGATAAAAGAGCGACATGCGTGCGAGGCGAGGCAAGGCGCAGCGAGGAAAGTTAGGCTGTATAAACAAGCGGATGAGTTATTAGGTTTGACTGGATGTTAAGTTTTAAGAGATAGTTGTAAGAAAATTATGTAAAAAATGAAAGTGAAAGCAAGTCAATTTTTTACGGTCAGCAGGCCGAAAAATAAACGTTTATCTATCTAGTGGGTTTGAGACTGTATCATTTAGCTAAAGAAATGTACTTTAGGGTGGTGCAAAATTGTTTTGTTTGCATATATTCTGTAGACGCAATAACGTAATTAAAAGACTCGTATGAAAATTGGTGAACGGAGTGTTTGCTTGTCCTAACACCGTGAGGAGTACTTTTGCTGCATCTGGTTGAATAGAACTTTTTTCTTGCCCTGTGCAAATCACTTTAGTATACCCGAATCTTAAAGTTAGTATATAGACTTTTCTGGCTTAAATAATAGTGTTTGAATCTGAATTATAAATTGGTGAAGGATAGGATTTTTTTGAAGAATGTCGTGTAAGAGGGTTATGTAGCATATAATTCCCATAATGAGGTTCTAGAATTTCTTAAAGATCTTTAAACGTGCACAATGTAACTAGGTGACGCCGAGATTTCATAAAGTTAAATTTGAAGGTGTATATGCTGATGTATGTTATCTGTTGAGTTTTTATTCTTGTTTTTTGCACTCAGTTAATGAGTGACTTAAACTCTCAAAGTCTGATAAAGATTAAGTATATGTATCGTTTGTTTTTCCTAATTGTAAAAGTAAATCAGTAACTAAGTCCCATAAGACTCCTAAAAGATGTAAAAACCAACCAAACACGCTATGAAGGGCATGACTATGAATTATTGTATCTACAATTAGTTTAATACCACGAAAAATCATTATTATTCCTATTAAGCCAGCACTTGCTGTTCCGAAATTTGTAAATACGGTCCAAAATCGATCCCAGGCTGACCTTGCAATTTTATTTAGAATTCTTTCATCGATAAAATTCATTATTGACATTCCTTGGTTTACTGTAGGCTGTCCCATAAGTCCTTGTGCGAATGTGTTAAGCACCATAGATTTTTCTGCTGGAAACATAATATGTTCGCGTAATTTTTCTAAATCAGATTGAAAGTAAATACCGCTAGTTGCTAGAGAAACTGAATTATTATTTTTCCAAGCAAGTTCTTTTGATGGTTGAATGATTTCAGGGTCTTTAGATTCTACTGCATTTGGCAGGATTTGATATCAATGTTCTCCTATTTTATATATGAAAGGTATGCACGGATTACAAGTTGTTTCAGTGTCTGTTGTTGTTAACATATGAGTTCGTGGAGTCAGAAATAATTATTAGTTTCTTTTTTCTACTGGTTATTGTAGTTAGCTTTCATAACCCTTTCTGTGTTTTACTTCTACAGGCACACATTTAACAATATATACCACTTATCCTGCAAGTACTTCCATATAACCCGGTCCTTTCATAAAACTAAATGCAAATTCATCTGGTGTTTGAGTGGCTACAGTCAAGGCGTTTTTAAATCATTCTCTTTTCAACATACAACGATGATATAAAATATCACTATAAAGTCGTTTTACTTCAGTTATAATATGTCTTTCTACATAAATAAATTTTGCATTTACATAGGCAAACATGTCCATATTTTGAATTTTGGGATTGCTGATATGAAGGAACGAATTTTCAGGGTTTTTTCGAACATAAATACAGTGAAACTCTTCTATAGCGTTCGTGCTATTATCTTTTATTTTTGTAGCTGAAACTTCATAAAATAGTTCATATTCATTAAAATGGCAAATATCGGTTGGCAAGGGATCCCAAGAGCTGTATCCTTCGTTTTCATCAATGCATAAATTTTTCGATAAATTACAAGTTACTCCTGATCCTAAACGTATCTTATCTGCCTTTAAATCGATTGTTGCTTGTTTAGTATACAGTCTATTTTTAATTGTACCCGTTACTACTACCCCTTTCCATGTGCCAAAAGGGTCCGTATATTGAGTTCCGTAACATGTTCCAAGTGTATAAATTTCTCCTGCGAAATTTACTGGTCGATTAACTGTTTGATTTATTGGTACGCTAAAATAATTAAATTGTTATTTGCTCTATATACACATGTTAAGTCTATTGATTTGCATGTTTCGTATGCAGCTTCTTTGATTAATTCTGCTTCACTATTACTTACTGCAGCTGTGTGAAAGGATGTTCCACAATAAAATATTGATCGTTTAAATTCAATTTTATGTTGTACAGTCTGTCAAGTTAAAGCGTGGGTGGCTTTACTCGCAGTCGGTAAGGTGTATCGACATGATTTTGGTGTCAAAATATTAAGAAGAGCTCCCTC
>NC_046661.1:1283492-1296617 GCF_010883055.1 Belonocnema kinseyi | reverse complement strand
TGAAAGAGGGAGCTCTTCTTAATATTTTGACACCAAAATCATGTCGATACACCTTACCGACTGCGAGTAAAGTCACCCACGCTTTAACTTGACAGACTGTAATACTCATGCTGTCGCGGTACCGCTAAATTGCATTAGCTGAATATATTTTTCAGTTATTTCTAATTAAGGCTCAATGAATTCGCAATCTCCTACCTCTGATAAGAATATAGTCGTTATGTTAGACCTGCTGCTTCCACAGTCGTATCCCACGATGGCTAGTCTCGTGGGTATTATTGTAAATAAAATTAAACCTGTGTTTTGATCTGCTAGTTCGCTACTATTTTTATTCACTAATTGTTTCAGATATTCCGCAAAAACACGATAATTCTTACCTTGATCCGTTAATACACCATTCGGAGTTTCGAAAATGCAAATGAATTTATTTACAAATGCATTAGCAATTGCACTTACTTATTGATCTGGAAGAGTTATGGCTAAAGAGTATTTAGTAAGGTTATCTTGAATAGTTAATATGCATTCATTACCTGTTTTTGTAATTGGAAATGGACCAACTATATCCATTGAAATTTTTTCAAAGCGAAACCTGGTGTGTTTGTAATTTTTATAGGATTTTTACTTTTTACTCTCACTAGTTTTTTTCGATTGGCATGTAGTCATGTTTGGATCTACTTTTGAATATCCATTTTCATGTTTTCCCAAAAGTGTTTTTGGCGAATACGGTTATAGGCCTTTATAACACTTTTGAGTCCACCTAATGCTCATGAGTGTGCTTCTTCAATAAGAGAGTTTCATTGTTCATTATTGAAATATTGAACAAATCCATTGCAGATTATTATTTTTATCCGAGAATACGCAAACGTATTTTTTAGAATGGATAAAATTTCATGGCAATCAATATTTGCAATTTGGGACGTTTTTGCGATACTTATTGATTTCAGTTGAAGTCTTTCTGCTAAATTTTCTAAGGAATACATTGATTTCCTAATATTATGGAGGACATAGGAGAGACTACTTTTTGATGGTGATTCAATTGGTGGTGCAATGTGATAAAAAATACCCTTTTTTTATTTCTTTTGCTTCACCTACAGATAGATGTTTAAATTCATATAATTCTTTACGTTTTGCTAAACTTTGGGATCCATTATCCTTAGGGGTTCCGATTGTTGACACAAAATAAGCGTAGTAATCTTTCTGCATTCTTAATTGATCCCAACATTCTACCAAGTTCGGTGAATCTTGACCTTTTCCCTTGTGTCTACTTGTTGCGCATTTGGCGTTACGCGATCAATACGAGAACATCTAGGGGACGAGAATATCTAGGGGAAAACTGAGAAGTGTTGGACAAGTTCTGAGGCCATATTCGGATTCATCGGCTCAAAATACATAAGGGTAACCTAGTTACTTGTCTCGTGCAGACAACTTTTTTTTGTGGGCTTGCGTTATTATCTTTTTTAGGTCTTCCTCGATTTTTCTTGATTTCTTCTTCTGGAATTAGGATTTTTTAGTGTCTTCCGCGCTCTTTCTTTTCTAGGTTTGAGCGTTCTTTTCTAGAAGCAGGTATTTCTGAATTTTGTAAAATTATTAAATTTTCTTGATTCAGTTGTGATTTTTTAGTTTTATTTTTCATTTGAGTTTGAGGTTCATTTCTTAGAATATGATTAATTTTGCTTACTTTCCTTGCTTTATTGCTTAAAGTTTCTGGATTTCTTGTTTTCTTAGAGCCATCTTAAAATTCTGTGTTTCCTAAAGTTTCTGGATTATTTCTTGGAGTTTTTGGATTTCTTAATTTTTAGAGCTATCTTGAGCTTCTGAATTTCTTAAAGGTTCTGAATCTTTTTTTAGAGTTTCTGGGTTTCTTAATTTCTTAGAGTTATCTTGCGTTTCTGGATTTCTTAAACTTTCTTAATTATTTCTTGGAGTTTCTGGATTCCTTAGATTTCGCATTTTCCCTCTAGTTATGACTGCATTATAATTTTAATTTACTATTTTCTCTGAGTAAGTTGGATTTAGTGATTTAGTATGAAAATTTTCTTTAAGTAGATTCTTGATTTTCTTCATATTTATTGTGAATTTTTTTGAGTTGAAAATATTTTTCAACATGATTATAATGCTTGTAATAATCAACATGAGAGAGGCTAAGATATTAACGGGACTTTGAGGATTTTCATAAATACGAGTGAAACCTGAAGTGTGGCCTTCAACGGCATCGTAATCGGTTTTAATCTTTTAATGTCGGAATCTTCCGTTTCCTCTTTATCATCGTATTTTTTTTTCTTCTTTTCGAATTAAAGTTTTTATGAAATTTATCTCTTTTTCATCCTTTGTAATAACTACAGGTTTTCTTGACAAGGTATTTGTATCAACGTTTGTTTTACCTGCTTAGTAAATAATTTCGAAATCGCATTCTGATAGGTTCAATTTACATCTGGATACAAGTGAGCGCGGGTCACTAGAATTTTGGAACCAGATCAAAGGTTTATGATCAGTAACAATTTTGAATTTTCTGCCATATAAGTAATGTCGAAAATGAGTCACACAAAACACGATTGCTAGAGATTCCTTATTGTATGAGTTATCTTTTACTTCGTGAATAAGACTCGTAATAAGATTCCTCCTATTGCAAAACCTGAAGGGTCGATAGTAAGTATGATGAGTTTATTAAAGTCAGGTATCTGTAAAAGTGGATCTCTTCACATAATTTTTGTTTTAAAATATCAAATGCGTTTTGTTGTTTTTCTGTCCATTTAAATTATATGTCCTTTTTCAAAAGTTATTTCAAGGGCGCTGCTTTCCTTGAAAAGCCTTCTATAAATCTTCGGTAATAACCAAATAAACTTAGAAATTGTTTTATATTTTTGACATTCTTAGGGATGGGAAAATTTTTTAATGCAATTGTTTTTTTTAGGTTTTGGACGTACCCCGTTTATCTCGTTGAAATTTTGAATTTGTTGAGCGTAATCTGTCCATGAGTGTATCAAATTTTCGCTAATATTCGTCTAAAGAATTTGCATAAATGACTATATCGTCCAGGTATACAAGTAATTCAATACCTATTGAACCCGATAAGGTAATGTTCATGAGTCGTTGTAAGCAAGCTGGAGCATTTTTGAAACCAAACAGCATTCGATCGAATTCATAATGCCCGTATGGGGTACTAAATGCCGTTTTATGTGAATCTTCGGGACTAATTTTAATTTAATGAAATCCAGAAGCCAAGTCAAATATTGAAAAATATTGTGCGCTTCCCAATTGATCCAAAATTTCATGACTATTTGGAGGTGCGAAAGAATCGCTCATTGTTTTTTTATTTAATTTTTGGAAATCAAGGACCATTCGCCATTTTTTATTACCATGCGAATCCTCGTTTTTGGGAACCATCCATAGCGGAGTATTATAGAATGATTGAGATGGTTTAATAATCACGTTTCTTAGTAGGTCATCATCTTGAATAAGACTTTAAATTTAATTTTATTTTAATGTTGTAATCGAAGTTAATCTTTAATTTTTACTTTTTTTTGCTTTGTATGGAGTGTTATGAATCCTTCTGATTGAATTTGGGGATTCTTTAAAATATGTAAAATCATTGAATATTTCTTCCCCTGTTTTTAAGAAATTCAATTCTTTTCCCGAGTCTGTATCAAAATGTTGTCCTACTAATTGTTCGAAATCTTCGAGCATTATTTGTGGAATTCGCATTTCTACGGGCTCAGTTTGAGTATTTGCAATTTTGACATATGCCTTAACTTGATTATTGGTAACTAATGCGTTCCCTAACAATATTCAAGACGCAACTGGTAAATGAGGAATGTAGCCCATTTCTTTTTCTGGGTTTTTGACGATTAAATAAATATCAAATACTGATCTTGCGGGTAATATAATAGCATCTTTTGAAGAAAAGGGGTATTGTATTTAATTTACTTCCAGGCATCGAGTTTCATAGTTGATTTTAACATTAATATCGATAAAAAATTCTGATCCTAGTACAACATCATCATCTACCGTAACTTCTTTTGGAATTATGTTAAAGGTTGTTAAATATCCAAAAACTTCCACTTTTACTCATCCTAAAGTGTGGACGGGATTTTCATTAATTCCAGTCAGCTCTAGAATTTAGAATTAGTTTATCCATGTTAAAGGTTCAACCGTGTTTTGTTTTAAAATTTTTCATGTGCATTTAATCTTTGGGAGATTGACGCCGGCCCCATCGCACCATGTCTCGGGAGTTCTTGTTCGTTTCCCAAGTTCCTTTGAGGCGGTTGTCGATTTTGTTGTTCTCTCAATTTATTGTTGTATTCCCTTTTTCTACAGTCTTTGATCACGTGACTTGTTTTTTGCAATATTTGCAAATTAAACTTCTTGTATTTCTTGATACGTGCCAATAAAATTGTTGGGTAGGATATAATTTCTTCTTGTGTGAATTGCCTTTGGCTATTTCGTTGTGGTAATGGTGCCATAGGTTTCTTATGTATGGGGAGGCTCTTGGTTGCCATCATTCTTGTAATAGTCTATTATTTTGAGGGGGTGGGAAACGGTTGAGTGAGAAATTAGGGGAGCGTTGACTGTATTGATTTTAATTTAAGAATGTTTGACATCTAGAGGCTGTGTGACCCCTTCTGTTGCATATTTGACACACTATAACTGGACCGTTTGTATAATTAATTTGGTTTGATCTGATCAATGGATATGTTTATAGAGGTTTCCCTTTCTTAAATGGCTCCTCCGTTATTGATTCTCTGAGCATCATAGATTTAATCACCGATTTCTTTTATTCGTGTGGCATAAGATAACACGGTTTCCCTTTCCCGCATGTAAGTGCTACCGAGTTAACATTACAGTTGGTAGACTGTTTTTGAGGGGCTATATATATTTTTTTAATCGGTAAATTAGTTCGTCTACTTTATTAAAATTCATACCGTATATGCTTTTTCGTGGTTCTCCTATAATTTTACTGCGTATTATTTTCACTGAATTTGGTTCTACTGTAGGATTTGCAGGGAGCATTTCTCTAGCTTCTTCGCATCTTTCGATGAAAAGTGCCAGCGAAATATTTTTACCATCGAAAATTTGGACTACTTCAAATGCGTCTTTCACCCAGGAAAAAGGAACCGATAAAAATCAAGTCGGTTTAAATTGCGTATCTATCATTTGCAGATTGAAAGAATGAAAATGCAATGGGTTGGTCATATTTTTAATCAGTCACCTGAGAGCGGTGCTTTAAATCTGCCATTCCACATTCGTTAAAATGCTTAGTGAATAGAGTTACGATTCTACGATTCATTAATGTGCACATGAATATGTTGAGATTCAATTTGAAATGGAGTTGTTAAAAGATCACAACGAATAGTAAAAATACGATACACACACAGCAATTTTCAATAATCGTGAATCTGCCAATTGTATGTCACCTCGGGTTATATTTAACTGACTAGAATTTGCAGATTAAGATTTTAAAGAATTACTTCTTTCGAATTAGACGAACTCTGCAATTCTTTCATATCCATTTGCATCACAAACATCCAAATCTTTAGAAATTCAATACCTGTATTATTGATAGAGGGACTTTTTATAAATAAAACGAGAATGACAGTTTTTGTGAATTTAAGATTGATATCAGGTAAATGTAAAGTTTCATATAACCTACAGATTGTAACTTATTTATTTTTCACTTTCAGTGATAACGAGAATTTATAAACGTGAATTTAAAGAAAAATTCAGTTTTTGATATGTAAAATATATAAATAAATTGTTAACATTCTGATATGGTGTCATGTAAATATGTGAGAGAAAAAAATTTTCAACAAAATTAATTAAAATGCCTGAAAATAAATAGTCTGTAAATAAAAGTGGACTACATGTATGCCCGGATTTTCTTAAAAGCTGCCCATTTAACTAGTTTTTAATCAATAATTTAAACCATTTAAATCAATTTTTTTTAATAAAAAATTTTCTATCGTAACTATTCTTCTTTTATTGGTTAATGCTGATTCATAATCGCTATTGAATGGACATGAGAAAAAAATTACGTGGCCGATTAAGAAAGTCGTTTTCTCATTCGAAACTCACACTAACCTATTTTGCAGGTATCTGGAATTTCAGTGACAGATACGCTATTCAGAAGACTTCAAAACCGATTCAAATTCAAGTGAATGGATTTTTGTTTCCTGGACGGGGAGACTTGTTGGTTATTGGTAATAGCCATGTTTGGTTGCATTGTATTTATTATAAGAAGGATTGAATTTTCTTCAGAATTGAGAAATGGGTTGGTATTATTTCCTGATGTTGAGTGGGGATTTACATGGATGCTATTATGAGGAAAGTCCTTTTAAGTTGGAGATCATAAAGTTTCTACGGTATTTATTTCAGTTTTTTCATTTTCATCTTCTATATTAATAATTGTAAAGTTTTCTACTAAAAATTCATTATTAATTTATTTCAATTACTGGAACTAATTATTCCACTATCGTTAAATAATTGAAAATTTTTCAAATGGTCTAAAGAAGGTGAACCTCTATTTGAAAATTTTAGTTTTTTTGTGGTTGCTTTACGGGTGTTTGATTGAGGTTTTGACTAGTATCTGGGTCACCGAGGTTTGTATCTATTAGAGTTTTTTCAATAGTTTCTGACGTGGATTTTCTTCTTTTTTCTGAATTATCTCTTTAATAAGGTGGTGTATGTAAGACTTTTGATTTAGAGAGAAATTCGCCATTAAATGTTATTCCTTTTTCTTGTTTATTGTTTATTGCGGAATTGGCAATTGTTTCAGCTTGACTTCGGGTGAGTCTTGAACTTTCTGAGTTTTTATTTGACATGAGGGGATGTAGTACAAAAACAATATATTTTTTATTATTTCTATTTCGAAATTGATTTGTTTACTTATTATTCAATGATGTATTTTAATTTCATTTTCTCTTCAAAGATTTTAGTGGCAATTTATAATTTTGTCCATTAGATTTATAACTTCGGAGCCATGTACATTTATTATGAAAATTATTTACTTTAGGTGATATTGATCTGGTAATAATTATTATTATTGTATCAATAGTTTTTATAATTTCATCAGTCTTTTATAATATTTTTATGTTTTTGGAATTGATTGATTTTTCTCATTCATTTGAGTGATGGTATTATTTCAGCAGAAATTTCTATTGCTTTTAATTATTTCAATTAGTTTATTAGGTTGAGACATGTGCAATTCCCTTTAAATTTTTTTAAACAGAATATGATTTATTTACTGATTGCGTTTAGAATGTTTAACTAAGACTTCAGCCTTATATTATATTGGTTCGAAAATTTCCGAAAATTCTTTCCAGGGATTTTCCATTTTAGAGGTGGTTGGACTTTCAAACGAAAATTGTTCTGTTAATCTGCTTAGAATAATGCGCATACTGGGAGGGAAATAGGAAAATGGATTGCCGAGAAGAAGGTGAAGATACAATAAGTTGAAATTCCTTTAAGGGTTAAAATGCGAGCTTTATTCCCACTTACATTATTGTAACCAGTGGGTAGATCGGAACCTGGTAGTTACGGTCAGAATAGCGGAAGCTGGGGTCGAATATCCAAGCGACGGGTTGATGCGGGACGTGAGACGTTAGGGTGGAGAGGTTCTCCGGGAGGTAGTCCAGAGCGGGATCGAGAGTACTCACTTAGCACTAGGGTTGGTTTTCGGCTGAGTGAATGAGCCAAGACTGACGAGGGTACGTTCCGTCGCAACCCTTTCGTGCAGGGCCGTTACCGAGCTCTATTCTATGGCAACAGTTCTGTTACAGATTTAAAGAAATGAATCATAATTAATATTCATTTTTATACGCCGAAAAGTCAGAACTTATATGGGAGTAAACATGTACCAAGATATATTCGGCGAAATACATCGTAGCCAAATAGTGCACCTATAATTAGGCCACCGGCCTTCCGCCACGCGCAAGCAGAAACGAAAAATACCAATCCTATCGGGAGTAATTGAAGCTCGAAAATGGCGAAACTTGCTTTTTTTCGAAAGTTTGACTTTTTTCTCTTGAAAAACTAAGGTTCCTACGAAAAAATCATTGGAGTACTTTTCCTCTTAAAATCGCTAAAAAAAATACGATGAAATTTTCTTCATACGCAAAAAACGCTTTTTTGATTGTTTGAACAATTATTTGTTTATCACTTTTTTGTTACTACTCGGAAGGAAAGCCCTTCTCGATACTCGTGTTCAGCGGCTCAACATACATAAAAAATACTTGTGCCAGTTCATCTAAATGAAAAAGGTAGCAGGAACTTCTTGGCGCCTAGACTAGATGGTAGAGGATGTAAATTATGATCAGTGTGTGGAGAATTCCTGAATTTATCTGCGGAACTAGGTTCCGGACTAAGGTATCAGAACTAAGGTATCATGTGTTTGTTTGTTAAATTTGTTTTAAAAAATCGTAAAATTTATCAATTAATCATAAATGTTTCTGAATTTATTATAAAAATCCCAATGAAAAAGTCGGAAATCGAAAAAAAAATTTCCGCTGACAAATTCCTGACTAATGGATTTGTTCATTAAATTTGTTTGTAATTTTAACAATAATAATCTCAAGAAAAATTTCTTAATCATCATGATGTTTTCATTGACATTTCTCGCAATATAACTTCAAAAACGTAAAATTATGGAAAATCATTGAAAAAATTCTTGCAACAAATAATTAGTTTATACATTTTTTTATTATATCATATTGGAATATTTTTAAACAATTTGACTTTACAGAACTTAGCCGATTTCAGCAATCTTTCTGTTATTGAGGAGCACAGGGAGCGTCAAACTATTCATCACAGTTTTTGTGACCAAACTTGAAGTGCTTCGATAGGCAAGTGGTTGAGTGCGCCGTAAAATAACCTACTATCGGCGAGAAAACTATAGGCATCTGCCTTTGAAGCTTAACATCTGAGTCAGAAAAAATTCTAGCGCAACAAAAAAACAGTCATTTAAAAGCTGAAAGTGTTCTACGTTAATGAGCTTGAAAACGTTTATGTAAAAAAATTGTTGTGCTTAGCAGACTGAAAAATGTAAGAAAAAGTAAGGTTTTTTGGGTGCATTTAAGAACAGTCAAGTTTACAGCATTATTTCTTATACAAGGGGCGATGGAAAAAATTTGAAAAAATTCATGAGTATGAGGAAAACTGTTGTGAACCAGTTGCAGTTGAGAAATTAAAAAAATAATAAAAATGGTTGCTTTAAAGTACGAAAATGTGCAACTATATTATCTTCAGTTCTAATACAGATATTAAAGCGATTCAAACTGCAAACTGTAATTGATAGGCTCTGTGTTTATTTTCAATTACCCGGAATGATGTGTTTGTCTTATTTTTTGTGAAAATCGCGATATTTTTAGACATTTTTTTTGTTGGAAAACAAGTGAAGGAAAGCAGGTGGGGGCTCGTTTTCTTTACTGCAGACCGCTGGTGCCTTTCTTTGACCCGTGGCCAGGTGCAATCCAAGCATTCAGAATTAGGGGCCGAAGAATGGCACCAGCGGTCGGCAGTAAAACAAAAAAGGGCCCCCCCCCTGCTTTCTGTCACTTGTTTTCCAACAAAAAAAATGTCTAAAAATATCGCGATTTTCACAAAAAAGAAGACTAACACATCCTTCCGGGTAAATGAAAATAAATACAGAGTCTATCAATTACAGTTTGCAGTTTGAATCGCTTTAATATCTGTATTAGAACTGAAGATAATTTAGTTGCACATTTTTGTACTTTAAAGCAACAATTTTTATTATTTTTTTAATTTCTCAACTGCAACTGGATCACAACAGTTTTCCTCATACTCGTGATTTTTTTCAAATTTTTTCCATCGCCCCTTGTATAAGAAATAATGCTCTAAATTTGATTGTTCTTCAATGTATCCAAAAATCCTTGCTTTTTTACATTTTCCAGTCTGCTAAGCACAAAAATTTTTGTACATAAACGTTTTCAAGCTCATTAACGTAGAACACTTCCAGCTTTTAAATGACTGTTTTTTTTTTGTTGCGCTAGCATTTTTTTTCACTGAGTTATTAAGCTTCAAATTCAGATGCCTATAGTTTTCTCGCCGATAGTAGGTATTTTACCCTAGGTAGTTCAGATAGGGTTTGAATCCTGTGAGAGTAAGATTTTTTAAAGCTTTAAAGCGTGCGGTTATAAGTGTAAGAAACCGTGTGTGCGAATTATGTATTATGTATTTAATTATGTATTTAATAATGATAAAAAATAAAGATTATATCATAATAATTTTAAAAATAACTTTTTTAAAATTAATTTTGTTCGAAGGTTGGGCCGGCGTCATCTTAACAGAAGGCTCATATATGGGACCAATTGTCGGTGCGACGTGAAGAAGCCAAAGGCGGTTGACCTTATCATTTAGCTGGTTGGCCCAACCAGTGCCGCACAAAGTTGGACCGACCGTCCGCCGGTTGGCTTGACGGTCAATTCGCGCCTGAGAATCCTCATCAGATCCTCGTTAAGACTCTGAGGATAGAAAATTCAAGAGAATACAAAGAGAACTAATATTTCGACTCAGAAAGGGTTATGCCTCCCCTGAAACATTGACTTTTTGATTAAACTGTACTCAATCGATAGTATTTCTATCGAGTCACACGCTCCTCTATGCAGACTTTTTTCCTCTCCAATATAGTAGAATTATTCGAAAATAGCTATCATGCAGACACTTTTTGATTTATTTATTTGCATAATCATAATTTGTCGTTATTTATTGCCCTTGTTGCCGAAAAACGTTATGTTTCAAATGTTTTCTCGACGATTATCACCCACAAATATATTAAGAAACATACATTTTTAAACGTACTTAGATCATTTAAATTTTAATCAATATTTAAAGAAAAATTATGTGAAGAATTTCAGGATGTAACATTTTTGGATCTAACGCCTGGGAAACAACAAATTAGTATTGGGAAGGAAAAACCTTATTTAATCAACTTCTTCCAGACTATTTATTCAGTAATCTATACATGATATTTCGGCATCAGACCGATTCCCTCATAACTTTATCTAATATAAACTTAAAATATTAACCATTACCTAAAATGGTGTACAAATTTAGAATATTATGGTAATTACAGGAAGACAAAAAGTTACATTACCTTATGTCATTATGTAGAAATTTATAGATTGAAATCGAAAATTTTTAAGTCGTTAAATAATAAAATTAAAAGAATGACAGTGTGTGTACTCTCCATCTCCATCTTACGAAATAAGTACTCGTTGTAATTAGAAAATTTTCCAAGTGAATGACGCCTTGACGTATGCGCAGTAGCACTTTCAAAAGAATCATAGGCGTAAATCTTAGTCATATTATATAATCAAATATATGTAATTGCATAAAAATAGAGTACCTGAACAATGGTTAGAAATTCGAAGTAGTATGTAGTTCACAGAGTAAAACGTAGATAGACTATAAGCTGACACAAAATAGGTGTCATTATAACTTAAGATAACGAATCTAAAATCATGTAAGCATCGTTGAATAAATCAAAATCAGTTACTTTGTTGAGACAGTTTTCGCCTTCTTTTTTAATGAAAACCATTTCAGTAAAGTCACGCTTATTAAAATTAGGTTCGACATGTAGGATTTCAACTTCATCCCAATTAATGACAGTAGCATTCCTTTAATGGCATTGAACCAAATGTTTAGCTATGACTGTGTGATTTTTATCCACATGGTTGATGTTACTTTTATGTTCCTTTATTCTAATTCGTAGAGGGCGTTTTGTTTCTCTCCGCAATTCTTGCTGAGATTGTTCTGCAAGATCTTAAAACAAATGTTATGGAAGGATTGGGTTTTCAAATTCTGGTATAATTTCGTTAGGTAGACGATTCCTTTCTGATTCTACCTAAAAATAAAATCAATCTGACAGTTTCGCACTTTAATTCTTACCATAATAGATTACAATTTACGTTTGATATTGAACACAAAAAATCTATTAATTTTTTTAATTTACAACTTTGCCGAGATGATAATAACTTTATTATTAACAACTGGTTTAGGAAAGGAACTTATTCTGGAACACTTCTTAATATTTCACTCAACCACTCTATTCAATATAAAATAGAAATTGTTAAAAACCTAGTGGATGCTGCTAATCTACCTTCCAAACATACTTTCCACTTAGAGAACTTACAAATTGTCAAAAATACTTATGATATAACAATTATCCTAATGAATTCATATAGAAACATATGAAAAAAAACTTTCTGAGTTAGATTTGAGGAAACACCAACGTTCTAACGACACTGTTGATAAAATCATTGATGCAAAACATAATATCATATCCATACCTTTCTTAGAAACTATTTCTCAACATTTTAAAAGGCTATTGCATTAATTAAAAATAAAAATTGTTTTTAGAGTCGATACCAAGTTAAGTAAATTTATTAAATTAGGTCAAGATAAATTAGACACTTTAGATCAATATAACGTAGTTTATAGAATCACGTGTGATTGTGGCAGGACCTATGTAGGAGAAACAAAACGTCCCCTACGAATTAGAATAAAGGAACATAAAAATAATATCAACCCGATTTCCGCAATACAAAGTACGTGTTTAAGTCTTCTGAAACTATCTAAGAAAGAAAAACGAGAATATTGTAATAAACAAAAAAGTAATTAATTTTTTTGTTGAGACAATGCAAAAATCATGAATTTTAACCTTCCAGCGCCTCGTTTAGCGAACAAAGTTTGAGCTACGGAAAGCTTTTAGTGAGAAAGTTGTTCATTAAGATTCAAAGAAGTTTTCTGGAAAGTTTTAGATCAATTGGATTAACCCTTAAACGGCCAAAACGCCACTACCGGTACACTGCTTTTCAACGGCCAATAACTAAGACTATTCGACACTAGAATAAATTGAGACACATATATTTTTATTGCTTAAGATCTCCTCTTTCCGACGGTGCCAATGAAATTCCTCAAAAAATTTAATTATTATCCCAAAATGCAGTTTAAACAAAAAAAAAACGTGATTTTTCGTGCCTATTTTTTTTTGTGAACCATTTTCCTAACGGGTGAAATAAATGTCTAAACTTTGAGAATCCATGGTTCAAAGATTGATTTTTCGTTTTAGTATTTTCAAAATGGCGTCTTAATGGCAAAATTTTTGTGAAAACATTC
>NC_046661.1:1254371-1283392 GCF_010883055.1 Belonocnema kinseyi | reverse complement strand
AAAATATATGTGTCTCAATTTTTTCTAGTGTCGAATAGTCTTAGTTATTGGCCGTTGAAAAGCAGTGTACCGGTAGTGGCGTTTTGGCCGTTTAAGGGTTTAGTTCAAAAATTATGAATGCTTTGAAATCCAAGCGGTAATCTTGACGCTGCCCAAAAACGTGCCTGGCCGGCTACGTACGCGCTGCAGCGAACGACGTGAAGGTCAAGTCAATCTTACTAAATACAAATGCACAACAGTAACTTTTTTTGTCATCTTCTATGAAATTCTACAAATAAAGCATAGAATCAGCGAAGTGATTGTTTCTTATAATAGTTGGAAAAGCATTTTTTTGAGATTATTGAGATTTTTGAGATATTTTTGAGAATATTAATTAAAAAGAAAAAGATATTAAAATGAAACAAGGTAGAAAAAGAACTAGAAATGAAGATTCGTGGATAAAAATAAGAAAAAATGTTCCAAAAATCAGTTACGATTGGAAACCGCCAATACAATTTTTTAATAAATTTCATTCATGAATTTAATATTTCATGACTTTTTTATTCTTGATTTTTAAAGTAGTTCTTTTACTGAACTATATATAATATGTAGATAGTCTAAAGTAATTATTTTCAATTTTTAATGACGAAGTTAAGAGCATTATTTGTTATTTCTTTAGGGAAAAGAATATACTGCAAAGTCTAAAATTAAAAAAGACGGTATTGCTAAAGATATTCTAATCCCAGAGAGATCTTTCAAACCTATTGAATCCTGCTGTGGAGAAAAATGTTACGAAAAGTTTTCAAATGTGCAACAAGAAAAAGTACATACAAATTTTTGGAATCTCGCGAACTATAATGAACAAAATGTGTTTCTCAGAGGATTGTTAAAATGAAAGAATCCTATCCAAACGAATCCAGGTTAAAAACAAGGACGGTTAATTCATTGGATATATTTGTTTCCTACTGACGAAGAAAATGTTTCGATTTGTAAGACATTTTTTTGTGCTTTTCTATGTTTAGGCAAAAGAAGAGTTGAAAATGTTCAAAAAAAAAAAGATTTTAAATAAGCAGCCTTTAAAAAATTTGGCAGGTGGAGTACGCGAAAGTTGTCTTAAATTAACAGAAAATTTAAAAAAAATGATTGAAGAGCATTGCGAATCAATTCCACATCACAGTTCACATTACAAACGAAATTCTACCAACCTAAATTTTTATCCGAAATGTTAGCTTCAGTTTTAAATTACCTAGAACGGACGTGTGCAATACTTGCTACAAAAACGAGACAAATGGAGGGGTAAACGAAGAAGAAATTAATCACAAAAACAATGCTGAAATTTATTTGAAGTTAAAAAAGCAAATACTCTCTGAAAATAATAGTCTATGCTGTGAATTTGATTTTGCACAGAATTTGCCACTACCAAAAATACCCGTGTCCGCGCAGTTTTACCTACGTTTAGCATGGCTTTTTCTATTCAACGTATACGTACATACTGCGAACCAGAGTTACATGTTCCCTATTCTTGAGGGAATTGTAAAGAAGGGTGCTAACTCTGTTTGCAGTTTTATCAAATACGCGGTATTAAAAGAATTGGCTAAAGACAAGTTCAACAGCATAAGATTATTTTCAGACTCATGTCCGGGACAAAATAAAAACTACACAGTGTTTCATTTTTTGGTTTTATTGTCCATTTATTTGCAAAGCGAGATTAAATATGTGTTTCCAATTCAAGGCCATTCCTATTGCCAGTGCACATATTCGCAAAAGCTGAAGAAATTAGAACGAAGTGAAACTGAAGCTGAACATGTAGAAATGATTCGCAATGCTCGTTCACCTTCATTCACAATGGTCCAGAAGTGTGATGATCTTCTGTAGGATTTTGAAAAATGTTTCAAAGGCAAAATGCGAAAGCCAAAAAATTTCCAAATCAGCAAAGCGTTCGTTTTGCATGTTTTTCCTGATGGAAAAGTGGATGTTTTTGACAACTATGAATTGCAAAATCCAACCACTTTTTTCTTTAAACCTACGCTTAAACTAGAAAATCTTTCGAAAAGTCCTCCGCCCCGAGTTGGATTAAAAGCTGCCAAAAAATAAAGGATGTAAAAAATCCCTTCCAATATTTAAGCGCTGGAGAAAAAGAATTTTTCGAATCATATTTTTTAAAAGTACAAACTCAGAATCCAGATGCCGAAGAAACTGAAGAGAGTGACGAAAATGACTAAAAGTAGTTTCTAATAAAATATTATTTGATTAATTTATACTTGTTCAATAATATGCATAATATTATATGTTAAATATTTAATAAATAAATTATTTTAATGATAATATCTGGAGTTACTGTTGTGCATTTGTTTTGGTAAGATTGACCTGACCTTCACGTCGTTCGCTGCAGCGCGTACGTAGCCGGCCAGTCACGTTTTTGGGCAGCGTCAAGATTACCGCTTGGATTTTAAAACATTCATAATTTTTGAACTATTAATCCAATTGATCGAAAACTTTTCAGAAAACTTCTTTGAACCTTAATGAACAACTTTCTCACTGAAAGCTTTCCGTAGCTTAAAATTCGTTCGCTAAACGAGGCGCTTGAAGGTTAAAATTCATGATATTTGCATTGCCTCAAAAAAAAAAAAATTCATAACTTTTTTGTTTATTGCAATATTCTCGTTTTTCTTGCTTAGATAGTTTTAGAAGACTTAAACACGTACTTCGTATTGGGGAAATCGGGAAATGATGAAAATTGGCTAAATTAACGCGAGTTGAAGTGAAAAAAGATTGGAGTTTTTCGTTTTCAAAAAATCCACTTTCTACCAATTATCTCAAAAAGTACAAAACCTATAAATTTTTTCAAAAGGAAAAAAAGATGCGCCTTGAAATTCTCTAAAAGTATCAGTCTTTAAAATGGAAATTAGAAAGATTTTTAAAATTGACACTCAGGACAATACTTCTCAGGCTCAATCCGGCCGTGTCCCCTTTTGGTCGCCAGCGGTTCAATTGTTACTATTCCTGTCATTACCATCATATTTTAAATGTGTACATTTACTTAATGATTCATGTTTTACGTTTATATCAGATAATCTGATTAGGGAATTGGTCTGATTCCGAAACATAATGTATACATTACCGAATACATAGTCTAGAAGAAGTCGATAACATAAGTTTTTTCCAGCTCAATTTGATGGTTTTCAAAATTTATTGGAAGATTCCAAAATATATTAATTCAACCCATTTTTATACGCTCATGAAGCATAAAAAATATTTTGTAGATTGAAGAGGTTTAATACTTTTGGTTCAATTTTACTGTACCCTACAGACAGTTACGCAATTTTTTTAAACATTTGCATTTATGTTTTACACAACAAGATTTATCATCGCATTGAAATCGTTTACCTTAGAAAGAAATACATACCTTGATCTGATAATAAAATATACAGATGACTGAACATTGTTTTTTTTTCGTTACTATCACAGATGCTGTAGATCTGATAGTGTAGCGTAAGGGGGGGGGGCAGAGCCAACGATGGGGGCAAAGGTGATTTTCCTTATAGCATAGCTATTATTTAACAATTCAACCGCTGGCAACTAAAAGGGGTCACGGCCGAATTCAGCCTGAGAAGCATTGTCCTAAGTGTCAATTTTAAAAATGTTTCTAATTTCAATTTTAAAGACTGATACTTGTAGAGAATTTCAAGGTGCATGTTTTTTTTTCTCTTTCAAAAATTTATAGGTTTTATAGTTATTGAGATAATTGGTAAAAAGTGGATTTTTTGAAAACGAAAAATTCCAATCTTTTTTCACTTCAACTCGAGCTAATTTAGCCAATTTTCATCATTTCCCGACTTATCCAATACAAAGTACGCGTTTAAGTCTTCTGAAACTATCTAAGAAAGAAAAACGAGAACATTGTAATAAACAAAAAAGTTATTAATTTTTTCTTGAGGCAATGCAAAAATCATGAATTTGAACCTTCAAGCGCCTCGTTTAGCGAACGAATTTTAAGCTACGGAAAGCTTTCAGTGAGAAAGTCGTTCATTAAGGTTTAAAGAAGTTTTCTGGAAAGTTTTAGATCAATTGGATT
Organism: Belonocnema kinseyi; assembly: GCF_010883055.1. NCBI lineage: Eukaryota > Metazoa > Arthropoda > Insecta > Hymenoptera > Cynipidae > Belonocnema > Belonocnema kinseyi. The sequence continues at coordinate 1,279,338 of NC_046661.1, read as the reverse complement.
AATAGTTCAAAAATTATGAATGATTTAAAATCCAAGCGGTAATCTTGACGCTGCCCAAAAACGTGCCTGGCCGGCTACGTACATACGTTCTCTTTGTGGATTTTTGGGAGCCCACAAAGTCTTGGAGAGATTGGATTAGTAGGTATTAAGTTAGATATTGTTTGGCTGTCAAGTTTATAGTCTTTGAGAAGAGCTTTTGTTTCACTGACTATTGTTTTCGTGGGGTCCTTTTTAAGTTTTTTGTATGTATCGCCAGTTAGAAGGTCCATTATTTTGTTCTGATAGTCTTCTTTATTCATTATTACTGTTGTGTTGCCTTTGTCTGCGGGTAATATTATAATATCTTCATTTCGATTGAGTAATTTAACTGCGGTTTTTTCCTGTTTTGTTAAGTTTGAGGAGGAAACTTGAGATAACTTGAGTCCTATAATTAAATATATAATATGTTAACCCTGAGAATCTAGATTTTACTTTTGAACATCCACTTTTCTCCGTTTAGATAAAAATTTTTGTAAAGAAAAGGACAAAACTTTCATTCGGTTGCTGATTAAAATGTCAGTCAATTTTGGCACTACTCAGGAGCTGCCAGTCAAACTTCTAGTTAGTTTTTTAGCATTCAAACAATTATTCCACCTGTGTTTGAAGGGTACTAAAATGACGTTTTTTCCCTCGAATTTTTGACATGTTTGACAGTCTGCCACGAAAGGGAAATGGCTTAATGGTGTAATAAAGAACAATATAAAAGTTCAAGTATAGCTAGAGTACACCCTGTCTCATTTCAGTATATATTCCCCAGATTTAGGGAGATGCGTGTCCACGTGGATTTTAGCCTGACACCCCCCGGCTACCCTAGTGGACAAGCGTGGAATTTTGCCATACCGCGCTCGCCCCTAAAGTGTCCACGTGGTATATGGATGGCCCCTTATAACAGCAAATATTAACCGATTTTTATTGATCTTTTTTTTAATTTTTTATAATTATTTTAATAACCTAATTCTGCTAATTACAATTGAATGAAGCCATATCTTCCTGGTTTCAGTTTTTGTAACTGGTCTACATCTCATAATAATGAAAGGGTCATTATTTACAAGCAATTCAATGCGCACCAGGGAGTCTGCTTCGTGAGTTTTACGAGGATCGATGAAAAGTGCTGAGAGAATCCACACGCGGCTACACTGAGTATCACTGCAATTTTTCTCTATTGTTCTCTCCAATTTGATTATTAAACAAAATATAAAAATTTTATCCAAAGACCGGTTTCCTTCAAGGCGAGAGAGTAATATTGAGATGACGTACGCAAGAAATCAGTCAAAAATGTTAAAAATTGCGGACAGAATCTTACATTCCTTTTTATAACTCTAATAAACTCCTTTAAGGTTAACTACTGCGTCGCGAGGACTGCTCCGCTAGGCATCCTTCTCGCGCGGGGAGACGTCAAGATTTTTTCCAAATATGAATATCTCAGTCAATTTCTAACGAATCGATATGAGAATTTCCCAAAAAACTTTATTTAATGTTTTTGAACAAACCACTCACTGAAATTTGTTTGATACTTGAAGTTACCTAGATACTTTTTACCGGTGAAACCAAGCAAACGCAATCATCGACATACCTTATTTTGCAATTAAATAGTATTAAATAATCACTGATTTTCAACTTTTCCATAAATCTTTGCGCATTTCTATATTATTTGGAATAAGTCCTATAAATATGAACTTATTTCAATAATACTTAGCCTAGTTAGAACGATTTAATTTTTAAAACTTAATTAAATCATAGAAAAACTTTCACTCGATATTTCGCCTTTATTATTTAAAGAATTTCTAATAGAAAAAAGTTTTATTTCTTTATTCTATAGAATTATGGTAGAGAATAAGGAAATAAAACTTTTTTCTATTAGATTTCTTTTGTCAAACGATTATTTTTAATAATAAAAGCAAAATATCGAATAAAACTTTATCTCTGATTTAATTCAGTTTTTCAACTAAAATCGTTCTAACTCGGTTAAATATTATTTAAATGAGTTCAAATTTATAGGACTTATTTGAAATACTATCGCTACAGTTTTTAAACTTAATTAAATCCAAGAGAAACTTTTATTCGGTATTACGCTTTTATTATTAAAAATAAGCGTTTGACAACAAGAATTCTAATAAAAATGTTATTTCTTCATTCTCTACAATTCTATATTTTTCTTAATTTGATTTCTTTATCTTGAAAATTTTCTCTTTTTTAGACGCGCGGACAATACTTTTACGCGTTTTCGAGCGTCGAGTTGGTCTTTGCACAGGCGGCTCAATTGAAGAAGTAAAACAAAATTATAATTTTTGTAAAACTTTAAAGAATTATACCTATCTGTAATGTATGGTAGTCAATTTGATAATAATCTGAGTATTTCATAAATTAAATATAATAATTATGGTAATATTATTGATTAATATTGAGCTAAATAATATAAATTAATAGGTAGTAATATAAAATATTGATAATTATGTAAGGATTAATTTAAAAAAATATTATTCATTTCATATAAGTAATTATTGAATGATAAATCGCAGTAAATATTTGAGACAAAATTAAAAATAAAAATGGTAAAATTAAATGGAGCACATTACACTATTGAGCTTAAACGATACAAAAGAGAATTTAGAAAAATACGTTTTTTTTTAATTTTCTAACATTGTCTATACCTAATCAGAAATTAATTTTTGCAATTATTATTTCAGTAATAATTTTCAGTGTAAATTATTTTGATCAATGAATTAAAAGACATATGATCCTCTATTTAATTCTTATTTTCAAAAAGAATTACTTACATCTATAATTTTTGACTATAACTATATTCTCTTTAAAAATCACATCAATGGTATCATGCCTTATTGTACTTCACTTTAAAAAAGAGAAAATTTTAAAAGAAAATTACCGAGATGCAGACTTACAAAATTTATATTTTTCACAAATTTTTGAAACACTAAACGCCTTAAAAAATTGAAAAATATTTTTGTTTTAAATATTTATTTGATTTTAATTCATTTGAGTACATTTAAAAATAATATCTAACACATAGAGTTTCAAGAGTCTTTTTGTCCTAAATTAGAAATTGTCGGATGAATGCCGTCGGTATTTATGATATCATTCTCAGTGTGGCGCCGTATCTATGGGGATAACGCGTGCGACTTATAAGCCCGCGATGCATAAGGTATGGATTATGATTAAGAATTTAATGTTAATAAAAATACAAGGAAACGGAGGAATGGTCGTCAAAGGCTACTGAAAGGTTGTATCAGATCTTTAAATTTAACTTCTCGAAATCCAATGTACTTTACAGTTGAATTAATATTTTCCTGCTTTTATCTGAAATTCCTGTCCATAGATTATGGCAGTGTACTATATAGTTAAACTGTTTTACTATTGCAACCATAGCACCACACTTCAGAATTTAAGATGCTGTCAATTTATAGGATATATCGTTTCCTCCAAATTTCATATGTAGTTAACTTTACAATATTTAACTTTTAGGTCTATGACTATATTTAATACATATATAATTGTATATTTAATCTCTTTCTTTTACAGGTTTAAGGGCATCCGCTCCCTATAAACATGTATGTATACATTCTGTCCTTATTCTAACTTATCAGCTGTTTATTTCTAATTATTACCCTTATTTAATAGAACAATTAAATAATAACATTAAGAAATAATACTACTAATAATAATTATATTAATGAGCGATCTTCCAGGGCTTCCATTTTCTCCTAACGTAAAAAACAAACATTTCCTACTATTTTAAATCAACTTTTTCTATTTACTTTCCTTTCACAGGATTACCCGATTGGCTCTGCCCTATTCCCTTGCTTTCCCTCACTTCTCGAAATTTTTTCATCCACATCACTCCCTGTCCATTTCCCCCACCCTTTCTACTGTTTGTCCGTTTCTCTTTTAAACGTAATATATTATCGTTTTTCTATTTCTGAAACACATCACCTGGATCTTCTCTACGTTTACCGTCAGATCCTTTGCCCCCACATACTCTTTGAATATCCTCATCATTAGGTTCTTCCCCTTTTCGTCGTCTGCTAACAGAACTACGTCGTACACGTAAGATGGAAAGTATATTTTTCTGGTACGTAATATCCTCCCCCTTTCCTTTTCTTCTTTAGCTTCTCATCTTAATCTGCCAACCGCATGTTAAAAAGTAGTAGACTCAAAGGGCACCCTTGCCTTAGGCCTCTTCCTGTCCAAAATACCTCTTGTTTCTCTTTTCCTATCTGCACCCTATTCCTGATTTCAGTAAAAATTTCCTTTATCTTCTTCACCAGCCTTACTTCTATTCACCTCTCTTCCAGTGCGTTTTTCTGTTTATTGAATTAAATGCTACTTCAAAATCTACGAATAACGCAACGAATTTCCCTTTCTTTTTCGCTAGGTTTTTGTTAACCTTGTAGTTAAGTACGTAAATATTGTTTATCGTTCCCATCCCTTTTCTAAAACCCGTCTGATTATGTGGGATACTTTCTCTCTCTACTATCTGACTCTGTAACCTTTTCTCTAAATACCTGCATATATTTTGTAGCCAGCTGGCATAAGAATGATCCTTTGGTATTCCTTCTTGCCCTCCCGTTTCTTCACAAGTGGTATCATCAGCCCGGTCATCCAGTCTTCTGGCCACCCTTTCTATATTCCAGCCCTTGCTGCAGATCTTCCACAAACCTTTTCTAACCCCTACTTCTCCAGACTTCAACGTTTAATTGCCCATACTATCTTGTGCTGTAGCCTTGTTGCATTTCAATCTATTTATAGCCTCATCTCCTTCTTCTCTGGTTATTACATGCCCTCTTTTCATTTCCCTTTGTAATAACTTTCTATTTATACCTTTGATCCTATTTTGCTCTTTCCGTAATAGACCCTTAAAATAGTCTGTCCAGTCACCCAATCCTATTTCTTCATTCACGCTCTTCCTTCCTCCTCTTTTCTTGTTTATTATATCCCAAACAATACCTTCTTTGATCGGTTTTTCTACTTCTTCCTTGTATTTAACGTTTTCCCTTTGCTTTTTTCTTTCTAACATCCCCTCATGCTTTTTTTCTCCTGTTGTACTTCCTCTTCTCCATTTCCTCTATCGCCCATTTTCTTTTTTTAAGCTTCTAGTGTGTCCCTTAAGGGTTTTATGTTTTTCTTACACCTTCCTCCCTATTCCTTTACACATCCCCACACATTTACTTGGTAGTGGGAGGGGGACCTAAAGTTTAAGGTCGGTTCCGATCCACCAAGAGCAACAGCTTTAAGTACTTAGAGAACCTTTTTCTCTAGAGGTGCCGGTCCCACGACTCTCCAGAGATGAACAACTCCCTTTCTAGGCTATTGTTCACCGCATGGCCTGCCGAAGCTCTTCCAGAGTGCGAGGCGGGAATCAAACCTGAAGGCCGACGGAGAGGGTCTAAGACCTACGCTTTAGCCCCCACGACCATCGTCCCACTCTCGTCCATTTTCTTACATACTCTTTTATTCTCTCCTTACTGTCCTTGCATTCCTCGTCACACCATCCACTCCTTTCCTCTTCTCTTTCTTTCTTTGTATCTATCTCATCACTTCCCTTCTGAATCGACCCTTCCCATTTTTCAATTAACGAGTCTACTCCCTCCTCTTCTTCGTATGTAAACTTCTTCTTTTCCATTTTTCCTTTAAACTATTTCAGGTTATCTAACCTCAGACTCCTATTTTCTTGCTCTTTCTTACCCTCCATTCTTTCAAAAACTGCCACGCTTATGGTCACAACCTTTCAGTGTAACTATTATCAGGAAGTGCTCGGACCCTATCTTATTACCAACTTTCATACATTCTATCATATTACTCATTCTTTCTTTCGCAAGGATGTAATCTATTACTGTCTCTTCTTTTCGTACAAAAGGGACCCTGTCTGTCTCCCTATGTTTGGAACTCCTTACATAGGCCTCCTTTTCTTCATTCCGCGTCCTTCCCCCTTGTTGGCCAGTTCAGTAATTTGAATTACCTCCTATCAAAACCATCAAAACCAACTCTTCCTTCTTTTCCTCCATCTACTTCTTAATTACTGTCCAACCTTCCTCTTCTCCTCTTCTTCTATATACACAAACCACCGCTATTTGGACTTTTCTCAGTACAATCCTTCTTACCATTGTTCCACCCTTTTCGTTTCTAACCCCTTATTCACTCCCTTTTACTGCCAATTCTTTTCTCACCACGGAGAACATTCCGCCCATCCCTCTTCCTTTAACGTGTTCCTTTCTTGTGTCTTGCATCGCCCACACATAACCATTCGATAACATTCTTTTCATCCCTTCCAGTCATTCTCACCCGTCTATGTTTCCCTCATCATTATTACGTCCCATTTTGCCAATTCCCCTCCAAAAAACTCTTTTTTTGTGTTTTTTAATCCTGAAACACTTCATAATGCCACCTTCGCCTGCCCATCTTCTCCTCCCGTTCCTCCTGACCGTATTTTTTGTACTTCCTCTTTCAGCTCCCCCGTTTTGCCTCTTTATATCCCCCAGAATCCCATACGTCTCCTCTCTAAAGCCTGCGGACATTGTTTGAATCTTCATCAGCAAGTTCCCCTAACACTTCTTTCATTCCAGCGTTTTTATTTTTATCCTTTTCTTCGAATTTTTACATTTCTCTAAGTCATCGTTCACTTCTTCCTTTTTCCTTTTTTCTTCTGATGATTTTTCCCCTCCACTAACAATTCCCTCGCTACTTGTTGCACTCACTCGTTTTCGCCAATCCTCAAGAAATCGGATTGCTCCGACATTATGCGAGTTCGTAGGTCTCCAGATCGGCTTCTTGTATCGCTCGTCATCACTACTTTCGCAGCTTGCCTCGATACCTGCCTTTTCCCCACTCATTTGAATTTCTCGTATGTCCCTACTCGAACCGTTATTCTCGGTTGCGTCCATTATCTGCCGCCTTCTGTCAGGGCCCCGTGTTACAGGTATGGCACTCTACCCCACCTTATGTACTGAGCAAGACTCGCAATACGTCACTTTCTCCTCGCCTAATTTTTTACAACGCAAGGTCCAATCTAACCTCAAAATCAGCCTTTATTATTGATTTTTCCATCCCACTTACCCTTTCATTCAAATCCTTCACTCTTACTCATTCTGACACACCTAACTCCCTTACTCACCAAAATTTCACCACGCTTACATCTCTTCCCCGTTTTTGATAGACTAAAAACACACATACACACAAACAACGTTACTTTACTATCAGTACGGGAAACAAAAGCCTTTAATAATATTTTATTTTAATCGAAACAATAAGAAACAATACCATATACTTTTGAATTTATAGTGTGTACATTTTGGTAAGCGTGGAACCACCGTTTTATGCTTTACACCAATATTTCCTTACTTCACAAGTATTTTTTTCTCATTGTAGAATGTACGTTTATTGATGACCAGATATTACTTTTTTTAATCTAAGGTTTTATGTGGGACACATTATTTGCCTTTACTTTTTGTTAGGATAAATAAAAAAATTAGAATTTAGTATAATACCGGTCCAAAATAGGGAAAGCCGAGGTTTTATTACACTTATTCGCTTTAGAGTACCGAAGTTTAATATTATCATACGAGTCTTTAAAACACGAAGACTATAAAGTAGTATTCTAAATAGAAAATACTATAAATCTTCGTTTCAAGAATTAACACTATCAAAAAATGATATTTTTTCACTGAGGTTTCGAAAAATAATTTGAATAAGAAAAATAGTATGTATAATAATCTTGAAATCGTATTTTAGAAATTGTTATTGTCAATATAAAGTTGACAGAAGCCTGAGACGCAAGTTAAACTAGGAAATCATTATTCTTGATTTTTCATATAGTTTTGTTTGGGAATGCTCCTTGATTGTTTTTCGCCATTCCCTGATCGAGCCGAAAGATTATGGTTCACAACATTTAAAATAAATGTTAACTCTTTGTATTTTCAATTTATACATTTACTATGGGATTTAAAAACTAGGAATTCTGTCTCATGAAATGTATACACTAAGGTAATAAGATTTAATTCAATTAGTACAATTTATAAAATATTACATCTAAATACACTAAAGTTTATTATACTGAGTTACTGAGATATTAAATTAAAGAAGTTACGCCTATGTAATGGCCGTCAGTTGTCACGCCTTTTATCGCTCCGCGTATATTATGGTTTTTTGCTAATTATGATGGTGGTTGTGTGGTGAAAAATTTACTCCAATACAGAGCTTTTTATGCTCTTCATATGTACATATCTCTCCAAAGGGTGAGCTGAGTGGAGAATGCGATATTGTCGCTAAATAATCTTTGTACGTGCAACAATTCTTTAGTTCTATCCTGGCGTTGTTTTTCCCTCTATTCGTATACTTGGTAGTATAGTGCTACCTAGCTACGAGTGATGCATACGTGTATAGGTTTATGTGCCGTAGTTAATCAACAATCTTGATTATTCATCGGCGTGAGTAGGGGGAAATTATGGATAAGCACACAACTGAGGATTGCCTTATAAAAATCCTGCAAGATCTTTAGGCTGACATAAAGAAGGATACGGAAAATTCGATCCCAACATTAATGGGAGAACACGTAAAAACAATTAGAGCGAATGAAGAGAATTTCGAGAAAATAAGAGGCACCTGCGATGAATTATGCGAACAGGTCTCGTGACAAAACGAGTCCATCGAACACGTCAAGAAGAGAAATAATGTTGTTATTTATGCCTTGCCAGAAAGCATTGAGGGAACACGAATGTTAAGAGCATTCAAACCCTGCTAAAATATAAGCTAGGAATCGCAATTGACTTTAACGTCGTGGACTAACTAAGCAGACTGGGAACCCCATCATTAGATCGCAATGGACTTGTGCTACTAGCTTTCACAGAAGCATTTGTCAAAAGCATCATAATGGAAACCCGAGCGAAACTAAAGGGTACGGTAAATTTGGATAAATGAAACACCTAAAACTCTTCATAAGTTTAAAAAATATTAATGGGAGTAGATACCCCTAAACATTTTTTATCTTATGTCTATGATAATATATACTTTCCATACATAAAAAGAATTGGGAAATTTGTTTTATAACGATGGATGTAAAATAGAGTCGATCCAACATGAATAAAAAAATTACACGGGGGTAAACCACCCTCTAATTATATATAAAATAGAAAAATGAGTATAAAATTGAGGGAAAACATCCGAAAAAATATGTGTTGTATACAAAAAAGAGGATGAAGGTATTTAGGTATTTTTGAGCGAGAAACGGAACTGAAGAGGGTAACCACCCCTAAATTGTTTCGCATTATTAACCTGTCTAATTAAATTTCGTGCGCATTATTTTCAAAGTTTGTTTAATTTTAAGGTACGCGAATGAAGTTGACGCGTTTCGCCACAAAAATTTTTTTTCATACAATTTTTAATAGAAGTAGTTAATATAATGTTACCTGAGGTAAGTTTTCCAGATTTTGATGCTTTTATATGAACATTTTCGGGCCTGAACAGATTGGCTTTTACTACTGGTCCAAATTTTCCGCTCGGTTCTTTTAGAAGTAGAAATAGAGTTGAAAGAAGTTTCCCGTCAGCGGATATTAGTGGTTGTATAGTGTAACTACGGGTAGTGGATGAAATAGACTGGACAACGCATTCCACTTTTTTTCTCCTCCAACAGCTAAAGTTCTCCCGGAATGAATTTCCAATTGAAAGCCACTTTGATCCGAATTATAGACATTCTGTACTCCAACATTCGCTATATCTTACTTCACGCTGGCTGCAAATTCATCTGCCTTTGTTTATAACTTGTTGATATTTTCCAATGTCTTTCTGGTAATAAACCGGTTTACTTTTCTGGAAACGATTCTGTGTTTTCTTTTAAATTTAGCAAGCCATGCTCGAGAAGCGCGGAAGGAAAATCTTCATGGCCAATTTCTTGTTGTGCTTGTATTGTCCACCTGCTTATGTCTTTATCATGAATAATTAGCCCCTTATCAACTGCTTTTTGGAAATTCTTTAATGTAATGTCACATATTCTAGCAACCTTTTCTCTATTCTTTCCACTTCTCAAATATTAGACTGCTTTTAATTTATAGTTGTATGATATTTCTTCCTCATCTTTTGTGCATCCATCTGCAGGTGAAAAAGGCGTTAAATTCTTCCGTGACATTCAACAAAATTGCTTCAAAATGTTCTTTCATTTCAATTTCCCTCATGTTTATTGGATTTTCTTTTATATTTAATGTTTGGAAAGTAGCAAGCTGTAAATTTATAACATGAAAATGATTCACCTTCATTTTCAAACCTGTAGAAAGGTTGAAAAATTTTGTTTAAATAAAACATTGAATATTTAAACATTTAAGAAATATTTTTCATGTGATAATGTGGATAAAAATTTATGTGCATAGTCAATTGTACATAGTCAAACTGTTGTCAATTTTTGAAATTTAGTCAATAAGTAGTTACAAAAGATTTGGAACAGCAAAATGGCTCAAGGCAGGGCACCCTCTCCTATCAGACTTTTCATGTGTAATATCGAAATTAGAAAATTTACTGGTTAACTTATCTTTCTGTTTGGTGATTTTTGGTTTATTTTGCGTATCCTGTGAAGATTGTCGGTCTTTGCTTTTTTTGGGCGAGGCAAAGTATCAGTGCTGAAAACTACACTTCGCTAAACTAATTGTAAGGGAATTAGAGTAGAGTAGCGGTGATGAAAACTATACTGATAATTAATCTTCTTTTGTATTCTGAGGTATTTATACTCATGTACAAATTTGTTGATGGGCCTGAGGGAGCCCAAGCTGGAAAAAATAGGCCCTGGCCTACCTATCAAGCCTGATTCAAGCTATAATGAAACGCTAAATCTGGCCGGAGCCTAGCTCGATCGCCAGGCTCGATCGCCGAGCCTGGTCCTCGCTTGACTGTAGCTTATTATGAATTCCGCTCAGCGCCATATTATTTTTAGGAACATTTGTTTTTCTTCTATAAAAAATTGATCAAATCTGAAATCATCCAGTTTATGCATATCACACATCTTGTTACTCCTTTTTACTATAAACTTGATGAAATTTAAAAATACTTTCATCAAGAACGTCAACCTAAAGCAAAAACTAATCATCGAGTGTCAAGCAAGGAAGCATTTGACGTGCAAAATCTAAAAGGTTTAAATCACCTTGTTTTTTTTGAAAGATAAAATTTATCACAGAAAGCACAATAATACATTATTGTACATTCAGTCATAAATTTTATCTTGCGAAAAACACAAGGTGATTCATTTATAACAGATCGCATTAAAATTAATATTAAACAAACTCAGAAAATAATCTGCACAAAATTTAATTAGAAAGGTTAATGATGCGAACCAATTTAGGGATAGTTACCCTCTGCAATGCTGTTTATCTCTTAAAAGTACCTAAATATCTTTATCCTTTTTTTTGTATGCGATACGTTTTTTTCGGATTTTTTGCTAAATTTTAGACTTATTTTGCTTTTTTATACATAATTATGGGTTTGTTTACCCCCGTGTTCTTTTGTTTTGTTCATGTTGGATGGAGTCTATTTTACTTCCATCTTTATCAAACAAATTTTCCAATGTTTTTATGTATAGAAAGTATGTATCATCATATGCACAAAATAAAAAGTGTTTAGGGGTAACAACCCCTCTTAATTGAAAAAAAAATTTGGCGAAACGCGTCAGCTTTATTCGTGTTCCTTAAAATTAAACAAACTTTGAAAATAATGCGCACAAGATTTAATTATAAAGGTTAATAGTGCAAAACAATTTAGAGTTAATTACTTATTCGAAGCCTATAGACGTTTCTGTTCATTTTGTTTTTATATTACGTAATTACGTTTTTCAGGGAGAGAGGTATGGAAGGAATTTCTGTTTCCTCTGCGAAGGAGATCTTGATGCTCCTCTTCGCGAACGGCCTTATCATCTTGGCGAGATCATGGCATGATGTACAAAATAAACTAAAGACCCTAAAATCTTACTGTGACACAAATGGTTTGAATAAAAATGGCAAATGCAAAGGCCTAAAACTCATCTTTTGGTAAAACAGCGAACTTGAATATCAGAACTCATATATTTATCTCGGAGTGCCTTTTTGCTGCTCAGGTAAACTTGATAAAGCAGCAGGTCGTGGAACGTCACAACCAAGATCTTAAAATCCATAGTTAAGGCTGCGTCTTTATACGGCTCTGAAATATGGGCCTTACGGTTTCTGGACGAAATTTAGCGTGTGCAAACACAATTTTTCAAAAGACTATATAGATGGCAAAAAATACACCGAATTACTTTGTATGGCAAGAAACGAGCATAGCCCCTTCAGCATTGATTGTTATTAAGCGAGCAATGAGCTCGTGGTGGAAAGTCCTTCAAATGCCGGACGACAGGCTCCCGAAGATTTGTTATAGTACCCTTGTTGACCTAAGTAAACATAATAAAATTAGGGCGTGCTATAATTGGGCATCTCAAATAAAAGAAATTATCGAGGCAACAGAAGACCGTACTCTTTAGCTATAACAATACTGTATAACAATACAAATCTGAACGCTCGAAAAACGCTCAGACATTTTCTTTTGTACTGTCCAATTTATAAACTCATTAGATACCAGTTCCTAAAGCCCTACATGGGCAACAAAATATGCGACAATACCGAGTCTATGCAGCAATTATTATGTATAAAAAGCGAAAACACTGGCGGGGACAGTAAAACGTTTCGCTGACCCCGACATTATCCAAAATCAACTTTATATGGGTGCATTATTTTCGTCTTAATTTGTTCAGATTTGTGCAACCAACTTCAAACCCTAAACACTACCCGTACGGAAAACGCCATGGCGGGTACAGCGAAACGTTTCGCTGGTCCTGACTTTGTTCAAAATCAACTTAATATGAGTGAATCATTTTCGTCTTAATTTGTTCAAATTTGTGCGACCAACTTCAACCCCTACAAACTACCCCCTGTACGGAAAATACCATGGCGGCGCCAGCGAAACGTTTCGCTGGCCCCGACATTATCCAAAATAAATTTTATATGGATGGAACTGGCCAAGGTGTTTTCCGTACAAGGGGTAGTTTTTGGGGGTTGAAGTTGGTTGCAAAAATTTGAACAAATTACGACGAAAATAATGCATCCATATCAAGTTTATTTTGAATAATGTCGGGGCCAGCTAAACGTTTCCCTGGCCCGCCAGTGTTTTTTTTTTGAGAAATCAGGTACTTCCATGATGTACAAATTCTAATTTTGGTTGCACATATTAGAAATAATTATGCACTAAATATTTGGCAAAAAAAGTTAAAGTTGCGTGAGTGGTGGGGCCAGCGAAATAGTCCTGTAGTTAATGCGCTCAAGACTCGGTGATTTATAATTAACGAATAATGAGCGCATATTTTTTTTATGTATGTCTGCGCGAAGTAACCTAAAAAAACTCTACTTTATCGAAATTGGATTTATTTATTTGTTTTTATTATAATTTTATATATGATTGCGTCAGTGCTTTAAGTATGTTAGGTTCGAATTTTGCCGCAGCCGTTTGAGATTCTCATATGGTTTATATGGCAAGTTCAAAACATGTTTTCGCTCTTTCGAATAAAATGTGTTGATATCGTTTTAACTTCGCTTGTCAACTTTCCTATAGTAAATTTTTAATCCTCGAAAGTTTTGAAAGAGTTACTGCAACATATTTTCTATTTTTTCAAACTAAAATATTAGTCTTGACGGCTGAAAACCACTATATTAATTTTTGATACGCCAACGCTGTTTTCCCTATTTTAGAACGATATTACACTGAATTCTTATTCATTTTTATCATTTATTCTAACAAAAAGTCTTTTAGTGTTGGTTTTTAATAAATATATTCATATGATTTATTTATGCAACGTAAATTTGTAAATCCTTTATTTAATCAATAATATTACTTTTTATACAAAATTGTAATAGACCAAAAATTGCTTTAAAAATAAAATTTGAGCTAAGGCTAAGAAGATTGTTGTTCACAACTAAAACTATATAATTAAAGGATAAAAAAGTCTAACTTTTGAAAGTAATAAGTCTACATGAACTGATTGATTCTCAAGTATGTTACAATATGTGTTATAAATATCGATAGTCAACTTACCCAGTATACAAATACTTTTATCGCACAGCGTATTTTGTTGTGAAAAATAATTCTTTCAATTTTACCTACAAGTTTTTTCCAATCGCAATCTTCGGCGGGACAACAAAACCTACGAAACCTGATACTTTTCTGAATAATTTCGAAGATGAGTTGAATCAGCTTCAAACAATGGAAAACAGGAATGAATGAACGCAATCGCAATACATGGAGAATGGTTTTAGTATTGTGAGCGACTATCTAAATTCTATAAAGACCCTATTAATAGGCTTTCATTAGGTTGCCTACTGATGTCCTCGATAGCTGAGCATGACGTTTCCGCTTGTGCCCTCGATAGATTACCACTTTAGGGCCTCGACAGAAAATAGGAAATCTTGACAAGGGCTCTAAAGAACCAAGTTATAATTTCTACCGTGGTATACTATTTCTCTTGGTATATTTTTGCTTTGATTTGTACAGAACGATGTTTCTCGATATTTGATAATCCAATATTTTGAGCATTAGATAATCTGAAATGTTGTTTGCAATTTTTTTTAATTTGGATTTTTAAGAGAAGCCCGCCATAGATTTCAGCTAACTTTTTACATTGCACGCAAAAGTAATTTCAATTCATGCATTATTTTGCGAGTGGTTTTGCACAAAATGATCGGAGAGATATACCGTTTCACCTTAATCGAGTGCCATATGTGTTAAGTGTCTCTGAAAGTGTATCGGTTTAATGTTTCAAATCAGCAGAGATTGCCTCTCAATGCTTCTATACGAGGTCCGATTAGGTTTGGAGTGATTATTTAGTAGTTCTTCTAGGTCTACTTTCGTTCCGTGACCACTCTCAGTACAAGCCGAGGTATGAGTATTTCGAATACAGGAGAGGATGATGAGGGTTATATTCACAACATTTACCCTTTCCCTGAATTTTGACTGTTAGCTGGCCTAATGCATCCAGGGTATTAGTACATATCACATGGTCAATGAAGAAGAATGTGTGAATTGCAGTAATTGCAGATTACCTTTTCGTCAGACATAATAGAAGAAATTCTTCATGAGCACAGCTGTGGAGAAGACTGCGATCGCTTTAAGTGCGAGCAGCACTACTACCGAATTGAAGTTGGGTTCCGACCACATGTCTACGAGAAGTGAAACTGTACTTTTGTACTTATATATTTAACAAATTAAACTCTGAATTAAGGTAATCATAACAGGTTCACTAGTTATGTGTGCAAAACTAGAGAAAACCCTTAAGTTCAAGCACTTTCCCTCTATAAAATAAGTCACCTTATTTTGCGAAAATTAGGCTATGTTCACAAAAATTTGATGAAACTAATAAGCCTGGACTAAAACAATAAAATGCAGAAATTTTTTCTTAAAATCATTCAATGAAGTATAATGAATCCGCATACACTATCCCATACTATAGGTAGAACTCTAAATTTTGTAACTTCAAGTTTAAAAAATGGGCGAAGGCAATCTCGTGCAGAAATCTCGATCTGGCCCCGATCGGGGCCAAACCAGTCCTGATCGGGTCCCGAATGGGAATCCTGGTCGGGGACAGATCGCGGATGAAAGACACGCCCAGATCGGCGCCAGGTGGGGGCACTCGATCGGGAAACCCGATCGGTACACGATCAGTCTCATTATAATCCATTCTTGAATTTCACGAATGGAGATTTAATACAAGTAAACTCGAGACTATCGAATAGTCGTCTCCTTTCGAAGGCCACCTTAATATTTTGAATTTCCAATTAATTATTCTAAGTTAAAATTAAAGTACTACAGGGACGAAAAGAAAAGGTTTCAGACTACAAAATTTAATTATACTTTTGAAAAACGTAAGATTATTGTTGATGGTATCAGTTTCGAGAAAACGGTTTGTTTTTATAAAAAAAATGGACGATAACCAGAAATATTTTAAATAACAGTTTTCATTTCTTGAAAAAAATTTTGTCTATAAAACTTCTTAAAAAATTAGAAAAAGCTTTTTTGCAAAAAAAATCACTACAACTTGACATTTTCGAATGCTTCCAAAGAAAGTCATCGGTAAATAACCTATGATTTACGATTTATTAACATTTTACTGTAAATAAATTCTATTTTTTGTCAATTGAATTAGTTCCTGAATAATTCGAATAGGTGGTGGTAGATAATATTTTTTCCAAAAAATTGAACTATCATTTATCCGATCGTTTTATTTGTTTAAGTCTGCTAAGAAGAAATATAGAAAAAACAACTTTTAAACAAAGATAAAAATTTTGAATTAAATATTTCTGGTTGTTTTAAATATTATTTACAGAATATGCATTTGATTAATTTTTATCATTATTAAAAAATTTCGACCTAATGGAGGTTTTTGTAAGTTGAAATGTCATTGCTTATGATAAAAAAGAAAAAAAACTTTGTTTAGCATTTTAAATTTCGCGCGAAACCAATTAGATGCCGAATGCAACGCATGCGTAGTTGAGTAACTAGCTCTTGCTGGAATCCCTACACAATCGGCATCTTGCATTTTGATTGTACTACTTAATTCTGAAATTTATGTTATGAATGTTTGTCCTTAATGTATTTTTGTAATTAATTTATTATTAATACAGAATCAAAGTTGCAATAACGTAATCGATTGTATCCCATATTTTATTCTCATAATCTAAAAACATTACAATTTTGTGCATACTGCAATTCATTTCTTGACAATAGATGTGATAATTCTAACTCTACATTTAATCGAAAAACCTTGAGTTCTTAAATAATAATTGAAAACAAAAGAATCTGATCAATTTCATCATATAATAATATTTGACTCATTTAATTGTAAATATACTAATTTTACTTAAAACAATTTAATTAATTGTTAATTTATTTGAGGTTAGGTTTCATTGAGCCCGCAGAGTGTAACTACTTACTCTCATCTTCCTCACACAGGTTTTGAGGTCTACTGACTGGTGTTTGGTGCTTCGTAACACGTGGCTGCACTATCAGAAAAAATCAAGCAGCACTAGTTCTGTGAGCGCATGGAGATGGCGTTTCAGTAGGAAATCGGTCTGGCGCGGTCGGGCCCAGGTATGGGCAAAAGAGTTCTACCGATCAAGGCCGGCTAGGAAAATCCGATCGGGGCCAGATCGGTATTACGTTAGTAATCGGGCGCTTGCTGCACGGGATGATACTAAACCGCACACTGCGGCATGGGGTAGAGTTTAATTGTTATATTATTTGCATATGTAGAAAAATGTATGAAATATTAGTCTTTATATTACCACTAAACTATCATTAGTTTTTCACAAAAAATAAAACAATGTAGATGATCTAAAATATTGGTTCATCACATTTTTTTAAATTCCTGTACATATGCTAATCAAGGCCCAGTGAGCACAAACGTTAAAGAACACCATTAAAATGGTTCAAAAACGTCTTCAGTGAGTTCAAATAACGTTTCATAAACAGAAAATATTCCAGCGACGTTTTAAAGACGCATTTCGAACATAAAACGTTTTAAGAACATTATTTGTTCTGACTTCCCTGGCGGACCTAACGAACCGAATGGAGCCTCTACAAAGTACCCGTAAAGATCCCATTCGGTTCCTTTTTAAAAAAACTAAAAAAAAAACAGCAAAATCAACTTTTAAATTGTTGAAATTCGGATTCGACGTTAAAATTTGCATTAAAAACTCACGGAGTAATCGCAATACTTTTTCTTGCAGCGTTAAAAACTTTAAAGAATAACATACCTGTCATTTACATGGGCCGAAGGCGCCTTCAATTGCATCTTCTTTTAGAAGCAGTTAATAAGCGTTCCGTCAGGAACTTTAAAAATTTTGTCTGGATACTAGCGCCACGCAGTGGAAACCTCAGACAACAACGCTGCGATGCACGTGAGAATTTTATTTTTAAACTTCGCGTGCAACATACTACTTGAGCTATTACGGATGCGCTTGAAGTCACCTTCAGCAGAAGTTAATGACATTTTCTTTAATTTTTAACGCTGAAAAAAAGTATTGCAATTACTCCGTGAGTTTCTAATAAAAAATTTAACGCAGAATATGAATTTCAACAGTTTAAAAGTTGATCATGCAGTTTTTTTGAGTTTTTAAAAAAGGAACCGAATGGGGACCCAATGGGGTCTTTACGGGTACTTTGTAGAGGCTCCTTTCGGTTTCTTCCGTCCGCCAGGGTTAGGATAGTTTTTAAAATGTTCAAATAACGTCTTTTGTCTTGTACGTCCAAGAAACATTTTTAGGGCGTTCCAATAAAGTCTTTAAATTTCTTGCCCACTGGAGACCCCATTATCTGGAGATTTATTTACCATATTTAACAATCATTAGAATAGTTAAATCCATATTTTTAAAATGAATCCAGCGATTTAAAAAATAACTTCCTACACGACTATCGGAAATTATCTATACGGATCGCGCAGTCGATAATGAAAATCGTATATGGGTCGTATATGGATCATAACTTCGTCGAAAATACAGCTAGACTTTTTCTAAAAACCCATTAGGAAGAATAAAATATTTTACGACGAGCGACACCTAGCAGAGTAATATCTAACATTTTTAAAAAGTATGTAACGTAAAAAGTTTAAAAAATCAAAGACACCCATGAAGAAATTGCCCATCTTGTTCCCGAGTTCCGATCTGGGCCCGATCGGATTTTCCACATGTCGCCGCAAGGGGACAGATGGTGTGGTTCGCGTCAGAACCACATCGGGTCAGGTTAAGTTAGACAAGATTATGTCAAGTTTTCTGTTATCGTCGTGATATTGTTTTTCTTTCATCGAACTTAAAATGCCAAAAGCAAAAAGTAGATGACGATTTCGGAATCGCATAATTGTTGGTGAGATTTCTTATATACGTAATGAAAGCAAAGGTTAGCTTCAATTCGCTATAATTAACATCACATTTCATTTTTAGCTAATGAAGATTTCCAGCAATGTATTCGAGAAAGCGTCGTTATTTTGAGTGCATTTTCTATTTATATATAAATAAAAAATACTTTCCAGCTTTATAGAATTTTATATTTTCTTGCTGACATTGTGAAAATAGAGATTAACTTATACCAAATGTATGAATTTCCAGATTAGTAGCATTATAGATTAAATGCTTTGTATATTTTCTCGCACATTACCTCACGTTTTAAATATCACTTCACGTGCCCCATGTGCATTAGTCAATCCAAAATCACTCCAAAAGAATATTAAGAAGATTCAAAAATATTTCTAATTAAGATTCATTTGTGTGTGTGTAATAGCTCGAAATTTTAACATTGTTTGTTAAGGCATAATAGTTTTCTTCGAAATGTAAACTCTTATCGATAAATTCAAGCGATAAAAACAGATACTGTAATGTAGAATATTGAAAAATTAAAGTTTTGTAAAATACAAAGTTAAAAAAATATTAATATAAAATTTTTTAAAAGTTCACCAATTAGAGAAATACACGAGTAAAGGGGCCATATCTGGGCTAGATCGGGCTCCCATTTTGGATTCTAAGATCTGGGCCCTGTTGGTTAGGGCGTTTCATTTACGGTCTGGCGCTAGACTGATTACCCTATCGGGATCAGATTTTTCCCGATCGGGGCCCGACCGGCACCCCACCAATATTTCTGCACGGAAAAGTTTCCCAGAATTGCTTCCTGTGAATTTCAAGCTTACGCCACAAGTTAACGTTGAGGCACAATTCTGGTGATCTCCGACTATAACTGAACGCACACATTTGGAAATTTTTCGTTATATCTCGGAAACTCTCAAAGAGTTTTTACGTTTTATTGACCTAAATTGAAGAAAATATTCAAATGCAACGTCCTGTCAATTTTGGAACTCTGTTACAAGTTTCCTTTTATGACAAACATTAAAATCAAAGTACACAATTCAATAAATTCTTGACTTTTTAAGAAAATTCTTTTGAAGTTTTTTAATTTTTATGATGACACGTTACAAAAAATTTTAATTAATACCAAAAAATAGATACCGAGGAGGGGGGGGGGGCTATATAAATGTTTGCTTTAAAAAAATCTTTAATAGGGCGTGTTTATATAGGATCAATGCACTAAATTGGTACGTCAATATACGTAAAATGATGCATATATAAATTTCATAACCTGACGTGCACAATGGATGTTACCTACTTTATTGCCTCCCATGTCTCGTTGCCAAAGGTCTTCACCACCAGGAGTTCGAGGGCATAATTCACAAACCCGTACTGCACATAAAACAGAAAGAGAAAAATACCTAATAAACAATATTAAAAATAATGAGTTTTTTCTATATACTGAACAAGCAGTAAATGCACGTGCACGAAGCACGCGCTTACTCTTCTGTATTTCTATTTTATGAAGTACGTAATCGCGTTTTTTGCTAGAATCCCTTATGTCGGGGTGCTGATGAAAACTTTAAATTTGCTGAAAATGGCTACGACGCATCTCGAAAATATTTTCGCAAAAAGTTCCAAAAATTATATTTGTTTACACTGATCCGTCCATTGTATTTCAGAGCAAAATGTTTTAAAGCAAAATAAAATAGATAAAATTATCAGAACAATAACACATAACCTTCTGTCTCTGTAATAGATGTCGAGTTATGACTGAAATAAACCCTGATTTATTTCAAAACATAGTATGAAAATCAATTGTAAAATTTGCATCTGTACTTTAAAATCTGTAAATTTTTCGAAAAATAAGGTCATATACAGGGTAGCCCAATTGAAATGCAACTTTTTAGAACTTTGTATTTTTTACTTATATAACATTTAATTTTATTGAACAAATACATTAATCAAGCATTTATCTACAGAAAAATTAATTTTTTTCTATGTCTACTTTTTAAAATAGAAACTTTATGATAACTTCAGCAAAATTCATAATTTTTTTTATCAATTTCATGATTTAAAAAAAATTTAATAAGCATATGCATTATTGGGGCATCTGTCGACGGAAATTTTTTTTTGGATGTCAGACTTTTAATCGGGATCTCTATAATAAATTCAGCAACATGCATGATGAGTTTATAAATTTTCTGATTTTTAAAAACAAATTTAACAAACAAATTCAAATTTGAACAAATTCAGCGCTAAATATTTGGCTGAAAAAAAGTTAAATTTGCGTGGGTGGTGGGGCCAGCGAAATGGTCCTGATGGAAGCCATTCCTTTAGGAAAAGGACTATACTTGAAGCCATACTGGCAAGGATTAGGGCTTTATCTAAACCACAAAAACATGGAGCAGGACTCAAATACAATTTAAAAAACTCAAAGTGAAGCTTCCTCATTCAGCCTTGACTGATGTACATTTACTCAAATTTAGAAAATCTTGGAAGATTTCACATTTTCGAGGTGTTTTTATGCGAAATGGATTGCCGAAGGGTGTACCACGTAAATATGAATGTGCTTTTGTAAATCTTGACAATAAAAAAGGACTAGGATCACATTGGTGAGCCTATAAAAAGATTGGCGGTAAAATAATTTATTTCGATAGCTTCGGCAATCTTCAACCACCTTCAAATCTTTCCAGTATTTCGGTGTTGGTAGCATAAATTATAATCATAAGTGATATCAAAATTACGATACCTTCGTGTGTGAACATTTATGTTTCCAATTTCTATGCAATCAATTGAAATCTAAAAGTACGTTTAATCTATATAAGTGCTAAAATATTAAATATAAAGTCAGTTGAACGCTAGCTATCATCATAGATGATCCATTGACGCTAACATTATCGGCAACTTCGTCAATCCTGTAAACGCGCTGTTTTCCTCCAATTAAGTTGTCTCCTTATAAAAATTGCGCACTCAGACTCGTTGAATTTCTAACCTTCAATTCGATACCCAATGTAGACATTGGTGAAAATAAATTTTATGTGGGCGATGAAGTGATTGAAATACCTAAAGGAAGTTATTAAATAAGTGACATAAAGCGCTATCTACTGAATCCTTTGGCAAACAAGGGTATAAATTTCGAACCTAAAGAGTATAGAGTATAGAGTGTAGTATAACTACAGGTGGATAGCTTGATGGTCAGAAAGTACATACTACTCATGAATTTTTCCATCTAGTGCCACCTGGATATAAGATAGTGGAAGAACCATCTCATGTAATTTACTAACCAGTTGCCGTCCAGGCAATGGATCATATACAACTCCGTATAGTAGATCAAGACGGATATTTAGTCCATTTTTGTGGTAAATTTTGTAACAATCAGACTGAACATCAAGTCTCTCTAATAATGGGTATCGTTTTCAATAAGAAGATTGGGTTTGTTTATAATAAATCAGCACAATTCTACAAACTAATCTGTTGGCAAAAATCAGTCAAAGGGTTAACACCTCAAAACCTCTGCTTCCTAAAAGTTCTGGGCCTGCAGCTCAGAAAAAGAATAAGAGAATAAAGAGATTTAAGATTGTTTGCACCTGCATCTGTCAATTTGTCTATGAACGATTACTTATTTGTCATGAAGGGGGAAATTTGAAATATTCTAGCACCAATCATCTTTGATGAGTCGATTGCACACGGTTAAATTCATGCGCATCAGCTTTATGCCTGATCAACCTTCAAAAACAGTGATGAAATTCGGATCACTAACAAACGCCACTGGCTACTTTGATGTAGCCGTACCTCTTAGCATGATATTTGTTTTTGCTAAAGATGATCACAAAGTCATTTTCAATGTTAAACATAAACTCATATTAATAAGATCACAAAGTGATGCAAATGCCATCTTGTAAACAGCCCCTCTTAAGCAGTATAAAATTCAAGACAATAAAACAGAGTGGTTATTGCCTAGTGTTAGACTGTCTGATTCACGAAAATTTCAGTTGCTAAAATATATTGAAAAAGATCCATCTATTCCAATAAGTTTTCGAACTTGGGAACTATATAAATAGCCTCTAGTTCCAACGACTTTAAACCATTTTTGGATTTTAAATACCTCAGCATAATTGGAAAACCGAGATTTGTTATATTAGGATTTCAGACAAACAGAAAAAACACTACTACTAGAAACTGTAGCAAGTTTGATCATTGCGATTTGACTGATGTAAAACTACTTTCAAATGTTCAGTGCTATCCTTATAATAATTTGAATCTTGATAATAATTGAAATCAGTATGCTTTTCTTTATGAAATGTATACAAACTTTTAAGCTAATTTATGGTAAAGAACCACAACCATTGCTATCGAGAAGAGAATTTATATATCATGCGATTCTAGTAGTGAATGACTCCTCTAAGCAGAATGAGTCACTAAAATACGGGCCAGTTGACGTTCGTTTGGATTTTCAAACTAATGAAAATTTTCCCGCTCAAACAGCCTATTGCTCAATTTTGCATTATCGTATAGTTGGGTATAAATCAATAAGAGGGCTGGTGAAAAATTTTTTATAAAAATGCTGTAACCAATCAGAAATAGTTTAGCTGCATTTAAGGTGGAGTATTTGGTAAATATGCAGGGCTTCAAGTTGCCAGACAATCATTTTGTATTGAAAGAATTGGCTATTTTACGACTCTTCAGTGACACAGACAAAAAACCATATTCTTTTCTCTTTCAATCACACTGCGATTGGAAGAACGTTTCACCAAAATATAAGTCTAAACCTTTGGACAGAGCGCAGTCATCATGGAATACCTTGAAATGCTGCTGATTTACCGTATTCTTTAGCACCTGTAAAACTCGAGGTTATTTTAGATGGTGCACCAACAATGTATGTAAAAGAATGGGAAAACAATAATTTGTTGAAACAATTTGTAGAAACATCATGCGAAATTGTTTACATGGCATACCTCAAATGTCCTCCCCTATAGAAATTACGTAAGATGTATGAACTTAAGGATATTTGGTTTACACATCATATGTATAGAAAAGCTCTAAGTGCGCAATTTAAAATGAAATTTTATTGGAATACTGGATGATTCTAGAAGAGTACTTATATACAGATTATTATTTTAACTAATATAGATAAGAAATGTTTTTCAATATATATATTTAATCTACTTATTTCAAGTATATATAATGTATTGATTTTTTTTTTAGAAAAAAAAAATAAAAAGCAAATGGAAATCAACTTGTGTGTTTTTTCTCAGAGTTTCTTGCCTTATAATAATAAGTGCGAATAGTCAATATGTGAATGAGTAGGTCAGTGAACATTGTTGGCATTGTGGCTTCAAGAAACGTCGTCCTCGGCATTATGAGATTACGCTTGCTGGATCAGGTTGCATCAGATAAGTAAATCAGTTTAAAAAAAATTCTCTGCATTGAACTTTTTTCAGTTTAAATTTAAGCAAATGATTTTTTATTTGAATAAATGCACATATGATTATGAGTTTCAGAATTGTATACAATAAAAACACCATTAAAATTTAAGGTATTTAAATGAGATTAAAATCAAATTTAAGATCCTACTTAACGTCGTATAATCAAGTTAATGTGAAGAATTCTTGAAAATAAAATCAAGAATATAACGACCAAATTTGGACAAGCACCATAAAATTTTCCCATTGCAATCTGAAACAGAAAAGAAAACTTCTTCCTCCTGAAAAGAAAAAAAAATTTATTTCTGTCGTCTTCTTTTTTCTTATAATTATCAAATCACAATTAAAAAACATTTGTAAACAAATAATATCCAACGTTTTGGCACCCATACGGCACCCTTATCAACGCAAGAAAACCGTGCCGAAAGCTGAATGGCACCTGGGTGAGGTGCCTAGAACGGTGACTCTGGGATACCAGCCGACCTCTCAGAGTAAGCAGCCTTTTCCTTGCATGCGGGGCTCTAAAAGGATGGACGAACCCCTTTCCCTAGCTTCTCGTGGGAACAACAATGACAACACAAAACATAGTTGTAGTAAGTGCGGTTCAAAACAACAGAACGCGCAGGG
>NC_046661.1:1231719-1254271 GCF_010883055.1 Belonocnema kinseyi | reverse complement strand
TCTATATTGTAAAATATTATTTTTAATCCAATCATGACAGACTAT
This sequence comes from Belonocnema kinseyi, assembly GCF_010883055.1. Lineage (NCBI taxonomy): Eukaryota > Metazoa > Arthropoda > Insecta > Hymenoptera > Cynipidae > Belonocnema > Belonocnema kinseyi. Next base: position 1,254,226 of record NC_046661.1, on the reverse strand, counting down.
AATATGTAGACTAACATATTCTATCTCTACCTTTCTTACTCCTACATTCTTATATACAATTTTTACTAGCTTAGATTTATATACAGTATATTTTATCTTTCTCACTCCTCCGCTTACATTTCACCTCGCTTGTTTTCTTCTCATATATACAATCTTAGTAGCTTACAATGACATTTTTTATATAGATATATACAAATATTCAATACTCATACATTTTTACATTGCATCGACTTCCATAGGTTCATAGACTCTATATTTATATCCCTGTGGAAGAGTGTCTGCAGCATTCTTTTGCCATCATGCTAGCTGAGAGCAATCTTGACTTGTATGATGGTGTGAACTTCGTGCTTTCGGCTTCGGATTAGATATTGGGTTTTAATCAGATTCTGACAAGAAATGAGATTCTGCTTATAATCATCGAGTGTTATGGTTTTCAATGTTGATCCTTTTATACCTTTAGCTCCTTTTTTCATCTTCTTCTTCCCCCAAAACTTTATACGCATATCATCTTGATCTCGGACCCACAAATTCAGTCACTATTTGTCCGTTGCATTCATCTTTCATTAGTTCCAATACTTTTTTATTCTTCAGAGGAATTCCGTAAACATTGTCTGGAGGACAATCTGAGGTGTCAAATTTATAGATGTTTCGTTTAATATATTTGTAAAAGTTGGAAACAGTGAAATGATAGATGAGACCGTCTGTATCTGTATATAGTAATTTTGCAGAATTTCCAAAATTTGGTAGAATTTAGTTGTAATAAGAATTGTACGTGATAATTTTTGAGATATCAAGGACTGTGAATCCAATGTGGACAGGTTTATTGAAAAAATTTTGTTTTGTTCATTTCAATAATGACCATATTTTCATCAAATATGGTACAGCTATGAAAGTTTGGCTTAGCAATTAGGACTCTTGCACCATATCTTCCCACCCATTTTATCACAAGCTTGAAATCTTTTGTGCTTCCTGAGCTTTTCCATTCTCTTTCCAAAAACATATTTGTTCATTAACTTATAGAAATTTTTCTCAAATTCGGTATTTGCTCTTTTTCTGTGTTCAGTGTTTAAAGCAATGTATTCTTGTAGCCACGTTTTTTTTTGGAAAGTTTGGATCGTTTTCGAAATGTTCAAACCATTCGAAATCTTGATATGATAAAAACTCAATCATACCTTTACCATACTTATAGATAATATCGAAATAAAAAAATGTATGATTCCGGATCGCATGGATTAAAATCTTCACCCATAAATATATTTTTTGCTTTTGCAAAACGGTTCGAGCATTATGAAACACCACCTCTGATTGCGTTCCGAATTAAGATTAGCATTCCCACCTCAATCAGCAAGTGTAGTTTATTTCCAGTGTACTTTAGCATTGCATCAAAACAAAGTCCCGGTGCTGTTTAATAATGCAAAGGATCTAATTTATATGTTGCAAAACAAGTTTTTCTAAAATTTTTAAAAATGTCAGCCAAAAGTTAAAAATCGGTTTTGAGGTACAGATCTGAATACTGCCCTAAATTTTGCAAATTAAACGTTTCCCACACATTACAAGCGTGTTGATAATATTCGTCAGAAATGTGACAATCTTTTAATTTTGAATAAAATGCCTCTTTTGGTGATTTAATTTTTACCAAATTTCCTCGTTATTGTTTTTTTCACCATCATTGAGATATCAGGATAATTTTTTTACACAATTCTTGGCATAAATCGGAAAGAATCGATCAATCTAAGTTTAACTCTAGTATTTGAACATCTTTTGTAAATGAGATATACTTTTCTTTATTTACAGGTAGTAAGGAGACATGTCCCTCAAAACGTTGAGCTAATTCTTTAATCAAAAGTGTAAGTCGTAGCCAGATAAATTATGAAAATCTACAGCTTTCATGTGCTGGACGACAGTACTTAGCTGTAAAGTGACAATGGTCGCGATGATAAACATCATCTATCTTAAGTTCTTTTTCACAAATTTGGCACAATTTTTCATTTTGAAAATCTTGTTGTTGCTTTAAAGTTAATTTTTTTATTGATTCTGGATTTTCCAAACGAGAATTTACTTTTACTGCTAAATATTTTAATTCTGTTACAACCCTTTAATGCAATCCTTTTCACGGTAGATATTCGGTTCTGAGGTCAAATCATTAAAACTGCATTGCGTATAATACGCAACACTCGTAGGGACATGCTTTTGATACGCTGCTTTATCTGGGGTTTTTTGCAATAAGCTCTGTGCTCAATCAGAGATTTTTTAAATTTAAAGTTACGCAAGCACCTATCACAAAAGCATGTGAAATGAATTTCTTTTGTAAATTGTGATTTATTGAGCCGGGAGAGGTTTTTTATCCATGTGAAATGATACGCTGGATTACTTTCACGCTCATTGCCATCATAATCCAAATGGGTATTTTCAATCATTAGCAAGTGTATTGTAGGAGGTTTTGATATTTCGTCGCTCATATACAGGGGGACAATTTTATCCCTTCTCCTATCTTCCTCATGTTCTACGCCATAAACATTTATACACAATTGGTTCATTTTTTCAAATTTTTTGATATCTTGAAAAGTGATAGAAAAGTTCATCCCACCACGTTTCAAGAGCGTATCAAAATGTAGGTAGAAACTATTCACACCTTCATTCTTGTATGCAGGACAAAAGGCCGCCATTACAACTGCTTTTTTTCTCTAATAAATTAAGATAATTGTACTAAAGTTGATGGTCCTACTGCAAAAGGTGGGTATTTATTAATATTTAAGTTTAAATGTATAATCTCTTTCAATCTCCAGCCAGAATTTTTTTGCTGAAAATCCTCTACTTTAGTTAAAAGTTGCTCTTTAACTTTACTATCAAACCACTCATTTATTTCAGTTGTTTCTAAAATAAGTTTACTTTTAGTATTGAACCATTTCATTGATTCAGTTTCCTCACCCTCTTCTATAGCAGTAAATTTTGCGGCAAGAATGACATTTGCTTTTAAGTCCGGCACAAAAGTTTTCAAAGCATTTTTTATTCTGTGTGTAATCATTGTTTTTGCATGCATGAAAGAATCATTTAAATCTGCATGCGTTAAATTTATAATCAAACCTGTTGCCACTCAACTTTTGTAAACAAACTCCATATCTTGCCATCTTATCCTGTCTTCTTTCCTATACAAGCCCTCAATCACGCCAGTTCCACTCTTCTGAAGATTCTTAAATATGCACTTTTTGAATGTCAGTAGGCTAATTGTTGACAGCAGTTTATTTTTTTCAACCGAAGAGAGATGCTTCTTTCCTAGTCTGAGAATTGTGTTCAGCCTCCGAATATCTTGCGTGCAATGACGTGTCCAATAGGCTAATATTTTTAACAGATTGAACTGCTTTTAAAATAAAAAATTTCATTCAATTTGATTTTAAATTTAAATAGTTTAACATTTTTAATGGTCAAAATTTGAAAACCAATAAAAGGAGCACTACCTGATTTTTAAGAAACACCAGGTTTCCTATCTTCAGTGCGCAGGTGGAATATGTTGATGTTCGTTATAAAATTTGTAAAGATTATTGGAAAAAGTTTTATATTAAATTGTATAAAGCAAAAAAGCAATTAAAAAACTCTGTATTAATTTTCACTTCACTTTACTTTTTAGGCTCGTGTATTAGGCCCTTTTATAGATGCACATTTGCTATCCTTGTCTATTAAGATATCTCTCTCTTTGTCTAATTGTTCTAGAATCTTCTAAATTATAATCCACACGTGCTGATATCATTTTTTAACATTGCAAAACGTAAAGTGTCATTGAAAATAATCTTTAAGTTGTTTACGAAAAATTGTGCAGTAAAATTTGTTAATAATACCATTAGTTATAGAATATTCAGCATCATAGAGAAAATTTTAACGATGAATTGAATAATCCTCTATTTTCTATAGTCTATTATAGAGTAGCCTTAGTGGATGATTAAAAATATATATTTTCTTACATTAATTTGTTACATTTTATAAAACTTTTATTTTAAATCCTTAACGTATAACGGGTGAAAAACTGACCTTTCTAAATGAGAGCTAAAAAGCGAGCATATATCTGTGGATAAAAACGGCATGCGACCTCAGCTCGAATATTGTGGTGTGATACGAGGTGTGTTCAAAAAGTAAGGTGACTTTTCAATTTTTGCGGGCTACGTACGTTCGAGTTTTAAAATTTTTGTTTTGTTGTTTTGGTACACTCGTCACGATCATATGTTCACAGTTTTTACTATATAGCTCGTGTTGTTTTTCTGGCAGAGGCGTGAAGGTTAGAAGGGTTTGGCATGATCGGCGATTTTCTTCTTTCGAAAAAAAATGCAGCAAAGAGTTTCTATTATATTTTGTGTGAAAAATGGAATCCAGTGCTCTAAAACTCTTGAAATGCTGACAGTTGCATACGGTGAGTCTACTCTGAGTAAGAAAAATGTGTGTAAGTGGTACAAGCTGTTCCAAGAAGGCCGAGAGGATGTTGAAGACGAACCTCGCCCTGGACGTCCCAGCATGTCAACAACAGATGAAAACGTTCAAGTAGTGGAAGGAATGGTGTTGAAAAGTCTCCGAATTATCATCAGAGAAGTTGCTGAAGATGTTGGCATATCGGTTTACTCATGCCATGCTATCTTTTCGGACGTATTGGGCATGAGACGTGTGTCAGCGAAATTTGTTCCAAAACTGCTTAATTTTGATCAAAAAATCCATCGCATGACCATCGCTCAGGAGATGTTGAATGAAGTCAATAATGATCCTGATTTTCTCAAAAGGGTTATAACTGGGGATGAATCGTGGGTATATGGTTATGACGTCGAAACTAAAGCCCAATCGTCTCTGTGGCAGCATCCTGAGTCTCCAAGACCGAAAAAAGCACGTCAAGTTCGGTCAAATGTGAAGGTTTTGATCACTGTCTTCTTTGAGTACCGTGGCGTAGTGCATCAGGAATTCTTACCACAAGGTCCTACGGTCAATAAGGAGTATTACCTTCAAGTTATGCGCCGTTTGCGAGAGACGATACGCAAAAAACGTCCGGAACGTTGGTAAAACAATTCGTAGCTTTTGCATCACGATAATGCACCTGCTCATTCATCGTTGCTTGTGAAAGATTTTCTGACCAAAAACAGCACCACAGTCATGCCTCAGCCTCTATATTCACCGGATTTGGCCCCTAGTGACTTTTTTCTTTTCCCAAAACTGAAGAGACCCATGAAAGGACATCGATTTTCAACGATTGAGGAGATAGAAACTGCATCGCTGAAAGAACTCAAGGCTATACCACAAAATGATTATCAGAAGTGCTTTGATGATTGGAAAAAACGTTGGCACAAGTGTATTATATGTGAGGGGGATTACTTTGAAGGGGACAACACAAATATCGTATGCGGGGAGATAAGCGCCAGGCAGTCTACTCTTGATATTCATTTATTTCAAGTTATTAAACGTCCATGCAAGTTCTGGAATTAAATTCGTTCTGTCTTTAATCTCTTTCTCGAGTCTTGAAATTGTTTTTAGTATCTTGTAACATTACCTCGTCCAGAAGTTGACGGACCTAGCATATGACAAAAGAACGAATATCAAACTTTGTCGCTTGATTACGAAAGCGAACGTTCGCGAGCTATAAAAGAAGTGATCTGTAGAGACCGAAATCATACACTGGAAAAAATTTGGGCAAGCAGCTGTCTTCTTAGTGGCAAAGCAGCGCCACCACGATGGTTGGTGTAGTGGCCAGACCACTTTTAAGTAAGCTACAGTACCAAACATGCGAGCAGATCCTATCCCGTGTGTTTGGAATGCAGCAAACCCACAAAAGAGAATTAAATTGTCCCATGAGCATAAACTATGACTGTATAACTCCGCGCGAAACTCGGCGTGGGTATTCCGTGCTCCCACTTGAAAGGAGCGTTACTGTACCAATACTATTGGGATTACAACTGTTCCAATGTGGGAACAGAACGTACCCAATATGAGAGAGGAAATGTACCAAGTTGCAGGTGAGCAGCGCGCGATGCATTTGGTGTTCCAGCTCTACTACGTGGGCGAGCAGATCGCCCAAAAAATTTTCAGTGTAGGAGAATAAAATATGTTATGCCTCAGACTGCCGATGTATGAATGCTTCTGTGATTTTTAATGTGTGTGCCAGGATGTCACTGATTTCACTTCTCTATTATAATGCGAATAAATAAAATGTTGAAAAAGGTTACATTTCATGTGTTATGTAATTCTTCATTTATTGGAGAATTAATGCAAAATTGTACAAATTTATGCCGAAAAATGGTACAGGAAACAGTATTTACACATTTTTCGTCTTAAATTTGTATAATTTTGAATTAATTCGATTATTTTCTCTAATTTTAATTCATGCAACACATTCAAATAATATACACGTTTACGTGCACATACATATGGATACGCTTTATCTTTCCACCTCCTTGCAGATTGCGCCAGCGTCGCTATAAGTGGTCAAACGCGCCCATGGGAGTCGACCCAGCCTGGACCTATCATAAGGGATGATTTTATCATGACTTCGATACCTTTCTTACCTAAAACATTCGATTGATTTTAAATATTTTTGACTTATAATTTTCTCGAAGATTCTAAACTATAGAAGAATATTTTTCACATGGAGGAAATTTGGTTAGAGTATTATCTGGAAGGAAGCAATAAATCATCCTTTTTTCGCATTTAACTTTAACACATGCATGTAATAACCTTGAAACTTGTTTCTTTGCAAATTCTTCCTGCACACAATTGCGCAATATTATTCTGTCACATCGTCAACAGATACTCGGAGGAAATTCGGGAAGCATATACATATTAAATAAAATAAGGGCAGGATTTTTTTTTCGCTAAAAGTATCTTCTATCAGAAAACAATAAATAAAATTAATAATTAAAACAGGGTGCCATGCATACCCCCCATATCAAATGTCATTTATTCTCCTGCATGTTTTGCACATTTAAAAAATAAAGGCTGGAATTTGTAGTTAATATATCATCTACCTGGAAGCAATAAACTAAATTAATATTCAAAACAGGATTCAATACGTAGATATCCACATAAAATTTCACCTATACACCTGCATCTTTTGCGCATTTAACGAACTTCTTATCTATCCGGAAGCAATAAATCATTCTGGTTTTTCTCACAATAACCATAAACCTGCTTGCACGAATTTGGCCCCAGATTGTTGCGCATTCGTGACGCCATCTGAACTCTTCAGGAACGTTCTCGAAGCTTAGCACGGACACGAACCATTACAGATGGAAGCTTCTCGATGCCGGTAAGTTAGGAATTTGTATTTAGAGCGCAGCCGATACACCTAATAAAAAATGTACTAAACATTTATTTTATGACAGACAAATTTCAAATTAACCTGCAACTATTCCACTATTAGACCCCCTAGTGTCAATTTTTTGAAATAACCGGAAGCTTCAATAAGGGAACATCCCCCCTCCATGAGAATCTCTGGACCTGTGTATACGACCTTGTCGACGGCCAACTACTATGAATAACTCTGCCCGCCTGGTGACAAAAAAGAGTCTACAGAGAAAGCAAAGGGGTTTCCAAACGGCAAAAGGTGAGAAGAAAAGAAGAGGGAAGAAAGAAACATGAACATAACTTGCTGCATTGTGTCAGGTTTGAAGAACAAGAATTAAAGAAACTTACATTTAAACAGTTTCGCGATACTTGCACTAGGGATGTGTTGAACTGTAGATTAGATATAATTGTTAGTCATATTTGCTTCTTTTAAAACGTGTATAGGGATTTTCATTATATTTTTTCATCGATTTTTCAAGATTTTAACGTGATCTTAATTGAGATTGATAGAGGTTATGTGGATGTAAATACACCACGTACCTTCCGATCATCGCGTTCCACTCTCGGTGGTCACTTTGAGAAACAGCGTTTCGGTCAAAATGCGAGTCACCCCCACCACTGGAGATTATGGAGTTGTTTATACGACCGTGAATTCTATCAAAAAATATATGTATATTACAACGTTCTTATCAAATATATACTTGCGTGCTCAGGCATGCACTACCTGCCGCCAGGTATCGCACTGCCTTTTCTAGGGTTTGTCAAGTGTTCATCTAGCGGCTGAGGCGAGTGCCTAGTTTAAAAATTCCACGCTTTTGAAAATAAAATGTTTGCGAAGTATTTGATTTTAGCGAGCCTATCGTCGTTATATATTTACAGTAAGACTAATGTAAGTTGAATGGGAGATATCAATTTTGATTTTGGTCATCACATTCGAATCCGTGCCATACTCTCCGTACTTTGATAGGATCGGAGAAGGTGTTGTCAAATCTATTTGTTCATTGTACTGATGTGTGAAAAGTGTAATTTTATCGATTAGCATTTCTACCTAATTTTGTCCTTCGTTCTTTTGTTGATTTAGTGTGGCGCGTTCTACGATCAATTGTTTTTCCACATACCGAGCACGATCATTCTTAGAAATAAGCAAACTATTTTATTCCGAGACGACGTGACACATCACATCTTATATTTCTGATGGACAAAATATTTATTTTATGATCCAAATTCAACCAGCCGCTGCAATTTTTATTATCCTTGCTGTCGCCTCCACAGTTTGGGAAGATGAACTAAAAGTCATTTAAGCACCAAGCCGAATATCGTCTTAGTCATCTATTTTCTCTTCATCACAAATCAACGACAAAGCGTTTGAACCGCGATAAATACTTTTATTACAAATATTGAATTTGATCCAAGTGAGTTTTGCTCGGATTTTAATGAATGTATGAATTTGATACTTTTACTTTAAATATTTATCCTCATTTTGTCGGTGTGGGTTCACGTTTATTTTTACTGTGCGATGTGCGTATGTGTGTGAGGGAAACTATTAGCGCGATTTATTTATATACCTTTATCCTTCTTTGAATTTACCATATTTATTTTCACAACATTTGAACTCTGATTTATCAATCCTTGTTAAAACGGAAATAAAACTTTTAAATTTAATTTCGTCACATATATTTGTGATAATTTCAAATTTCACATATTCTAATTAGGAATCGAATATATTTGTAGCTATTAATTAAAAATAATTTATGCTGCCTTGATTTAATGGTAGAATTTAACAATATTTAGAGTCCAATCTATAAAACCAGAATTAGAGTTTCAATTATTGATAAAAAGAAACTAATTGCTATACGGCGTCTAGTTAGTTTTAAATTCAGCCAGATATCGCACTAACGATCAACAGATTTATTATTCTCTATTGTGTACTAACACGGGACCATATGCTGATTTTATTTTCAGCATTAAAGGAGCTTCCCTCCCTGGCGTACCGAAGAAACCAAATGGAGCCTCTACAAAGTACCCGAAACGACCCCACTAGGTCCCTATTCGGTCTCTTTTTTAAAAACTAGGGTAAAAACAGCAAAATCAACTTTTAAATTGTTGAAATTCGGATTCTACGTTAAAATTCTCTAAAGAATATCACGGAATAATTGTAATAGTTTTTTTAGCAACGGTAAAAAGAAAAAAAATATAAGACGTATAACGCCTGTTGAGTGCTTCACTTCAAACGCATCGCCTGTAAGTAGCAGTCAACAGGCGTTATACGCCTTATTTTTTTTATAACTTTTTACCGTTGCAAAAACACTATTGCGATTATTCCGTGGCCTTCTATAGGGAATTTTAACGTAGAATCCGAAATTTGACAATTTAAAAGTGGATTTTGCTGTTTTCTTTTTAGTTTTTTAAAAAAGAACCGAATGGGGACCCAATGGGGTCTTTAGGGGTACTTTGTAGAGGCTTCATTGGTTTCCTTCGGTCCGCCAGAGCTTCCATTTTTTATTTTTATTCTTTTTTCGAGTTTCATTGGCCTGATCTTGAACTGTTTGGAAAGAATTAACATATTATTTTAATAAATATCGGAACGTTAAATTTTAGACTTTTTATTACGTAAGACTGAAAAAAAGGGGTCTTTCATATTTCTTGCATTTAAAGTTGCATTCGAATCGGCTATTCGGTCAAGTCCGTACGTTTTCGGATCAAGTTTATCATAGTTTCCGTGGTTGCGTTCGAAACTTCAAATGGATACAAGCGTCAAAATAATATAGGTTATGTTATATAGTAATTACAAATAATAAAAGTGTTGAGGTAATAATGAAGTAAGACATGTGAACTGAGAAGTAAACGTCATATTTCTTCTGTGCCAATAACATTATGGAATGGCTGCTGAGTTAGAAATACTATAAAATAGTAATACGTTATGTAGTAGGTATGTTATGGATAGACAGGATATGTTTTAAATAAAGTGAATGAAATATTACATGCGTAAACTTTAAATTTACATTACCTACATTTACTTACAGCGATTAGGGCAAAGAGGTGAATGTGAACATAACCTCGAAATAATGACAGATCGGTCCGGCATGTTTGGTATAGTTTCGATTGATTATTCTTTACCAAAGAAATGTTTTGTGGTTTTGTATGTTTATTACTAACACTGTCGGCAGTAATAATTTAAACAATAATCATTTATTTACAATTCAACAACCATTACTTATTAATAATTTCAATAAGTTATACATTATTTCCGAATTTAATAATTGACTACCATTGTTTTTTTTCACAGATCGATCCTAGAAGAAATGCAAATCAGGAAATGCAGCCGGAATTGGTGCATTTCAAACATTCACATATAGAAATGGACCGGTAATGCTGTGGGGAGAACGGTAATGGGCTCTAGAGAGAGAAAAAACATATGAGACGTAGACCTATCTCTTTCTAGATAAAGCCGATTAGTCAAGAATATTTTCGTTGGGTGAAGTTTGGCGCAACACAGGACCGTGCTTTGTGTCGCGAGTGCCCCACTAATGTGACGTTTTTCGCATTTCTCAGAATTGATTTATTTCTAATTTATTTAATTATAATTTATTGTAAATGAATATAAAAAATTCCGGTAGCTTGTGTAGTTTGCGGGCGTTGTCAAGACGTTTATGTGGGGATATGTTTTCATACGTAAGTAAAGTTATTGAATATAGTAAAATAAAAAATGTTACAACAAAAACAAAACCTCAAAATATGAACTTTTGTACTTAGGCAATACAAATAGTTATTTTTTATGTTATAGAAATATTGTTCAAATTTTTGACAGTTTTTACATTATTCTTCAACTCACTAAACGATTATTATTGTAGCATTTTCAATCCAATTTGAAGACGAATTCAAGGTTACCCAGTATTTAAAATAATCTATCTGAAACAGGTTATTTTACGTGAATCTTCTTTAAAATTTAATTTATTATAACTACAGATTTCTAATGTATTGTTTATCTTTTTTTTTTAATTAACCATACACAATATTTAGGCAATACCCGGGGCCACCAATTCACTTGACAGAGTCCTGAAATAGATAAAGATAAGTCTACGTCTTATGTGTTTTTTCTCTCTCTAGAGCCCATTTCAGTTCTCCCCAAAGCGTTACCGGTCCATTTCTATATGTCGATGATTTCAAACAAAATTGTTGGAAAATCGTTACCTCCGGACCTTATCCCAAAACTAGGGATTGATCAGTCTAAAATTAATTATCTGAGTCATTTGAATGGTGTAGGCGTGTTAAAAAGATAACTGGAAGCAATCTAACTTGCCCGAATTTTAATTGATACAACTTTAGGAATTTTTTATTTTCAAAAATATTTTCTCTGGACCTCATCTCGAAATTTGGTTTGATCAACCAATAAAATAAATTAAATACTTGTTGGTGATATTATTGTATCAGTAATTAATTTGGAAGAGCAATTTTAGACAGAAATTTTCATTCCAATTTTTTTTATAATTATTCTAATTTCGAACTTGCTATATCTGGATCTGATTTAAAAATTGGCATTTGATCAACACCTAAAATCAATTTTAAGTAATTTTGAGGGTATCGGTGTATCAAAAAAAATTAAAGCAATTTGACTAGCCCAAATTTAAAGGAATATGGTTTTTAGGGACTTTTTTATTTTCGATAATGTTTTCTCTGGGCCTCATCTCAAAATTTGGTTTGATCAAGTACTGGAATAAATTTAAAAATCCCTGAGGATAGTAGTGTATCGGAAAGAAATGTTGAAGCAAAATCTTAGGTCGGAATTTTTATTCCAATTTTTCCTATCACCAACAAGTGTTTAATTTATTTTATTGGTTGATCAAAACAAATTTTGAGATGAGATCTAGAGAAAACATTTTCAAAAATAAATAAAAAATCCCTAAAAATTGTACCAGTTAAAATTTGGACGAGTGAAATGGCTTCAAGTTATCTTTTTGATAAGCCTACACCATTCAAATGACTCAAATAATTAATTTTAGGCTGATCAATCCCCAATCTTGGGAGAAGGTCCAGAGATAACGATTTTTCAACAATTTTGATTGAAATGCGCCAATTCCGTCTGCATTTCCTAATGTGTATTTTTTCTAGGATCGATCTGTGAAAAAACAATGGTAATTAATTACTCAATTCAGAAATAATGTTTAACTTATTGAAATGATTAACAAGCAATGATTGTTAAATTGTTAATAAGTAAATATTATTTAAATTATTACTGCCGACACTGTCAGTGATAAACATACAAAATTACAAAACTTTTATTTGGGAAATAATAATTAATCGAAAGTATAATAAAAATGCCGGACCGATCTGTCATTATTTCGAGGTTATGTTCACATTCACCTCTTAGCCCTAATCGCTGTAAGTAAATGTAGGCAATGTAAATTTAAAGTCTATGCATGTAATATTTCATTCACTTTATTTAAAACATATCCTGTCTACTCACGAGATACCTTTTTTATGCAGTGAAAATAAGCGTTAAACACAATTCACTCTTCGCCTACTGGAAGCGCAGAATATTATTACTATTTTATAGTATTTGTGACTCAGCAGCCATTGCATAATGTTATTGGCACAGAAAAAAGATGACTTTTACTTCTCAGTTCATATGTATCACGTCATTATTACTTAAACACTTTTATTATTTGTAATTACTACATGCCATAACCTCTATTGTTTTGATACTTGTATCCATTTGAAGTTTCGAACGAAACCACGGAAACTAGGATAAACTTGATCCGAAGATGCACGGGCTTGTCCGAATGGCCAATCCGAATGCAAATTTAAAGCCGCGAAATATGAAAATACCCCTGTATCATGGATTCTCCCCTGCTGTTGTGCAATTTATCAAATCTGCTATACGACGGAAAACTCTAAAAAGTTATGTGAATCTGGCACTGAAATGAAAAGTGATTATTCATAACAGTTTGTGAAATTATAATAATAGCACATGTTTGGTATACAAAAATCTAACTTACGAAAATGCCTTATACAAATCAAGCCCTGATCTTAATTCTGAGATAAAATTTATAACACCAAAAATAATCAAAATGAATACAAATTTTAAGAAATACATTTTTAAGGTATTAATTGAAGTATTCTGTATTATTTTCGAAAGCATTAGCATCCCTGGCGGACCGAAGGAACTGAATGGAAACTCTGCAAAGTACCCGTAAAGACCCCATTGGGTCCCCATTCAGTTCCTTTTTAAAAAAGTAAAAAAAAAAAAACAGCAAAAGCAACTTTTAGACTGTTGAAATTCGGATTCTACGTTAAATTTTTTATTAGAAACTCATGGAGCAATCGCATTACTTTTTCTTGCAGCGCTAAAAACTTTAATAAATAAAATACCTGTCATTTACATGGACCGAAGGCGCCTTCAAGTGCATTTTCTTTTAGTAGCAGTTAATAAGCGTCCCGCCGGTAATGTTAAGAATGTTGTCTGGATGCTAGCGTCTCACAGTGGAAACCTCAGACAATAACGCTGCGATGCAAGTTAGAGAGAAGTTTATTTTTAACCTGCGCGCGCAACATACTACTTGAGCTATTATGGATGCGCTTGAAGTCACCTTCAGCAGAAGTTAATTGCATTTTTAAAAATTTCTAACGCTGCAAAAAAAATATTGCGATTACTCCATGAGTTTCTAATAGAAAATTTAACGTAGAATCCGAATTATATAATTCTGCTTTTAAATTTAAACCTTGTATCTAAAGAATTCGTGAAAATTGGAAATAAATGTTCTTTCATCATAAGAATTATTTTTTTAAACGTAAAAAAAGTTGCTCGCCTTTCAATATAAACTTATTGTCGATAAGAAAAAGAACATTTTTTAAAGAATACTTCAATAATTATTCAACTACAAAGTTGTTCATAATTTAATATTTTTACTATTTGGCAATTTTCAAGGGACTGCAATGTTTTCTGACAACTTTAAAAAAGTTGTTAAGAAATTTTACTGCTACATTGTAATTTTTTTTTCATCAATGTTTTGTTTCGTTAAAAGACATTGTTTTAGTAATACTGAATGATTTATCAATAGTTATTAATAAAATTAAATTAAACATAAATTTTAAGTTTATGGAATGTATATCATTTACAAACTGAGATATTAACCAAAGAATAACACTTCCAATTGTAAAACTGCGTACCTAACTGAGTCGAAATTTAGGCCCTACTTTGAAGCCGTACCTCCTACCTTCGTAGGGCCTGGAAGCTGTAAAGAAGGTTCTAAATAAGCAGCGATTTCAATGTAATCTAAACCCTACTTTGACACTAAAAGTGTTCGAAATCGGTCGTTTTTCTATGTTTAGCGTCAAAATAGGCTCTGTATTTAAGATAAATTAAACCCTCTTTTACAGCTCAAACTACTGCTGTAGGACTTGTGACATCAAAGCAGGTTCTCTATAATATCACACCAATAGGGATGAATAAAAATAAGTTTTATTATTTATTAGAAAAAATTAAATAATATCTGTGATATAAATACAAAGGATATTCGCAGTTATTTTTTCGAAATATTAATAATAGAATTTTTTGATAATGAGTATTTACCAAACGCCTAACGCCCTAACCGATTTAGCTAACGTAACGCGTTAGGATGTTTTGGATAAAAATTATTAGCACGTATGCATAAGTTCAAGGTCCAAAATCTGTTTATATCCAAGATAATTAATTAAATAATTTTTTTTATTTTTCTGTGTCGTTAAATATTTGAAACGATTTTTGAAGAGTTCAATATACATTCACAGCAAATAAAACTGTTCAAAATGATACAGAAATCATTTTCATTTTGATCTGCAACAAAAATGATAACGAATTCAAGAGCATTTCAATCGGCCGGAATAAATGATCGATTTTTGAGATTATAATGATCTGATTCGGGATTATGTGTGAATAAAACCAAGATGGCTGGCGTTCTTAGAGTACTTTAGTTCATATGCAAGATTTTAATGGCTTATAATCATTCACTGTACTTGAAATGTTAAGAAAATAACGAAATCTTATATTAGAAAATATCACCTTTTAAGAATATGCTCTACGGTGACCATGTGACCCAACTAGTCCCAGGTTATGAACTTTCTTTTGGTGTTCACTGTGTCCACACGAATTGAGATATCGTGTTTAAACTTTGACAGATGAAATAAAAAGCACTAAAGAACGTTTGTATACATCAATATACTGGTAATTTTAAAGAAATTTTATTTATAATTTGATGGAATAGGATATTACTATTCGAGTTATAGCACGTTACAGATCATTTTTGGTTTGATTCATTTCAGACTTTTTGATTCGCTCATATTAAGCACTGACACCAATTTTACACTAAATCGTTTAAACCTTGAAAAAAATTAATATAAGCATTCAAATTTTCACATTCGTTGCAAATCTACAAATAAGTATCTGCACCCACGTAACATATCATTATTTTTTGGGCATTTTTAGCGATTTCTAGCGGAGAAAAAACGAAACTTTGAACGTCGATAAAGTCAAGATCAAGTGACTTAGTTCGTTCATGAAATTTTTCTGTAAAATGATTTTCATTTTTTTTGGTCCTAAAAATAAAAGATAAATTTCAAATCGGAAACAGAGCAATACCAGCCATGTGCTGAAATTTACTCGTCGGAGTTTTCCAACCAACTACCATAATTCTTGACGTTGAATCGATCAGCTGATAAGTATTGTTGACAGTGAACCAACCAGCGGGGCTCAGCGTCGAACTCGCCTTGTCTTTCAACCACGGGCGAAATTTTATGTTTATTCTTAGAATTGTTTCGAACAGTTAAAAAAATCCACAAGAATATATAGCCATTAGAAAATTAAAATTATTTTCTGAAGATGCATATTCCTCAAGACGGGAATTGGACGGATTTTCTAGTAGCACATTCTAAGATGTTGCTCGATTTTTTTTTAACTCTTAGGACTCTGCGCGGCGGTCCCGTGGACCGCATTTTTCGTTAATTTCATGTGTACTCATAACGGCCTAGAATTGGGCGGCACGGCTCCTGCTATCCCTCGTCCTGTTGCTATGCAACCCTTTGAACTGCTGCTCTTTCGCCGTGAACATTTTGCAAATGTAAACAATTTGCACGTAGAAAACATTCTACAACTGTTACCACATGTGAGACTTGCTCAAGAAAAAAAGAATGAAAACTGAAAGAACATTATTCTTTTGATTTTGAATTTACAGCTCCTACATAGTTCCCTTTCTTCTAATTTGTCTGGAGAATCGATTTGCTAATGAATCTCGTGAGGCTAGTCCAATTTTCCAAGCAGAAAGATTTTTATACAATATGTTTTACCAAAATTTGCATTACGTTCAAAATTTATTTAATAAAGTTTAGAAAATATTCTAAGTTGCTTATTTATTCAT
The DNA here is from genome assembly GCF_010883055.1 of Belonocnema kinseyi. Lineage (NCBI taxonomy): Eukaryota > Metazoa > Arthropoda > Insecta > Hymenoptera > Cynipidae > Belonocnema > Belonocnema kinseyi. Next base: position 1,237,529 of record NC_046661.1, on the reverse strand, counting down.
CCCAAAAAGAGAAAATACTTCATTACATGATCATACTGTAAATAAAACTAATTAGAAATTGTTGAAATGTGTAAAACGTGAATGCGGTCTCGAGGGCCGCACGCGGGACAAATTAGATTATCAGGGCGTGCGGAGTCCCAAGGGTTAATCGAAGCATCTACTTTATTGAAGTTAAAAGTTTATTTTCTATTCCTGTAGTATTTTACTAGAAAACTTTCTTCGCAATTATAAATATTTTGATGTATGCAAACGTTCCTTAGTGCTTTATGTATAACTTCCTAAATCCTGAACACGATATCTCAATCCGTGTGAACGTAGTCAGGACCAAAAAAAAAAATAAAAATCTTTTCATTCTCTACACAAAAATTTCATGAACGAACTTAGTGACGTAATCTCGACTTTATCGATGTTCAAAGTTTATTTTTTTCTCCGCTAGAAATCGCTAAAAATGCTCCAGAAACAATGATAGATTCCGTGTGAGCAGATGCGAAATTTCTTATTTGAAACGAATGTGCAAATTTTATTGCTTATATTAATTTTTTTTAAAGGTTTAGACGATTTAGTCCAAAATTTGTATCAGTACTCAATATACGCGAATCAAAAAATCTGAAATGCATCAAACCAAACATTATCTGCAAAGTGCTATTAGTGCTAATGGTAATATCTGATTTCATCAATTTATAAATTAACTTTCTTTAAACTTATAAGCATATTGATGTATACAAACGTTCTTTAGTGCCTTTTATTTAATATGTCAAATTTCAAACACGATATCTCAATCCGTGTGGACACAGTGAACACCAAAAAAATGCTCATAACCGAGGACTAGTTTGGTCACGTGGCCACCGAAGAGCATGCCCTTAAGTGTAGTTGTGTCTTGCGTACGGTTAGATACCATTTTTAGGTTCTTTCGTTGTGATACTAGTACCAAAAATTGGCGGCTATTTTTTTTTTACTCTGACAATTAAACCAAAAAATAAGATCAAATTGATTCGAATGGACAGATCATTATGATCTTGAGAGTCAAATGATCATTAGAGAAAAATTCCCCGCAAACAAAATTGATCCCGTTTTGTTACTGTGCTGGTTCTGTTTTTTAGAAGTATTCTACATTATACGCTTTAAAAGAACTTGAGGCTACTTATTTGAATTTGATTCTGTGTTATTTATTACTTAAATGAATACAATGCCAAACTTGATGATTTCAATAAAAATATCTTTTTATCTCTTTATGAAGCGAAGATTTAAAAAAAGTCGTTCGGTATCATAATTAATCCAATTATACTGAAAAATACAAATGTTGAGTTCAAGATTCAATCTAATATTCATCAGGAAATAAGTTTATATTAATAATAACAGTGCTGGTTTCATACCTAATTGTATCGTCGTCTCAAAATTCAACATGAGTACTCTCTAAATATGAATCAGTGAAAAATTCACTGATTAAAATAGTAGTTAGATATTTCACTGATTAATCAGTGATTTCGGAATCATTCATTAATCAGTTTAGTAACACCAGAGTAAATCATGCGAAGCCATAACCTCTACATTTTTAAGTTAAGCGTTTTTGTTAGTCTTTTACTAAAGAAACAAGAAGAATTCGTTAATGAAATCAATTTTTAAATCTTCGGACTGTAAGTCGGCTGAATTAACTGTGCGATAAATATACTTTAACTCATATAGGAAATACTTAACTGGTTTATACATGACAGTTCAATCTTGAAATTAAAGTAATATCTGAGGTTGTTTGCCATTTAAAAGTATCGAAACTTTTCACCTTTTATTATTTGATCATATTGATGGGTTTTGAGTTTTTACTATGATTCTTTGATTGAATGTACTAAAATATTATTTTATTATGATTGCTTAATTGACATGGTGCAGGGCTGATAACCCTCAAAAGTTGTTATTTCACTGAATCAATGAGGAACCTATCACTCATTGTCAGTGACCCATTTCTAGCTATTTGAATCAGTGAAATTTCACTGACAATCAAGGACGTTTCACTGATTCAGATTTAGAGAGTAGTCAATTATTTTTCATACATTTGGCTGTTCTTATTCTCCAATAAAAATGATAAAACGTTAAAACATTTCACATTTTCTAACAAAAAGAAATGCTGTTTCCTCCTTATTGGGTTTTTTTTTTTTAACAGAGAAACATTTATATAATTTGTATGTTTATCTGTGTGCATGCATGAATGACACAACGCCTATTTACTACGCTTATGCAGTTCTTCTCATGAACACGATTTTTGACCTGAGCAGGACCCTTTTAGCCTGTAAGCGCTGCACTCGTTACTTAGAGAGTTAGTCGTGACCGTCGCGTCAAACGAGCAGTTGTATTCTCCGTGTATTGAACCTCAATGTTGTTTTTTCTTAATAAATTCTATTTTCTGCTAAACATCGTTTATTCATTATTATAATAAACTTTCCTACACTCCTAAATCAAGTGGTAGACACTTTGATAGTAATATTCCTCTAAAAAAATGTTTAAGAAACTCTCAAGTATTATTATTTAGTAACAAAAATGACCAAACCATTGAAAAAATGGCACTGTTCCTTGGAAAAAAATTATTTTCTCCACAATATCATATAGCAAATAAATTAAGCGTAATACTGGAATAAAAATGTAATCACAATCTGTGAATATAATTATAATTATTACATATATACTTCAATATATTTTTCAAATTTTTTACTTCATACATAATATTTGTTGTTAGCGATAGAAAAGGTCTTATTTATATAAATTCTTGTGATTCTAAATCACCTACGTGACTGTTCAATAAATAAACTTTTATCATTTATTGATAAAAATGTTTATAATTATATATTAATCGACAATATTTAGCAATTTTTCATAATGAATATCATACCCATACAAATTTTCAGCGATTTTCAGTTAAGAGAAAATATTTTTCTGTGATTAAGCATTGCAAAGAAGTATTGATTTATATATAAATAATTAATAAAAATTATGTTAAATCTTGAATTAAATGTTTTTGTTAATTAATTGTGCTTTCACTCATTAAGATGACTATTGAGTTTAATTAACCTAAGTAAAAAACAATTTTTACTTTCTTTTTATGAAGTTTGAACATTGTAGGCTCAAAAGATTCAATGTAGGGTCATTATTGAAGTTACGGATGTTTGATTCTTTTGAAAAAATCGATTCTAGAATTCATTCTGAAAACAATCGTAAGAAATTATAATTTTTTTATGGGCACGAGATACTTTATCTAACATGTATATTATTTTCCTCGAATTTTTTGCTAGTATTTTAAAAAATTAAAAACTGATGCAGAAAACAGAGAAATAAAATCACTTAAGGTTTTACTTAACGGTACTAAAGTAAGTAATGAAACAATCAACTGGTAAATTGTTTCTAAACATTTATTTTTCGTCAAATTTTCGTCAAAAGTACGGTTATTTTTTTAAACAATTAGAAACAATAATTTATACATTTTTAGTTTTAATAAATTGAATTTTTAAATATATTCATATAAAATATCATGTTTACGTTAGATTATAAAAATAACTTGCAGCACAAGTCCGATAACTTTCCAACTTCGGGGCTGCAGGGGCGAAAAATTTCAGGAATTGCGGATTTATAGGACGCCTCCTCTAATAGCACGATATTAGGTGCGCGCATGCGTAAATCGCAGACGCAAATCATTATCCAGATAGCACACGCATTGGGAGGACCGCAATTAATGTGCGTGCCGTACGTCTGATGACGTGTTAAGGGGAGTGTACACTTATCGGACGGCAAGTTATCGGACTTTTACTGTACTAACCTTAAATTCTTCTTGAAATTCGATTGAAAATGTTACAATAGAAATCCTTGTATGAGGTCACAAATAGTGTAAAGTGTCAGAAATTTGAAAGGTAGTGTCATGCAATTTTTCAATTATTAAAATCGTGTGTAGTCTGAAATCCAAAAGTGTGCAAGGAAAAATTAACTTTATTTTTGAACAAAAATATCCAGTTTTCTAACCTTATATTTCAAGACTATTAAAAATGAATTTCAACGCCTTTACAATGCCTACAAACTGCACAGGCTTCCATCACTTTTAATGTTTATTTACACCAAAATATAATTAAATAAATTCTGAGAGATATAATAAACGTCACATTATTGGGGCATTCGCGATACAAACCATGGCCCTGTGCTTTATCAAACTTCATCCAACGAAAATGGTCTTGACCAATCTGATTCATCTAGAAAGAGAAAGGTGTACGTCTCATATATTTTTTCTCTCTTTCTAGAGCCCATTTCCGTTCATCATACAAATAGAGATCCTCAAGGAAGTCACGGTGTAACCACTCCCATGTGCTTAGATAGGGTACTAATAGATTGTGGCAAAATGCAAGATTAGTGCCACCTAGGGGACATAAGAAGAACAATTCTCTACAACAACGCCCCCCCCCCCCCCTCTCTACGCCCCTTAATTTGTAGTTTATGTTGACTTCACTTTCTGAAATAAGTACATGAATAATAATAACCAATAAAACAAACTAAAAATTGAACAAAACAAAATCTATCATCGATAAAATGCAATCAAATGTTTAAGTCTGTTGCAATCGATCTATCATAGAACGATTCCAACAGACATTAACATTTGATTGCATTTGATCGATGATCGATTTGATTTGGTTCCATTTTTAGTTTGTGTTATCGGTGAAAATCCATTGAGAATCCATGTTTACCACGCAAAAAATATAAAATTCTTGCAGCTACAGTGAACTTAAACAGACGTAAGCAGACCATAGAACTTCTATCGTCTGCTTGAGTTTATTTTGAATTCTGCACTCACACGAGTACCATCTAGGGAACGTAGCAATTGCTACAATTCTTTCGCCACTGTTCCTATAGGAACAGTGACAAAGCCACCGAACGCGTCCTCGGGTTGCGGATAGAGGGACCCTGTACCAAGGGTTTCTGCTGAATATGGTTACAAAAATAAATAGGCAATCGCGGACAATTGTCCAGGGGTGGTCCCGAAGGAATTAACCCCCAAGCGTAGGTGTGAAACCCGTGCCGAAAGCTGAATGGCACCTGGGTGAGGTGTCTAGAACGGTGACTCTGGGATACCGGGCGACCTCACAGAGTACGCAGCCTTATCCTTGCATGCGGGGCTCTAAAAGGATGGACGAACCTCTTTCCCTAGCTTCTCGTGGAAACAACAATGACAACACCAAACATAGTTCTGGTCAGTGCGGTTCAAAACAACAGAACGCGCAGGGCTCCCGACAATGGGTCGTCCAACAGTGCCGACCAATTTAGAGCTTGGGGAGCCAATGAAAATGGATTCAATGCGATGGATCGGCGGGATCTCGTGACCTTTGGGTGGACGGAGCGACTGAATCACGACTGGCTAGACTGCTACGATGTGAGTGTGGCCCGTGAACGGGGTTACATGACACGGCTGCATGCTCTGTGGTGCGAGAAACACCCTGAGCTATCGCACTTTTCGCAGCAACGTCTGCGAAACCATGCTGAACTACTCCGTAAAAGGGGCTACGTAAGCGCAACGCCTACTCTACCACAGCTAAAACAAGCCGGCAACAAAGAAACAGAGGCGACACTAAGACCAACCGCGGGCAGGCATCCAATAGATGAAGAGCGATGCTTTACAACCCGGAGAAACATCAATACCAAGGTTTCTCTCAAGCCTAAAGAACTGGCTGAAATGGATGACGAGTTTCGTGGACATTTTTCCGGTGAATCCGACCTCTGGGCTATCAATCATTGTGTGTATAATGCAGCGAGAGCTTTGGCCGATGCGAACCGTAAAACAAAACCAA
>NC_046661.1:1224030-1231619 GCF_010883055.1 Belonocnema kinseyi | reverse complement strand
ATTTTTCCATGCATAGAGGTGCTGCCCCCTTCAACTTTTCGACGTTTCTATGTAAATTTATGGCAACCACGTCCTTTGCCTGTGTCTACGGGAGGGGTGGGGTCAAGGCACACATTGAAAGCCAAACCGAAAGTGCTGGTGATTTTCTGTTTCTAGATTCTCGCGCTTCCCTTCGCCAGCCATATCTATAGCTGATTCGGGGCTGTCTCTGCACGCCGAAATTATTAAAGTAAATGAGGGCCTAAATTATTACATTCATTATTATGTTAAAATGAATTGATTTCTTTTACGGTTTCTTTTTAACAATGGGATAATTTCGAGATACTATATGAATAGCTTTTAAAATAATGTTGTCATATTTTAGAATTGTAGAGAAATATTAAAAAAAGTGAATTGAAGGTGCGCATACTTCACTGTATAAATTTCTTCTACGCGTATTTTTAAATCGCAAAATGTTTTATTATTTTCTTCTTAATTAAGATATAAATGAAGTAATATTTACACTTCTCTGTATTGCGGAATTAACAATTTACATTTAATTCTAGGGAAAAATTTAAGGTTTTCATGGCTCATTTAATTATTTATCAAAATTATATTAAAATGTTGTTTTTTTTTATTATTAGAAACGTATAATCTTTTTTCTCATAACTTGATTAATTACAAACTTCCCACACCCTAACTGCAGTTACGTAACATTTTTTCTGTATTAGTTTAAAAAAACTTAATAGACGTTTTGTAAATAAAAACAGATTTTTAGGATGAAGTGCAGTATAGAAATAAATTAAAGAATATTTTGACGTAACACGACAATGCTTTTTTGATATTTTTTTTATTGAAACACGTTATCAAATCATTTACAAGGAAAGAAGTATCAGCATTTTTTTAGAATTATATAAATTTTATCATTTTCATGAGACAATTAGAAAAGATTTTTAAATATTTCAGATGTGTAAAAAAAGAATGTAGAAGATTTAGAAAATATATATTTTATTTTACAAGTTATTAGAAAAATTTGAGCCTGTTCAAGAGATATTTAGGGCTTGTATACTTTTAGGAGAAATAAGGCAAAGCCTCTTGAATTAATAAAAATATTTTTAAATGAATCCAATTTTTCTTAAAATTTTGAAAATCCTTTAAAATGTAAAAAATTAAGCTCAAAATCTTCAAAAATTTCTCACAAATTTGAAGAAAATTATAAAAGATTTTTGAATATTTCAGATTCGTCAACAAAAAATCTAGATTAAAAAAAAATATTTCACGGGATTTTATAAAATTATAGGAAAAGTTCGAGTCCTTTTAAAATTAAATATCGATACAATGCCTCTTAAATTCTTAAAAATATTTTTATCTGACTGGAATTTTTCTTGAAATTTTGAAAATTTTTTTAAAATTCAAAACGCTGCCTCAAAATATCACCAATTTTCCTACGAACTTGAATAATATTTATTTCTTCACTTAAAACCTTCCAAAGGTATTTTAATTAAGGGCATGTGATACTTTACCATATAGGTTTTCAGTTTTCCACACATTTTGTTCATAATTTTCAATTCTTGAAATTTCTTAAAAATTTGGCACATGATAGCGACCATGCTAACGGACATCCTCACACACTTTTTTTTGGTTTAATTCAAAAATGTTTTAATTCAGAAAAATCTGATTAATTTGCATAGTGCTTAGGAATTAGTATCGATTTTACCAGTTTCAGGTTCCGACGGTTTTTTTTCTAGAATAATCAATATTTTGTCTTAAAAATTTGGGGAATGATAGCGAACATGCTAACGGACGTCCCCGCCCACTTTATTTGTGTTTTCTTTTTCAAGAAATTTTTTGATATTGCTAACAACGTGTGTATATTTGGGGGTTATGTATGTTACAATTGTCCTGTGCGTTACTTCCAAACTAAACAGTATTTTTGACCGAAAACTTTTGACTTGCAAATAAACATAGTAACTAATCTCCCGGAACTAACCTTGTTTGCAGGTAATCAAAAAAGTTTATTTCATAAATAATTTCCCAGTGGCGAAAAATTTAACATTAGTTTCAAAGTTTCATGCTGTTTCGTACGCCATTTACGCCGAAAATTTCAAAATTTATCTATCTACATTACCAGCTAGGCTGGTGAGATAGTTTATTGCACCATAATTATTCTAGAGTGCTTACCGACAGAATCGGTACGATAGAGACCTACATTATCGGAATGACATCGAGCTAAAAATCACCCTAACCACAAAATAATACACATGCATAAAATTTAGTATTTAGCACAATAACATTTTCTATTATTATACCTGAAAAAAGAGTCCGGGGACGTCCGTTATGATATTTTATAGCATCTCCGAATTCAGTTTTTAAAAACTTTCATTTTTGTGGAAAAAAGCCATCGGAACTGTACCCGATTGACCACACGACGAAGTATCACATGCCCTTAAACCTCTGGCTTTCTTTTTGTTTCAAAAGTTTCACATAAATCATCATTTTTTTTTAATCTTCTGCAGTTTAAAAATCTTCTTTATTCTTCTTAAATCTCCGCAACATTTATAGAATTTTATGGTTTAATTTATTTTTTATTTTTTAATTTACCAAATTGAAAAATTTTGCTTTAAAATCTTGTATTCTTTCTCGAAATTTAAGGAAATATTTTATGCCTCAAAATCTTTTTGAATTTTCTCCTAAGGCTCATTTTTCAGATAAAAAAATCGAAAGTAATTGCTTTGGTAACCTAAAGAATTTATGTCACTATCCTAAATTTTTTAAAACGTCCTAAAATATATTATAAATTTGCATGGTTTTTTAATCGTTTTAAAACTTCTAAATATCTCTTAAATTTACTCAAATTTGTACTAAAATTATATATTATGGCATGATGTTGCTTTAAAAACTTTTAAACCCTTTTTTTTTAATTTTATGAAATAATTTAAAACGTTTTGTAATCTTTTGTAATGAGCTCTTAGAACTAATTAGTCAAAAATTGTTTGAAATTTTTCCATGAATATAAACTATGAATATTTCCTTCGCTTGACGCCCTAGAAAATTAAGTTTACCTAAATTTTAATTAAATTCTGGAAAATTGAAATAATTGTCTTAGAATCTTACATATTTTTTTCAAAAGCAATTATGAAATCTTAAAAATTTTTAATTATTATTTCCAATTGAAATATTAACTGCTTAAAATTTTCCCAAAACTGTTTAAAAAAATTAGATTTTAAAATCTTTTCAAATTATTAAGACGCTTTTATTGTTCTAATTCTTGAAATAAGTTTTGTAAATAATTTTATTTTACTTATCTCTGAAATTTAAAAGAAAAGATTAACCAGATGTAAAAAAAGAAAACATTTTTTTCTTCTTAAAAACTCTGGAATTATAATATGGTAGCAAAATGTAAAGAAAAAATTATTGCACAACATAAAATACTTCATTACAAAAAAAGTTATAATTGAATCTTTACCTAGTTCGATATTGTGAAAAAATTAGTCATGTAACAATTAATTTATTTTTCCATAAATGATCTATTAAAAAGCATTAATCCATCATTTTCATTCAAACATAGAAATAATTTATACCCTACATTTTCTTTTAATATCATATTCATTTCCGCGAATATGTTTTATTGGTAACTTTTGATGATAATTTCAAAAAAAAATCAAACGTATTTCCATATGATTTGAAAAATCGTATACAAATACACATTTCAGTACATCAAAATCATTTGAAAAATTATCTAATTGACATAATATAATTACAAATATAAATTAACTTTCAATATTAAAATTATATTCAATATTAAATCATAGAATCTTAAAGTCAATAATTAAATTATTTTACTTCAATTTCAGGAACTAAGTTTGAATCTTTTTTTACTTTAATAATTAGAAAACGCTAATTAGCTAATAATCAATTGACCATTTTACAAAAGAAAAACAATTAAAATACAATTCTGTTATAAAACATTAAAATAACTTTAACTTTATATATATTTTTTAAAAATTAGAACTTTTATTCATAAAATTTTTATTTAATCTTTAACTTTTAAACTAATTCCAGGAAATGTCACTTTTAGCAGAATCAGTTGATAATGAATTAATCAGTTGATAAAATAAAAAACATGAAACAATTATTTTTATCGAAACATTCAAATAATGTTTACATTATGTCTATATTCTCCTTTAACTTTAAAACAGCATTTCTATACGTCTGATTTATTAACAACCTTTGTCAATAATTAAAACCAATATGCAGAAAGTGTAAAGAACATTATTAGCGAATAATGAATTAAATGGTTCACAACATAAAAAGCCTCAAATAATTTTTTTCACTGATTTTAAATTTTATTTGCAAAAATTTCATTTTTCAGTAATTTAATATTAATTTGAGGGAAAAAATTAAAACATTTTTACATATACTTTTGAAAGTTGTATGAAAATATTAATCTCAGAAAACCAGCATAATTCCAAAAAATTACTTAGTTGAAATAGAGGTACTTCAAAAATAAATTGATTCATATTATCCAAATCATATTCAATGTTCTATTATATAACCTACAAGTAAGTAATTAACTGAATTGCTACTTATGTTACTTAAGTTTAAGGTAATAAATTTTAATCTTTATTCAATTTAATGTTCGAAAAAAAATCAGCTTATATCAATTAGTCATTTTACAAAATGAGAAGGATTAAACTATAATTCGCACTAAAACCTTTAAATAATTTGTAGGCAATACATTTTTTTAAATTTGAACTTCCATTTCTAAAATTTTCCTTGATTAATAAACTCTTAAATTAATTCCAGAAAATGTAAGTTTTGATCAAATCAGTTGATAATTTATTAATTATTTCACAACATAAAAAGCATTTCACAATTATTTTCATGAAAAGTTTCAATTAATATTTACGTTATATTCTCATTCAAATTTGAAACTGCATTTCTCTATATTTAATTTATTAATAAGCTTTCCAAGTAAAAATATTAAAAATATGTGTACATATAATTTAGAAAATTAAATTTAAATACTCATTTCGCAATATCGAAAGCACCATAAGAAATTATATACTTGTAGTACAAGTATTTAAAAGAAAAAAAGTAACTCTTATTACCAAAGTAATAGAAAATATTTAATTACATAATCTTAAAGAAAATAACATATTTATATAACTTAATATTAAACAATTTAAATCCAATCTTTAAGGCCATGTGAAGAGAGGGTCACGTGACTAAACCTAGTGTTCGATTTTTCTTTCCCAACTTACGTCTAAACGAAATGAGGTATTGCTATGAAAGTCTCGGGAAATGAAAGAGGAGGTAATAAAGTCCATGTCTCTGCTTTGTTCCGGCGGAAATTTTGAGAAAAATTTTTTTGAAGAAAATACCAGTGAAAGTTTTCTTTCCCAACTTACGTCCACACGGAATGAAATATCGTGTTAAAAATTTGGCACGATAAATAGAAGGCATGCAAGAATTCGTCTCTGGTTCTAAATAATTAGAGTAGTGAAAAAAGTTTTTTTTTTAATTTCTATTTTGGAGAAATACCGACCGTGCTATCGTCAAACCCTGCAAGCATGGACATAGGAAACAAGGGATTAGGCATGCCATTGCGGGGGTGATGCAATGAGGGGGAGGTCCGCCACCTTTTGATATCCCGCGACAAACATGGCGGCGCCCATATGTTTATATTTTCATGCGCAGTTTATCGGCAAAAATGCTCGTGCGCATAATCGAATGGCACATCCTAAGATGGCGGCTCTCCCCACTCATTGAATTCTTCCCCTCCCGTGGATTCAACCCCACTCGCCCAAGTTAGGATGGCATGCTTAGTTTCGTGTTTCCTATGTCCATGCCTGCAAGCAATTTGCAATGTTGTCAATGGGCTAGTTATGAGGTTTATATTTATCAAAGTGGGACAAAACAACAAAAATCGCTCATGAACATTATGCACCAATAATGCAAAAACTAATGTTTGTACTTGAAATGCAAATAAACGTGTTTGGTCTGACACAGGTATCAGTCTGGTATCAGCTGTGTCAAACCAGCACTACCCTACCGAAATAAATCTCTGAGTTTTCTTTAGCGAAATAGCCTGGCCCATTTGACTCTATAAACAGAGTCGATTTAAAACAAAATAGTCTCGGAGATAGTTTGAGAGATTTAGGTCCTTTTCAAGATCCTTTTAGTGGTCCATTTAAGAGTGGTGCGACGGTAATATAATGTTTCTTTTGTATTCGGCACGTACCGGGCGGGCAGAGTTATTTACAGTAGTTGGTCGTGGCTGATCCGCTCTCCCTTTTTAAATTTCTCTTCAAATTATTAAAACTTTTTTTTAATTGACCAATTTTCTCATTATACTTATTTATAATTATAACTTATATACCAATATACAATTTTCTAGTTGAATTAAAAAATGTTGTCTTTTTTGGCGTATCTTATTCCATTTATGAGAAATATTCTATGAATTCCAATTTTAAGCATTAAAAAAAAGTTAGATATCTGAAGTCATCGAAACCCGTAGATTCCGAATTATTATGTTTTAGGCTGTTAACTATGAAATTTTAATCCGAAAGCTTAACAAAGGATCTTTGAGTGTCGGCTACTCTATTGAGATTGCCTGTCTGCTTGTTATTGATGATCGCACTCATATTTCAATTTCGGAAAGGATATTTTAAAGCCTTCAGACCATCTAAACGAGCTACCTGGACCTTTAAAAATATCTACCTGAGTGCCTGCGGAGAATTTTTCTGAGCTTCTTTCACCAAAGAAATTTTGGTATATACTCAAAGATTCTTTTCGGTACAACTTCGAACTTTTAGGGGTCTGTGGGTAAAACGGATTGCATGATTACTATCAGAGAAAGTTAAAAGTCAAACTTCTGCTGTAAAACCTAAATGTGTCCGTCGATAATCATTATTTGCATAAATAAAATTTTTTCTTTGCCCAACTCTTTGCAAGACCACAAAAGATCCTTTAATATTTATTAACATTTCCCGAAAAAAATTTCCGCTTTATTTAAACTTTTATTTTTCAATATGGGTGAAAAAATATTGATCTTAGGGCTGATTTGATCAGCTGTTACTCATCACACGGCCTTAAGTATTTTATTTTTTATTTTTGATAAATAAATTTTAATTTATATTATAATATTATTTAACTTAATGTTTTCAGAATATACCTATTAATTTAATAATCTTTTATACTATTTAACAAAATTAGTTAATAAATTTTGACTAAACAGTCTTAAAATAAAAGACGGTATTATTTCATCCTTATCTAATAATAACAAGTTTTTTTAACATTAAATCATTAATATAATTAAAACATTAATAAAATAAATTTATTTAATTGTTATTTAGCTTAGGATAACTTTATGTTTTAATTAACATTTCAATTATGATTTAATGACTCACTTATGTAAATATTATAAAATAATTATGGAATATTATGTAATGGTTGACCCTTTTGGACTCCTCCCACTTACAAATCCGGGCTATAAATGTAGCGCATTGGCCCAGCGCAAGATCAGTTCTTTCTAATCTCGCATCCTAAATTGTAAAGTAAATTGTGTAACCTTTGAATAAAATAAGTCGAGTACCATTCGGTGACTC
>NC_046661.1:1209852-1223930 GCF_010883055.1 Belonocnema kinseyi | reverse complement strand
CATACCAATATTAGACGGATATATTATAATCCCGCTTAAAACAATGAATCTAGACATAAGCTGCGATCAAAACATAACAACTATAGAAATAGTCACACCCATCAAAATTAAAGGAAACAGTTGTAAGTTATATAACAATTATGATCAATTAAGTTTACCGAAACATTTAGAAAAAAACAAACCTATTGGATCAATGTAACCTACGATATTAAATACAGCGATCAAGACCTTAGTAATTTAGAAGAATATACAACAATATACAATATACAACCAATATACAATATACAACAACCAATATACAACCACTGTTAGAGAATAAAGAAATTAAAACTCGAAAAGTAAAAGTTTAGAGACTAAACTTCGTCTAAACAGGGGGTTGTAATGGTTGACCCTTTTGGACTCCTCCCACTTACAAATCCGGGCTATAAATGTAGCGCGTTGGCCCAGCGCAAGATCAGTTCTTTCTAATCTCGCATCCTAAATTGTAAAGTAAATTGTGTAACCTTTGAATAAAATAAGTCGAGTACCATTCGGTGACTCGACCACTTTTTTAAAAATTCAAACGTGTATAATTCGGCAGAACAATTATGGAATATTATTTTTTTTCGGAGAGAGAATAGCTCGCCTGAAAGATTAACCATTTCTGTTTTTCATGTTGAATAAACCACATTATGGTGAAAAGTATCTTCAGTAATTTGATGTAACGATTGAAAAATCAGGAGAAACAAATTTAAATATTAATACATGATAATAATTCACTGAAAATAACAGCTGTGATTGAAAGTGAAAATAAAGACACAAAACGCAAATAATTTACGGCGATCGATAGAAGTAGAAATATATTTTTTTATTTCGATTGATTTTGCACGTTGAAGAAAGATATCGCCATAGAATGTACCTCTTCATTCATTATAATGAATTTATAATGAATTTAAAAAACTTCACTCCATATTTGCTAAATTATCAAAAATTTATATTTCTTAAACAATATACATTTTTTTAAAAAAATAATAGAGAAATTATTCGTTCATAATTGTAGTAAAATATATAGATTATTTAAAATGTATTTCTTGATTATTCCATTATAATATTTATAAACAGGAAAATAATTAGTTTTTCTTTAACATTGCCAAAGAAGCATGTTTTGAATATTTTTATTACACACAACAATTTTTCATATTTATTTAAATAAAAAGGAATTGAAAATAATGAAATTATATTTTAAAAAACATCAATTGTTTTTCATATTTATTTTTATGATTATTTAAAATTATATGTTATTCTTAAAGTATTTAAAATTTTTTAAAATAAATATTTAATATCTGATAATATTATAATTTTAATTTTTTTTGTTATATTTAATGAAATTTAGAATAAATGTTATAATTATTTAAAAAATACATTAAATTTATATAATTTTTTCAAATATGAAATAATATTTGTATAATTTGAAAATGTTTCAATAAATTTAACAATTTCCTTTTTAATAATGTGATATACCATTTTTATTATGTTTATTTATTTCAAATTGTTTAATATAATAAAATTATTGTTTTTAAATTTTTGAACTGAATTCTTATCATTTAAAATAGTTATCAAAATTTTGTAAAAATATTTTAATTTTAAATTTATAAAATATTAGTAAAATATTCAAAATAATGATTAAATTTAAAATAGCTTTTAAATTAATCTAAATTTTTCATTAAATTCTTTAAATTAAAAAAAATATAGACATTGTTTAGATAATGTTTCATTATATTTCAAATGTATGTATGTATGTATGTATATTTAAATAATAAATCATGTTTTTTAATTTTTATTTATAAATAAATTTTTATTTAAATCCCAAATATAATTTTACAAATTCATTTATTTTATTAAATATATTATGAGAATATTATAAACATTTTCCCTTATTATTAATTTGTTTTATTATAAAAATTATATGCTTTATCCAAATTTAAATACGATTGACTAAAATATTAATTTAAATTTTAAAAAATATTTAAAAAATATAATACAATTTAAAAAAATATATTTTGTATTTTAAAATATAAAATTTTATTTTTAAATTTATTATTTTGTATTAAATTTAAATTTTGTTATTATAAAAATAATATTTTTGGTTATAAAATCATATTTTTAATTTTTATGTTTTTATTTAAATATTAACTATTAATTTTTAAATCTGCGAATAATTATTTTTTAATATAATTAATGGATTAATATTTGCAAATTTTTAAAAATCATTTTTTAAAAATAAAATTTAATTAATTTATATAAAATTATTTAATGTGTTAAAAAGTTTAATTTTCTCTTGTTAAAAATGCAAATGTATTAAAAATAATTTTTTTGTCTCAATACTTTAAGTAATTATTGTTAAATCTTTAATTATTAAATCTTTTAATGTTTTTCAATAAAAATACAATTCTTTTTTAATTACAATATTAAAGATGACTTGTTTTAAATAAAATTCATTTTATTTTATATAAAATTTTATCAATTTGTAAAATGTTAAAAAAATATTAATTTTTAATTTAAAAGTAATTATAATTTGTTTATTAATACTGTACAAGTGAATGATAAATTATTATATATAATATAATACTATATTTAATAATATTATTTCATTATTATATCTGTTCTCTATTGTTCTTTAATTTTATATAATTTCAAACATTTCATTATATTATTCAAAAGAAATATTTTAAATAATATTGTCACAAAATAATAAAATGTATTATACACTTTGTTTAATTTTTAAAACTCATGAATGTTGTATAAAACTTTGATCGTACGTTATACAAATTTTTTATTTTAGAATATTTTATTTAAAAATTAATTATTATATTGAATAATAATTTACAAAAATTAATATACAATTAGTGTATATAATAATATTATTATTATTAAATATTATTTCAAATTATGAAAAACCATAAAATGTTTTGTAAAATTTTAAAAATGATCAAAATCGTTAAAAAATTAAATTGCACAATTTATACTTGATGTATGACGCTTAATGATAAAAAATAAAATATGTCATTACATAAGAATTATTGAAAGACTAAAGAAATGCATTTTACATGTATTAACAAAATGAATCACAACTTACCTTGATGAGATATAAAATAAAATTATGTAATATAATAAAATTGTTATAAAACTAAATTAAATGCTTTATAGATTATCCCTTATGATAATGCAGAACATAAAAAAGTTATGATTTTATACGTTGAAGAAAGATGTCGACAGTCGCCATAAAATACGTGATTACCTTGACCATTGTAAGATTCAGCGCCCATGCGCTACTAATGGAAGTTACGAATTTTTATATATAGAAAACCAGTAACTAGACTGTGCCTTACATACAGCGCCGAATTAACATTTTTCGGGGCCTGGGGCTAAACCTTGAAGGGGTCCTCCTAAGGACAGAGAAAATCCCATTTTTGCTGTAAAATTTATTAAATTTCTGGGGTCAGGGACCCCTCGGCCACTGGGGCCTGGGGCACTAGCCCCACCGTGCCCCTTGGTAAATACGGCGCTGCTTACATGGATCTCAAAAGTTGGAATAAAATTTTACATTTAATTTAGTCAATTATGCAATTTAAGGCTTTCATTATTTTATAACGCATTTTTCTTGAATCACAACAAATTATTCTGCCTGCATCTTTTCTAGATAAATAATAATAAAAGCCAAAATTACTTTTAAATTGTATCTTTCTACTTTTTAAAATGTATATATTTTTCTTACCACCAAGGATACATTTTTTTAATTTATTAATTATTTGGATCATTCTTTTTTATATTAATTTTAATATTTTTCTTTCAATAAAATAGTTTCATGGAGTGAAATTCAAATTGCCAGTCTCCCGAAAAAATCCAGATATTGGTACTGAAATTTCAGTATACATAAAAATGGTTGCTTAAATTTTTCCAATATACTATCATTAATATGTCACTGAATTAGTCTCCAGATTTTACTTTTTCTTTTATTCTTCTTTTTATTCTTCTTTTAATAACTTTTAGAGTTAGCTATTACATAATAAATCTTGTTTTAGTTTTATTGTTTTAAAATAAGTAAGACCTAAAACTTTAATTTTCGATTAAATATTATACTCTTGAACTGTATTAAAGTAGAAATTATATTTTGAATCGAAAATTTAGAAAAATAACAGGAGATGATTTAATTAAAATTTAATTTAAAAAGTTTGAGGGCAGTAAACCACTTAAAATTCTTAAAGCACATAGGGGTGCATCTCAGCAACTAAGGCTATTACAAAAAAAATGGAAAAGTAAAGAATTCCAAAGAATTAAAATAATTCAATCATTTTTTGCGAACCGGAAAATTACGGCAAATTGGTTTCCCTGATTAAAATGCACAACTGAATTTCTTAGTATTTTAAAAGTTATTATATTGATTCGTGTTTTCCTGTAAAAATAGTTATACTTTTTCGTATTTGTAAAAAAATTCCCACCAAGAATTGAAAATTTTTTTGATTTTATTTATTTCCTCAAGTGAGTAGATATAAAGGGGGGTTTCTGGACCACGATTTCTACCTTACTGGCATCGAGAAGCTTCGACCTGTAGTGGTTCGTGTCCTTGCTAAATTTTCTGGAAAAAAGGGTTCGTATCCGTGCTAAGCTTTGAGATCTTTCTCTAAGGATCCTGATGACGTCACGACTGCGCAATAGCCTGTAGCCAAATTCATGTAAACAAGTTCAAGGTTATCACGTGCATGTGTCAAGGTTAAATGAGAAAAACAAGGACGATTTATTGCTTCAAAGCAGATAAGACGTTCGTCAAATGCGCAAAAGATGCAGGTGTATTGGTGAAATTTTATATGAGACCTACGTATAACATCCTTTTTTGACTATTTATTTGATTTATTGCTTCCTGATAGATGATACTTTAGCTAAAAATTCCTGCCTTTATTTGTTTAATGCGCAAAAGATGCCGGTGGACAGATGAAATTTGATATGAGGGTTATGCATGGCATCCTGTTTTGCTTAATAATTTGATTTTAAAATTCCTGATAGATGATGCTTTAACTAAGAATTCCTGCCTGTGAAAAACATTCTTCTGCAGTCTAGAATCTTCGAGAAAAATAAATAGAATTAAAAAAGTATATCTATAAAGTTAATCGAAGGTAAGAAAGGAATAAAAAAGCATTTCTTATGGTAGGGCATATACTCAGGGATGCTTTTCGCTTTATTCTGGTATCAAGTAGTGAGCGAGGACCAGAGATATGAGCCACGCGCGTTTAAACTTGCAGAAGCATTCATACATCGGTAGTCTGAGGCTGCACACATTTCATTATCCTATGCTATCGTTCTATAGAGAGATCACTTATTTTTACAGCTCGCAATCGTTCGCTTTCGTATTCATTCTTTTCCATACGTTTGGTCCGTCAACCTATGTACGAGGTATATGTAAAAAGATACTGAAAGCAATTTCGAGACTCGAGAGAGCTTTTTAGCCCTCATTTAGAAAGGTCAGTTTTTTACCTTTTAAATGTTAAAGATTTAAACTAAAAGTTTTAAAATGCAACAAATTAATATAATAAAATATTTGAATTTTTTCAATCATTGATAATTTAATTCAGCGTTAAAATTTTTTGTATAATGCTGAATCTTCTATAACTATTAAAATTTAGTGTAAGAAAACTGTGAATCAAACATAGGAAAAAAATGATACAGTGATGACATGAACATCTACTTTCTGGAACTCTTAAATAAAAAATTTAGTGATATAAAAAAATTAAAAAATACGAAAATAATAATATAGTACATAAAAATAGAGAAAATATATTGCTTTCTAGTTGAATAATTTATGTCAGAGATCATAAAAACAAAACCATAGAAATGTACCTTACGGATATTCTATAGCTGTAGTTTTCTGAAATTGTCAAGACTGCAGAACGTTTTGCGATTGAGCGACTCGAAACCAGTTACAAATGTCACAGCATGCCTCACTAAAATGCATTACATCATATAAAAAAATTGTGCACGAATCTTGTATAATGCCAACAGATTCTTCAGAGATCCTTTTACGAACAGTGGGTTACTGTGGTAGATTTAGAATTAATACCTTATAGCCACATAGTATTGAATTAACTGTTTTGAGATGAAGAACGTATAATATGAAAGCTCTTACTAGAATTTACGTACTTGTAATAAAGCAACATAAATAACAAAAATAACTCAGCAGTATTAAACTGTAATACAGGGCAACTGTGAATCAAACATTGGACAAAATGATACA
Organism: Belonocnema kinseyi; assembly: GCF_010883055.1. NCBI lineage: Eukaryota > Metazoa > Arthropoda > Insecta > Hymenoptera > Cynipidae > Belonocnema > Belonocnema kinseyi. The sequence continues at coordinate 1,217,665 of NC_046661.1, read as the reverse complement.
GTGGTCGCGTGAACATCTACTCTCTGGAACTTTTAAATCCAAATTTAGTCAAATAGAAAGTAAAAAATACAAAGATTAATATATTTTATAGAAGTCGAGGGTATATTGCTTCCTAACTAGCTAATTTAATTCAGAGACCATAGAAATCTTCCTTACCGAAATTCTATATATGCAGTTATGTTTTCCGATTGAGCGACTTGAAAAATACTAACAGATTCTTAAGAGGTCCGAGTACATACAGTTGATCACTGTAACAGATTTTAGAATTTTCTATTTATATAGCTAGGATGTCAAATCAACCATTTGAGATGAAGAAAATACAATTTGAAAACGCTTACTAGAATTTATAAAATAAAATCAGCTCTATAAATATTAGAGTTTGACTAAGAAACGTTGAAATCTCTTTCACATAATAGAGTAATAATCTAAAAAAGATTGAATTTACTTACTTCAAACATTTAAATAAAGCAACATAAAACAAAAATAATTCAGCAGTATTAGGATTTTGTGTAAGGAAACTGTGAAACTCTTAAGTAAAAATTTAGTGATATGAAAAATATAAAAATTAATACAGTTTATAGAAATCGAGAATGATATATTGTTTTCTAGCTAGCTGTTTTAATTAAAAGACCATAGAAATCTACCTTACCGATATATTATATAAATGTTGTGGTTTATGCTATGTTCCCAAACTATTCTCAATGACGACATCGAATTCCTACTACGAAATTTTCTTCGAAAAAAACTTTAAGGTTATTTTTAATGTTGCATTACTTTGTTACGCTTTTCAATATTATATACCAGACGTGTCGATTATAACTTAGAACCTTCTAGATAATTGCAACAAAGAGAGGATATAAATAGATAAAGATGGTAAATCATATGCATCAGGTATAGTTTAGGGAGAAAAAGAGGTGGAGAGAGAGAGAGATAAAGAGAGATAGAGAGAGCTATGTATTAAAAAATGTTTTAATTCGACATGGAATCACTGTAACAGATTTAGAATTTTATATTGATATAGCTAGGATGTCAATTCAGCCATTTGAGATAAAGAAAATACAATTTGAAAACAAAATAAATCAGCTCCATAAATATTATAGTTGACTAAGAAACGTTGAAATCATCTTTCACGTAATAGAGTGATCTGCGAACAAAGATTAAATTTACTTACTTTAAACATTAAAATAAAGCATCATAAATAACAAAAATAAATTAAGCAGTATTAAAATTGAATAAAAAGAAACTATGAATCAAGCATTGAAAGTGAAGTATTGGACACGTATATTAAAATGCACTATTATGTGTAACAACTAAAAATCTTGGTTTTCCATAGAACCAACAGTTTGTTTTAAATCGTGGTTAAGTAAACTTTTTAAGCAACTTTCTTTCACTTAAATGAGATCCTAGGTTAACAAAGAGTATCATAGAGGGCGCCTCAGTCAGATACGCTGAAAAGGCGGAGGAGGAGCAGGAGGAGGACACGATAATATTAAAGTTCAGCAGTTACTGAAAATATTAGATTTAGATGTAAAAATAAAGGAGCACATTGTCTTCTAAACAACAACAAAAACTAAAGGAACTGTAGGTGTTAATGCCTTGTTTCTAACTACTAGGTGTATCTCCACTCTGGATGCTGAATTCTGCGCTGAGCTGGATCAATCACCATCCTCATATATCGACTACATTTAAGCTTAAATCAATATTTAATTTAATAATGCTGTTCGTGAAGTATCAATGATATTAAAGTATGCTGTTATATAACAGTTGCAAATAAGTTTTTTTTTAGAACCAACATTTAATTTTTGTTAAATAAATCCAGTTAAACAGCTAATTATTTCTGGTTACCAAAATCATGAACATACTTTTGATTCAACTATGTCAACATAGTAAATGAAAACTTAGTTTGATTAAAAAGTGGTCTTTGGTTAATGAAGATTATGATGCAATGCACCACCACGAGGTTGAAAGAGTTCCTTTTTCCTTATTTTCTTAAATTTTTACCTAGGAGTTGGAAAAGGAGGAGATGAAGAAAGAGAAGCTGAAAAATGAAGATAAACATGAGGAGGAGGAGGAGTATGAGGAGGATATATAAAATCAGATTCCATGAACAGCCATTTTTACTGTGTCAGTGGCAAGATGACTAGCAGTTCAAATTGTTTCAGAATTTACTCAAGACTTGATAATTTAAAAAAAGACATGAGAAATACTCGTGCTCAGCCAAGAATCATAAGCAGGATGAAAGAGATTTTCATCAAATTTCAAAGGTAACTCGAAGTTTAAGACCAATGCAAGATTTTGACAGTCGGACTGATAAGAAAAGAAATGCGATTCCTCGAAAGCATAAGATTTTCAAGCTGGAACAGAAGCAAGCTACTCAAAAAGCATGGAAACCACAATTCTCTCCACTGAGGAATCTATCATGCATTACTCATAAGTCTAAAGATGAAGGGGAAACACTTGTGAAGACGCAAAAAGTAGAGCCAGAAGAAGAATTTGTCCAATATGATGGTTCTTCATACGTAATAAAAAGAAATTATGCTGCTGATGAGGATATTAATGAACATGATAATGACTATGATGAGGAGGAAGATGATGCTGAAAGTGGCCTTACCTTAAAATATAAAATAAAAGCAAAATCTAAAATGTTAGATGATTCGGAAGATCCCAATAAGTTTGTAGATCGATTGCGCTTTCTTTTACTAGATCAACTAGCTGGAAACGTAAATAATGTATACGAAATTATTTAAGATATCTTGTCATTAATATTTTTAACATTGATGGAGCGAAACCAACACTGTACAACTTAAGCAGTAAGTTTTAAAATTCTATATATAATTTTTATACGTTTATTGTAATGAAATAAGTAAAATAAATTTAATTTTCAAAATATATGTGTATTTATTGATTCCTTCACCTGACTTAATTGTAATTTAAGAAATCAGCTTATAAAACCGAAGATTTAGTATAAGTTATCATTCCATCTAATATTTTCAGAACCTATTTACCTACTCTAAATCAGTATCATATCCTCCTCTACCCCCTATATTATTTTCTGATTCTTCTACATGTATTTTAAGAGCTTATTTAACTTGATTTAGTATATTTTAAGATTCAACAGGAGAAAAATCGTAGTTACAACTATAAGAAAAGCAGAAAATCTGATTGTGGTGCTATCTATGATATATCTCTGTAAACCAAAGATCTCTCGTTAATTAAACTGAATTTTCATTCACGAAGTTGACATAGTTGAGACAAAAGTATGTTCACGATTCTATTAATAAGAAATCCTTATCTATTTAACTGGATTCATTAAGCTCATCGGAGAGTGCAGTACAAAGAATGGAGATACACTTAGTACGCACAAACAAGGTGTTACTTACAGTTTTATTAAGTTTTTTTGTTGTTATTTTAAAGATGTTGCGCTTCTTTTCTTTGTACATAGAAATGTCACACAACATACAATTCAGATTATATAATAATTTGTTTTAATATTTTCAGTACCTACTTGTCTTAACTACATCATTACTGAATTCTTCTCCTCCTCCTCCACCACTATTCTTTCTTGTTCTTCTACATACATGGTCGATAGTTTACTTACCTTGATTCAGGAAAAATCAAGATTTAACATATGAAGCGTGGTTACAACTATATGAAAAGCAGCGTACCTGGTGGTGGTGCACTGCATCATAATCTTCGTTAACCAAAGACCTCTTCTTAATCAAACTAAGTTTTCATTTAATAAGTTGACATAGTTTAATCAAAAGTATGTTTACTATTTTGGTAATCAGAAATAATTAGCTCTTTAACTGGAATTATTTAAGAAAAAATAAATGTTGGTTCTAAAAAAAATTATTATTTGCAACTGTTATATAACAGCATACTTTAATATCATTCATACTTCACGAACAGCATTATTAAATTAAATATTGATTTGAGACTTAAATGTAGTCGATATATGAGGATGGTGATTTATCCAGCTCAGCGCAGGCTGCAGAATCGAGAGTAGAGATACACCTAGTAGTTAGAAACAAGGCACTATACCTACAGTTCCTTTAGTTTTAACTTTTTAATACATAGCTCTCTCCATCTCTCTCTATCTCTTTCTTTCCACCTCTTTTTCTCCCTAAACTGTACCTGCTGCATATGATTTACCATCTTTATCTATTTATATCCTCCCTTTTTTGCAATTATCTAGAAGGTTCTAAGTTATAAACGACACGTGTGGTATATAATATTGAAAAACGTACAAAAGTAATGTAACATTAAAAATAACCTTGAAGTTATTTTTGAAGAAAATTGCGTAGTAGGAATTCGATGACGTAATTGAGAATATTTTGGAAACATAGCATAAATCACTGCGTCTATAGAATTTCGGTAAGCCAGATTTCTATGGTCTGTGAATTAAATTGGCTAGCTAGAAACCAAAATATCATCCTCGATTTCTATAAAATATATTAATATTTGTATTTTTTAATTTCTCTTTGACTAAATTTGGATTTAAAAGTTCCAGAGAGTAGATATTCACTTGACCACTGTATCATTTTTTCCAATGTTTGATTCACAGTTGGTTATCTGGTATTAACTCTAAATCTGCCAAAGTAACCCATTGTTCGTAAAAGGATCTCTTAAGAATCTGTTGGCAGTCTTGAAAATTTTAGAAAATTATTTTCGATTAAAAACGCCTTTTAATACAAAACTCTGTCACTCTCTTTATCTATTAATATATATCTCTCTTTGTCTAATTGTTCTAGAAGATTCTCAATTATAATAGACATATCTAAATACGGTTAAAATATAACGTTTTTGCAGCCTAAAAACTGTAATGTGCAATTGAAAAATAACCTTGAAGTTATTTACAAATAAAATTGCACAGTATAATTTCATGATGTCATTAAGAATATTCTGGAAATATAGCACGTACCAGCCATAACAGCTGTAGAATATCGGTAAGGTACGTTTCTATGATTTGGTTTTTATGATCTCTGAACTAAACTATATTTTTGTATAAACTGTATTTTTTAATTTTTTTTATATTACTAAATTTTTTATTTAAGAGTTCTAGAAAGTAGATGTTCATGTCATCACTGTATTATTTTTTTCCTATGTTTGATTCACACTTTCCTCACACTAAATTTTAATATGGCTGAATTTATTCTTATCAGTCTTCATACTTTTTATTGCAAGTATGTAAATTATAACAAGAGCTTTCAAATTATACGTTCTTCATTTCTACATAGTTGATTCAATACTACGAGGCTACCTGGTATTAAGTCGCAATCTGTTAAAGTAACCTACTATTTTTTTAAAAGGATCTCTTAAGAATCTATTGCAATTCTTCAAGATTCGTGCAAAAATGTTTATAAGATAAAATTCATATTGAAGAGGCATGCTGTGAGATTTGTAACTGTTTTTGAGTCGCTCAAACGCAAACCCTTCTATCGACTTGTAAATTTTAGAAAATTATTTTTGTGTTGAAACATTGTTTAATACATATCTCTCTATATCTCTCTCTTTCTCCCTAAACTATACATGCTGCATATCATTTACCATTCTTATCTAATAATATATCTCCCACTTTGTCTCATTGTTCTAGAAGTTTGTAAGTTATAATCGACACGTGTGGTATATAATATTGAAAAACGCAAAAAAGTAATGCAACATTAAAAATAACCTTGAAGTTGTTTACGAAAAAAATTGCGTAGTAGGAATTCGATGACTTTATTGAGAATATTCTGAAAACACAGAATAAACCACTACATCTATAGAATATCGGTAAGGTAGACTTATATGGTCTCTGAATTAAATTAGCTAGCTAGAAAGCAATAAATCATCCTGGATTTCTATAAACTATATTAATTTTATGTACTTTTTAATTTCTATTTGACTAAAATTGGATTTAAAAGTTCCAGAAAGTAGATCTTTATGTGACCACTGTACCGTTTCTTCCAATGTTTGATTCACAGTTGCCTTGCATTACATTTTAATACTGCTGCATTATTTTGGTTATTTATGTTGCTTTAGTTTAATGGTTGAAGTGAGTAAGTTGAATCTTTTTTAGATTATTACTCTATTATGTGAAAGAGATTTCAACGTTTCTTAGTCAAACTCTAATATTTAAAGAGCTGATTTTATTTTATAAATTCTAGCAAGCGTTTTCAAATTGTATTTTCTTCATCTCAAATGGTTGAGTTGACATCCTAGCTATATTAATATAAAATTCTAAAATCTGTTACAGTGATCAACTATATGTACTCGGACCTCTTAAGAATCTGTTGGTATTTTTCAAGTCGCTCAATCGCAAAGCCTTCTGCAATATTACAACATTATTTTTGATTAAAAACATTTTTTTTAATAAATAGCCCTCCATCTCTCTTTCCCCTTAGCTATACATGCTGCATATCATTTAACATCCTTACCTATTATTATATCCCTTTTTTGTCAAAATATTCTAGAACCTTCTACATTATAATCCACACGTGCGGATATAATTTTTTAACATCGCAAGACTATATTATATAAAAGCCTTAGTGGGTGATTGAAAAAATCCAAATATTGTATTATATTAATTTGTTGCATTTTAAAACTTTTAGTTTAAATCTTTAAAATTTGAAAGGTAAAAAACTGACCTTTCTAAATGAGAGCTGAAAAGCAAGCCTATATCTGTGGTTAAAAGAAGCATGCGACCTTAGCTCGAATATCGTTGCATGACGTAAGGAGCAATAAGCGTCGGGCAGTGTACTCTTGGTGTTTACTAAACGTCCATAAAAGGTGTCGAATTAAATTCATGCTGTCTATAATCTGTCTCTCGAGTCTCGAAATTGTTTCCAGTATCTTGTTACATATACCTCGTCGATAGGTTGGCGGAACCAGCGTATGTAAAAGAATGAATACGAAAGCGTACGATGGAGAGCTGTAAAAAGAAGTGATCTCTCTATAGAGCGATAGCATAGGATAATGAAATGTGTGCAGCCTCAGCCTGCCGATCTATGAATGCTTCTACAAGTTTAAATGCGTGTGGCTGTTATCTCTGGTCCTCGCTCACTACTTGATACCAGAATAAAGCGACAAGCATCCCTGAGTATATGACCTACTATAAGAAATGCTTTTTTATTCCTTTCTTAACTTCGATTAACTTTATAGATATAATTTTTTAATTCTAATTATTTTTCTTGAAGATTCTAGACTGCAGAAGAATCTATTTCACATGCAGGAATTCTTAGTTAAAGCATCATCTATCAGGAATTTTAAAATCAAATTAATAAGCAAAACAGGATGCCATGAATAACCCTCATACCAAATTTCATCTGTCCACCGGCATCTTTTACACATTAAACAAATAAAGGCAGGACTTTTTAGCTTAAGTATCATCTATCAGGAAGCAACAAATCAAATAAATAGTCAAAACAGGATGCCATACGCAGGTCTCATATAAAGTTTCACCTAGGGGCATTATTCCTCAACTGCCCCAACTCAAAAAGTCATGTTTTTCGATTGTCTCTAAATTCTGGGAATATGTTCGCCTACCCAACAGTAGTTAATCCACAAACTTATAGACCAGGATTACCAACCCTCTCCAAGTGAGGGGGGGTTGAATTTTCAACCCCAATGCCTGCAGGGGTAGTTTCAAACGCCTGTAACTTCCTTTCTAATTACGCGATTTAAAATTTTTATAAGGATTTTGGAAAGTGCTTTTTACACGCTTTCATCCTACTTTATTATTTATAACAAAAAAATTGTTTAAACAATTTTTTCAATAAATCAATTGTTTATTTAACTTTTTTCGCAATTTAGGCATCTACGATTTTTTTAAAAT
>NC_046661.1:1206354-1209752 GCF_010883055.1 Belonocnema kinseyi | reverse complement strand
GAAGAGCAAGTGACTTCTGAAAATACAAGTAAGCCGTTCTTGCACCCAACCGCTCAATTAATCAATATTTTCGATTAAGTGAATAGTTTTTTCCGATGACTTGATGCATTTTTGGATCAATGTGAGTAATACAAAAAAATGGCATACTTGAGAACTCTTCCGCGGTATGCTGCCGCATACCGCCCGAGTGCGAGCGCAAGGACTCCCTCTACAACCGGCTCTGTAACTCAATGAATTTCAATTTGTCCATTTACTTATTAGACATTGTTCGTAGTAAAAAAGTCAAGCTTTCTTTTGAGACTATTTAAAAAAAAATCGTAGATGCCTAAATTGCGAAAAAAGTTAAATAAGCAATTGATTTATTGAAAAAATTGTTTAAACAAATTTTTTTGTTATAAATAATAAAATAGGATGAAAGCGTGTAAAAAGAACTTTCCAAAACCCTCATAAAAATTTTAAATCGCGTAATTAGAAAGGAAGTTACAGGCGTTTGAAACTACCCCTGCAGGCATTGGGGTTGAAAATTCAACCCCCCCTCACTTGGGGAGGGTTGGTAATCCTGGTCTATAAGTTTGTGGCTTAACTACTGTTGGGTAGGCGAACATTCGAAGCCATAAATCAGCCTTGTTTTTCTCATTTAACCTTGACACATGCACATGATAACCTTGAACCTGGTTACATGAATTTGGCTACAGACTATTGGGCAATCTTGACGTCATCAGGATCCTTCGAGAAAGATCTCAAAGCTTAGCATGGTCACGAACCCTTTTTTTCCAGAAAATTTAGCACGGACACGAACCACTACAGGTCGAAGCTTCTCGATGCCGGTAAGGTAGGAATCGTGGTCTAGAAACCCCTCTGTATATCTACTCGAGTGATTTTTTTTCGAGTTTGCAATAACAAAGAAAAACCATCCAAATAGGGGTTTTAAGTGTTTAAAAATGGTGATTCATTTTTTCCATGGATAGTTTCGAAATAATTTTCGCATTGTACACATCAGCTAGTTCTTAGGTAAGAAGGTCACGAAGAGGATCACAGGGTCTTTTATTATCTCAAACTTGTAACTTATGTTATGTCTTACAGCTAATAAAACCCCTCATATCAACGTCTCACCACAACATTCAAATTTTGAACCAAATGAAGCAGAATACGACAAAAAGTATCAAAGAGAAATTATATGTTTTGAAAATTCCTATATGAAAACCAAAATCCTATTATTAGCATAACAACGCGGGATAGAGAAAAATGTTCGAAAAAAGGATTGTATTAAAAAAAAAATTTTAAGGTGGTTTAGAAAATATAAATTTACAACTATATTTAAAAAAACGAATGCGCAGCGCGAGTGTCACGATAATGTGTACGTCAAAGCCTACAGAGCTTTGAGAAACTTAATCTTTAACTATACTTATTCGAGATGAAAATTCAGAATATTAACACGCATATAAATAATACGGTATAATGAGATCTTTTTAATAAAGTTTCATTCAAACATTCCAAATGCAAAGAATAAATATTTGAGCGCGAATCGCGGGATTCACCGGATGCGCGCCCCAGGCGCGCTCAAACTTGCGTACCATAGGCACAGCGCATGATGAGAATGTGCCCGCGACAATAAATAATTTATTAACGGATTATTTTATTACTAACATTTTGAAATGATGGGGTTCTCAATTTAAAATACCGAGACATAATTTATATAAATAGTGAGATACATAAATTTATATAAAATATTGTATAAAAAATCAAATAAAATGAAAAATCATTGTATTATACAATTTTATTGTTTAATTTCAATTCATTTAATTCATAATTAATTACACAAACATACAAATTTACGAATTATTGTTTAGTGAAATTAATAATTGTGAAGGAGGCGGTATTTATATAAAATTTAACTCTACATCTAAAAACTCCAAATCGCTAATTCTACATGCCAGAAAGTTATAAGATTATATTTATTTGAAAAATTAATTATTTTAAATTCAAACTCAATATGTTTATCAATTAAAACTTTTGATTTCTTCAAATATATAGTTTCATTTAGTAGAATTTCGACCGCCCTTTTTCAAACAACAAAATAATATTATTCGAAGACAGTAAATTTTAATTACAAAATGATTAATTTTTTCCATAAAAGATGAAGTAGCTAAAATATTTATTACGATTCCATTACATTTTAATTTAATTTAAAAGTACATCTTATGCATCTACATATATTCTAGATGCAAAATTGATTCAAATAATTAATTCATTCATTGAAAATAATAATACAAAATTCTCAATATAAAATTTGTATTTTATATTTTAAAGTATTCACAGAGTGAGTATCGTCTATTTGATGAACTTGTTCGACGGTTGAAGATTGCAGGGGCAAAGTAATTGGTGGACGTGATCTTCGGGGTGAGAGACATGGGGGGATCGGGCAATTTTTGCCGGGAGCGCCGTCTACAATTAGTTTCTCAAACTGTACACGTGCCGCATCTAGGCTTATAATATCTTTGGAGATATGGGGTACTCCAAAGGTGATTGGAGTCGCTGTACCGAAACTACTTAAACTTTTATGAATTTGGATTGGCCTGATTTTGTGCTATTTTCAAATCACAATTTTATTTTCAAACGGATTTAAGGAGGAACCATCGCTACTGCCGAGATCAGTCGATTACCCAGTCGTAATACCTGCACTCGTATGACGTAAGGAGCTGAAATAGGTCAACATTGTGATCATGTGGCCGGCGGCATGATTCAACGGCTGACTAAGATCTACATTGATTGCTCCTCGTGATGTTGCCAGATTGCGATAGTCAACGTTCCGAAGCGCAAGTTTCGTGATTAATTATTTTTTTCAAGTTTATGCAGAAGCCAAATGGTTAATATTATTTTTCAACCTCAATTTTGAAATACTGGTTTTTCATTCAAAAAATTATCAATAATATCTTAATGGTGGTTACTTAGATATCACTCAGTAAAGAGCTCAAAAACGCCATCTCTCCTAAGACGCAATGCTAAATATGACGAAATTAAAAACGTTAATAACTTATTTATAATGTACCCTAGGCTTCAGAGATTTTAACTGAGTACTTTTGGTGACCATATTTAGATATTGTGAAAGTTTGGTTGAAATGGTAATGAAAATTCTTGTAGGGATGGTACCTCCTTAATACAGAATAGAGACAACACTCAAATAAGAAGATTATAAATTATTAGCAAGGTTATTTATTGATAAAAAATAAAACTGTTTAAACTTGTTCAATGTTTATCTTTATGACTAATTAATTTTGCCAGATCAGGAATAGACAGAGAAAAATCGTTAGAAATAATTAATAGTTCAAGTTTTGTTTAAAGTAGAGAATACTTGGCAGACTAAGGTCATTTTTAGGAACCACACAGATCACTCACTC
>NC_046661.1:1187261-1206254 GCF_010883055.1 Belonocnema kinseyi | reverse complement strand
GTGTCTTTATTGAGTTAATCACTTTAATGATCCGAAAAGATCGGACAACGATTTGTCGCAATTCACTGCTGCTCGCACACTCTTTTTCTCAGGTGACAAGGCTATCATCACACACTCAATCTAAGAAATCACGTGACTTCAAATATTCCTTTAAATAATAAGAAAAATAAAAATAGCTTTGAAATAGGCAATGTCGATAAATTGAATAATTTTCAATCGCAGAAAATCTCATAAAGACGAAACATCACAACTTTAAACATACCACCCGCCTTATGAGTGGTAACTGCACGATGAAAATAAAAATAAAACAATAAGTGCTTAATCGAGTATTTGTCAACAACGCAAATGACGCCCGCCGTAAAGAAACTGTATAAATGTAACAAAATTTAAAAGTCTTAGCCGCCCGCCATAATCCACTAAGTTTACAGAATATTTTTTTTTAAATCAAATTAATAATAGTTGTTCAGATTTCGCTCATTTATTTCACTCTCACTGGTAACAGACACATCTGAGTAATTGGACGTTCGTATTCCAAATTGGAAGTTTTTACGCGGACAGAACATACTAAATCGTCCTTTCCCTTGTAGCATTTAATTATACGACCTAACAACCATCTAGAAGGCGGTAAGGAATCATGTTTTAAAAGAACGATATCACTGATCACAAGATTTAGTTCTTTATTAAACTATTTGTAACGTTTTTATGAAGACTGTAAATAATCAACTGCCCATCTTCTCCACTAAATCTTTGAATTTGGTTGTACTAACTGCCATCGATTTAAACGATTTTCCGAAGTAAATTCCAATGAGGGTTCTGGAATTCTGGTTAAAGGGGCTCCAATCAGAAAATATCCAGGTGTAAGATAGGAAAATTCTTCAGGATCATTTGAAAGAGGGGCAGTAGGGCGGGAATTGAGGCAAGCTTCTATACGAGTAAGAAGAGTATAAAACTCTTCGTATGTAAGAGTATGTGCACCTACAATTCTTTTCAGATGGTGTTTAGAACTCTTAACTTCAGCCTCCCATAAACCCCCAAAATAAGGAGCGGAAGGAGGTATGAAATGCCAAGAAGTACCTTGAATTGCGAACTCATTATGCAAATTAGCATCCAGTCTAAGATTCAAAAGACAATTTTTTAATTCCCGGTCAGCACCGTGTAATGTCGTACCATTATCACTGTACAAGTGTACAGGTCTTCCTCGCCTTGAAGAAAATAGCTGAAAAACGGCGAGAAAAGCGGCAGATGAATAATCAGAAACGAGTTCTAAATGGACAGCCACGACCGGAAGCAAAGCGAACATTAAATGGACCTGCATAATACACGCCAGAATGTGTGAATGGACGATGTGGGGTTACTCTAAATTCGGGTAAGTCCCCCATAAGTTGTTGAGACAAAGCCGCTCTCTTACATGAGCACTCCAGTTAATTGCTGACCACCGTGTAAAGATCGAAGGTGAGCATGCGTGGCGATAAGCTCACTTATGTGGTGACGCAGCAAAATGATAGGATGCTTCTCATCAAAACTGATAGGAGCATGCCGTAGTCTTCCACCTAACCTTAAGATATTGTTGCAATCTAAAAATGGATTCAAACTTTTTAATAGTGAGTTCTTTGGAACCGCCCTATCTTCTTGGTTCAAAGCTTTTATCTCATTAGAGAAGGAATTTACCTGGACAAATTTAATTCAAAATATAACAGTTTGTTGGATTTCCATCGCATTAAGAGAAATGGTTGAAAATTTAGGTTAAGGACTTATTAAGTTTTGAGCCCTTGAACACATATGCATCAATAAACCTTTTACAATAGGCAGTTACGTGAAGCAATCTTGGTCTAGAGGAGAATTTTAGCATCAAGTTAAATGGACTTTCGCTCACACTCAAAACATGATGACTCTCTAGTGGCCGCTGTTCTAAATTTGATTGCGCGGGGGTTGCGTGGCGATAGTCAGGCGATATTAGGGAAACTATAATGGCAACGAACACAGGCCAATTGGAGGGATGTTTTCCTAGCCAAGCCAGAAGTTTTACGAAATCAGTGGGACAGTAAACAGGTATTTTATCCAATGACATAGTTTCCATGACAAACATAAGTCTCTTAGTTAGCAACGCAGCTCCACACAACTCCAAACGAGGAATTGATACATATTTAACAAGAGCTAATTTAGATTTAGCCATTAGTAGGCAAACATGAGCCTGTTTTAAATCTTCACTAAGAATTCTAATGTAAACGGAAGCTGAAAAGCGTCAAAAAAGCCATGAAGCTCGAATTCAGAGTTTGCCTGTAGTTGTCGTGTCCATCTGGGGACTTTAAGTGTTTCTAATTTTTCCAGAGAATCATGATAATTTAACCATTGATTTTCAAGATCATCAGGCAGTCTGGCGTGCCAGTCGAGTTTACGCAGCCAAAGTTCTTGCATTAAAATTTTTGCCACTATTATGATAGCACGTTCGTGTTCTCCCGAGGAACAATCTTCCAATAGTTCGGATTCATTAGCGGCATATTTTCGCAAATGGAAACAACCAGCTTCTAATAACAGCGTCACTTGAGCTTGTGCCTGTTTAGCCTCAATCTATCTGCACCAAACAAAACATCGTCGACGTAAATATTATTTTCTAATATAGTTTGGGCTAAAGGAAATCTATTTCCTTCATCATAAGCTAACTGCTTGACCACTTTGCTATTCAAATAAGGAGCACAGGCATTACCGTAAGTAACGTTTAAAAGTCTATAAGCGACGAGCCTTTTATCATGAGAAATCCAGACAATTCTTTGATAGTCGCAATCTCGAGGGTCAACTAGAATTTTTCTAAACATTTTTTCAATATCAGCCATATAAAAAAAGCGTTCTGATCTCCAATTCATAATGATTGAAACCAAATTATTAAGAATCTTGCGACCGATGTGAAGAGGAGAATTCAAGGAAAAATTATTGGAAGTTAAACTGGTAGCATTGAAAACAACCCTCAACTCAGTAGTGGAACTACTTTCTCTTAAGATAGGGTGATGAGGCAAATACATAGTTTGTGGAAAACTATCCAATTCCTTGACTTGAAGAAGTTCCATGTGTCCAAGGCTTTCATATTTTGATAAGAAACTGGAGTATTGTAACAATAATTCCGATTTCTCCTATAAACGACGAATTACTTTATTCAAAACGATCTTAGCTCTCACCAGGGATGCACCTACTTTATGTAAGGATCGTTTTAGAAAGCTAAGCGTATCATGTAACGTCCGTCTTTTGTTCGTTGGTAATTCGTGGCGAAATGCTTATGACAAAACCAATTTGTCATCTGTCAAAGTATTTTTAAAGGGAAATTCCTCCAACTCCCAGAACCTGGTTAAGTCTTCATGCAAGACTTCTGCTGAAATAGTCTGATGTGCTGTAACTGGAATGTTAATTTATATTTTATTTGTGACTGAAACCGGCCCAGATAATATACAAGCAAAAACTGTACTTTGCGCAATAAGAGAACCCAATATACCCTGTTCTTTTCTGCAGGAATTAAATTATGTTCTGATAACTTTCTTGAAGAACCAATAGTAACTCCTCCAATCTCATATACTACTGCTTTAACCTTTTTGTAGCGTCGACTGAATATTTTCCTTGCTCTCTCGGTCATAAAATAACATTCAGATCCTTGGTCCAGAAAAACTCTAAATCGGTGACTTCTTTCATTTTCAGCTTGAAAGGAAAAAAAGCTGTAGCGAGTAAGGTTGAGCGCGACGAATTTTGATGATTATTCAGAAAATGAAACGAAACTTTATCGTCTACTTCTTCAAGCGAAACGTCATTCACATCCACCCCCAGGGTGGAATTGCCGGGATCATTTGATTGTGATGCGAGAGAACCTGGAACTGCCAATTGAGAATTAACCGATGCAGAGTTAGTTGGTGGTAAGGTAGGATTTGAATTATAATCATCTAAACGCAACAGGGAATTATGTCTCCTGTCGCACTTCTGGCATTTGAATTTACTACCACAATTATGTGGTCGATGTCCATATGTGAGACAATTATAACAACAAGGATTATTTGTAGCAACTTTCCTACTCCTGTCCACAGATAGAGCTTCGAATTAGTTGCATTTAAATAAAGAGTGATTATCCTTATAAAGGGTATACTTTGAGCTAGAAATTTCTTTGTGGCTCCTAACTGCCGATTTTTTTGAAGCCCTACTCTTTTCTTGAGAACTTGAACTAGATTTTGAAGCTTTAATAGCCTCGAAAATACGTATGCGAGTCTCCAAAAATAAGTGAAGTTGTTTAAAAGTAGGATAACCAGTGCTAGAACCAATATGCATCTCACATTCCTTGAGAGTACCAATATCAAACTTTTTAACCATTATAAAAACAAGTAAATCACTCCAATGTTCTGTTAAGCTTTTAAGATTTTTGAGAGCCACCAATGACTCATTTGTTTTATTGCGTAAGTTTTTTAAGTCTTCCAGAATATTATTCGGCACATTAGGAAGATTGATAAAGGCTTGTAAATGAGATGAGATTAAAATTCTCTTGTTATGAAATCTGGTCTTTGGCGACTGCCAAGTGGAGATAAAGTTAGCATCAGTTATCGAAACATGTCTTAAAAAACCTTCAGCTTCGCCCTTTAAGGGCAGTTTCAAATAGTGCTCGCTTGTTACATTTGACAAGGAATCGTTTTGAATTATTAAAGCATTAAATAAATCGCGGAAATCATCCCAATCCTTGTAGTCTCCTGAAAACTCCGGTAAAGTGATCTGAGGAAGTTTAACAGGCAAGGCATCATGACGAATAATTTGAGACTGATTTAAACTTTCATTAGCCTTAGCCTCAGGAGTAAGCAAGACCATTTCATTATATAAAAAAACTCGCACATTGAGATAAGCATCTTCAATAGAGAGATACTTAGACTTTGTGAAATATTTCAATTTTTCATGCTCAGCTGACGTAGTTTCAGCTTTAATCTCCAGATGCAGGGTTTCAAAACTCTTCCAGCGTTGGTCAAGAAGTTCTATTCGGGATTTGACAAGAGCCACTGGTAGATTGGCTTTTCCAATTTTCTTAAAATTAGTATCAGTGCGTAGAATCGCCTGAGAAATCTCTGATAACTCAGACAATAATGGATCCATTTTAACAAAAGGAGAAATTCAAATTTAAATTTTCTGATAATTCAGCTAAAATTAAAAAGCCCTAATTTGCAAATTAAAGAACTGATTTAGTTTAGTTTTAGAGTACTCTGACAATGCGAGCAAATTTAGGTGTGCGAGAGAATAATTATTAATAAAATGTCAATAAATTATCACTGAAATACTACGATCTGAATTATTATTTGGTTAGCCAGAACGAGCCTTTCTCATTATAAGTAAATTAAAGTTGTCATCTTACCACTGGAGAAGGTTAGAAATAAATTAACTCTAAAATTGAGTGTATTGACAATCATCCAAATATCAGCTGGCAAATCTATTATTTCGTGCGACGATGTCACCAGCTTATCCTTGCTATTTGACCTCAAGCCGTCATATATTCCACCTAGTTCCTGTGCTTTCACTAAATAAAATTTCTCAGTTTTGTCTTTTCAATACCAATTTAAGACTTTTTAATGTTTAATTTAATTATAATTTTTGAAAAAAATCGACTCTTCGATTCCTAGGGTAAAGAATTGATTCACTTAAAAATCGTATACCAATGAATCGGGTGAGGAAAATCGAATTTTTTTTAAGAAAATCGATTTTTTGAAGAATTGATTCACTTAAAAATCGTATACCAAAGAATCGGGTGAGGAAAATCGAATTTTTTTTAAGAAAATCGATTTTTTGAAGAATTGATTCGGAATCGAACATCCCTAATTGAAGTTGACGTTAAACAGCGCCAAAGTAGGGTCTTGAGTTATAAAAATGAAGGCTCTGAAGATTCAAAGTAGCTTCAGAGACGTGTTATAGCTTCAACTTAGGCTCTAATATTCCATTCTCTAGGAGTTGAAAGTTTAAAGCAGGGGCTGTAAGTTTAAATAGCTTCAAAGCAGGTTCTGATAAGGAGCTGCAACTTCAAAGTAGGGTCTAAATTTCAACTCAGGTAGAAGACATTATATACTTTTCATAGATAGATTGATTAAAAATCACTAATGAGCGAACAACGTACATAAACAATTTCTACGAAATAACAATAACTTCTTAAAACACTTACGCTTTTTAACTTAAATTAATCATTATCTCAATACAATTTAAAAGCGGATTAAAAATGAAAAATTTTAGAAGAAACTGCAACATACGAGAATCATTTTAAGAGAATATTGTTATAAATAATAACAACTTCTTAAAACGCTTATTTTTGTTAACTTGAATCAATTATTAATCCACCATAACTTAAAAGTGAAAAATTCTATTTATTGTTTTTGTTTATTTATTATTTATAATTGTATTGTATTGTATGTATAAATGGCCAAAAGTGGAAAATTGAATAATTTTTCGTCCAGAAAATGTTCATATATCATATTTATACATTATTAGATTGGAAATAATCTAATTTTGTATATTTAAAATCTTTTCTTGGACATACTGATATTCTTTAAATAGGAATAGATATAAGTTGGAAAACAAAGGGATTATTTCCACAGGGAACGTAGCATCGAGGGCCTGGAGCAACTTCGAATCCAGTGAGGGGCAATGTCGCGGGCGATCGTCTTTTCCTCCACGGCTACCTGCGGAACGTTCCCCTTTTACGGCCCACCGACACTACCCCTCACCTGATTCGAAGTTGCTTCAGGCCCTCGAGGTTAGGTTCCCCATAAAGATTAATCCCTGTGTCTTTCAACTTACCCATTTCCTTGCTATTTCCACGCCGATTCCTCGATTAAAATGCTAATATGTCGACAAAATCCCTGAAATTTTGACGAATTTAAGAATATAATCGTAAATATAGATAGATTCTAAACAATTTCGATTAGAATATTCAATCTTCATAAGCTTCCCACTGCATTAATGAAATGAGTCAAAATTAATTTTTTAGTATTTTGCGTTGGTAAAGCTGCTGGGAATTTAATTAAAAAATCCACATTTTTCGAAAATTATTAACAGAGCATATTATTTAAAATAATAATCACTTGCTAATCGCTGAGGGATTGTATTGACCCTCCAAAATAAATTTTGTAGATATTCTTGATGTACATTGTTGGCTTCGGAGCAGGTATTCTGTTTTAAAGTTGAAAGTACTTTTCTCTTAAAAAATATTTCAACGAAGAAAAACTAATTAAAATGTAGTAGGAAAATTTTGTAACCAAATTTATAAACAATCTTGCTTTAAGTTTTCAGAAAACACTGCAGTCGAAGAACTTTAATTAATTATCAATCCACCATTACTCAAAAAGTGGAAAATTGTATTTATTGTTTTATTATTATTTATTATTATTGTTTATTATTGTTTTCATTTATTATTTGTAATTGCATTATATTGTATGTATAAGTAGAATAGGACCACTATGGGGAATTTGGAGTGGGGAAAGGGGGAGGAGTCTGTATTATGAGGAATTTAAAGTTGGGGGAAGGGGGAGGAGTCTGTACTATGGGGAATTTTTAGTGGGGGGAGAAGAAGGGGTCTGTACTATAGGGAATTTGAAGTAGGGGGTGGTCTGTACTATGGGAAATTTGGAGTGTGGGGTCCGCCATGACATATATTATGGGAAATTTGAAGTAGGGGGTCCAACATGACAGATATTATGGGAAACTTGGAGTGCGGGTCCACCATGACAGATATTATGGGAAATTTGGAGTCGGGGAAATCCGCCATCACAAATAATATGGAAAATTTGGATTGTGGGTCCGCCATGACAGATATTATGAGAAATTTGGAGTGGGGGTCATTAACATAAATATAAGGGTTAACATAATCTAAAAATACACAGAAATTACTATTGCGAATGTCAGAAGTAATAGCACTTATTCAGAACAAAAATTTAGAGCATAAAAATTTATTATTAATAAAAATCGTAAATAAGGATTATTTTATACCATTCATAAATAAAAATAAATAGACTTTCGTAATCCTATTAAAAATAATCTATATAAATGAAATAATGTTATGAAAAATTATCGCTGGGGGCAGGTCATAGAAAGGAAACCCGCATTGTTTATTTTCAGTTAAATTTATTCTGTAAAATGTTTATTTCAGTTCATCCATCTTTAACAATAAAAATGGTATAGTTTGAGTAGATATAATTAAAAACTCGCAATAAATATAATTATTCTATTAGTAAGCATTTCACTTTTGCTGCAACATAGGAAGTAAACATACTGATCATTTTCAAAAACACTAAATGCATGTAGAAATCAACAAATGATTTAGGTAATTGTTGTTTAATTTGCTCGCTGGAATATTCGAATTTAACAGCAATAATCTGAAGAATAAGCATTTCGCTAGGAGACTCAACTTTCGCTCTCAAAATGTATATTTATGTGTCTCAGCGATTAGAAGATTTAAAAACTTTTCGACATCCGTAGCTTGACTTTTTATTTGTCATCAACATTCATTGGTACAAAGTACAATTTTTTTTAATCCTTGAAAAGTAGTTTTCTGCATCACTATAGTTAGTCTATACTTTCGGCCATTTTTTTCACCGACTCCAGTGGTGGTTTCCTCTTAATCTCCAGGGACATTGAAGATGAATGCCTTGCTGCCGTTAGAAGTGCTGTACACAATGCTGAATTTCACTAATTCCACAGGCTTCAGGTACCCGTATCCAGTCTCAAAGAAGGCTGATATATAGTCAATGCTATTTAACAAGCATCCAAAGGATGTTGAGTAGAGGAGCAGGTATCTCAAGTAAGCGACGTTTCAATACAGACCGTACATCTGCTATTCCCATTCAGGCTGTATATGAATCCTTGGCTGCAATGGCGTGGATATCAGCAGTAGCAGCGTGAGTTCGTTTGTTCTCAGACGCTTTTATACATACTTAAATCTTTGTCTCTCCCCACCATATGGGGCAAAGGCACATACCGGATGAACCGGTTTGTCCCACTAGTCCTAAGAATTCTCGTTGGAAAACTTTAAAAGACAGTCTCAAAAATCGTAAAAAATAACATAGTGTCCTTTGAGCTTTCTTTATTCCAGGAAAACCTCTCCAAAAATTTTAACAAAGGTTTCTAAAGTCTCTGTGAAGTACCTAAGTTTGCTCTTCTTAAGTGAAAAGGGGCCGTGTAACTGTCACGAAAAGGGTGAATTTATCTACTGGTTACCGAGAAGAGCATGCTTAAAAATGTAATAAATAATCAAGCATGTCTACGATAAAATAAATATTCCTTTAAAATTGTGGGAAATCCGCCATGACAGTTACTATGGAAATTTTTGAGTCGAGATGCGCGACGACAGGTACTCTGCAGAATTCCAAGTGGGGGTTGACCCCCACTTTTACTAATTTTCAAAAACTTTATCAACTAAAGTAATTTTCGAAATTTCAAAAATTTTACGTATTTTCAACAACTTCATCAACTTTGCCAATTTGGAAAATTTTATAACTTTCAATTTTTTCAATTTAAAATTTTTACTAATTTTCAAAAACTTTATCAAATTTTCAAAAATTTTCCAATCTCACTGATTTTCAAAATTTTATTATTTTGAAAATTTTTAATCACCTTAAAGGGACAGATGAACTTTTCGAAAAATGTACAAACACATGATTAGTATTAAACATAATTTTAAAAGATTAAATGAGTACTTTACTATATAATTGATTTCACACTTTATAAAAGTAAACTTCTTGACACTTGATATCAAACCCTAATGTATTAAGCAAACACATTAAGAAAATGAGTGAAATAACAATTTTTATTTTTTTCACAGTTTACTACAAAGATTAACGAACATTATTTTCTACATGTAAATAATGTCTTACTGCTTCAACTTAGTTCTTCTTTCAAAATTCAAAATGTATCTGCTTTAATTCATATTATTCCCCAAAAATTTCCAAATGAAAAACAATTCGAAAAATGTCACAAAATTTATTACACAGAAACTGAACAATTCTTTCGAGCATAAACTATTATCAAGAGGACACTTTTGCATAAAACAAATGTTTTCCTTATTGATCCTAAAATTGAATCTAGTTTCTATAACATTAATATTTCACTGGAGTGCCAACATTTTCAAAAAAGAAACTTATTTTCAAACATATTTTCTAATGTCAACAGTGTTCAAATGGAAATTTTTTTTGTAAATTTTAGCTCAAATAAAAAGCGGAAATGTTTCACCGAATACCAGTCTGGAGATTGTTCAATTCAAAACTAATCATTATGTTTCAAAAAAAAAAAGTTTGAACTGAGATTATTTGTAGTAGGGCGATATTACTGCACTAATGAAATTTCGTTTTATCATTTTACAGAATATTTTAGAATAAAAAATTAGAATATAAATTCTGAATTTTACAAGAATACCTCTCCATATATCAATCAAGAAAAACTTTGAATAAAGAAAAATATTTTTAAACTTGCCACAAACAAAATTATTCCGAAAATAAAAAAAATCTGGCTTGTTACTACTAAAAAATAATTTCTCCGTGATAGCCAGAAAATTTTATAAATTTCTCTATTATCTATTGTGAATCGAATAAATAAATCGATAATACATCTGTCTTACATGAAGAAAATTTCCCGAAATAAAAATGACTCTTTTATTGAAAATGTGACACTTTAGCAAAATATAAGTAAAAAATATTAGGAATATCGTATTTATTCGTCTAAACTTTCTGTGTGAAAATGTGAAACGTGGTAAAAACTGCTCTAAATTGAAATTATTCTTAGAAATTTTACATTACTGTTGCCATTATTAAAAATCACTTCTTGCTTTCTATAAATAATGTACAACTTTCAAAAAATAAGAAATAAAATATATCAGGAAAATCGTATCTACTCGTGTAGGTTTTCTTGATGAAAACGTAAAATGTGTAGAAAATGTACATCAATAAAACTTATTCTTAAAAGTGTTTAATTCTTTTTCCGTTGTTAAAATTTTATTTTCACTGTTGATAAGAAATATACAGCTCAAAAAAATATGAATAAAAAATATTAAGAATATCGTATCTAGTTGAGTAGGTTTTCTCATTTCTGGATAAAAACGTGAATCGTAGAGAAAATTTCCATAATGGAAAATTATTCATAGAATCTTTACATTCTTTTTGCCGTTACTAAAAATTATTTTTGCTTACAATTAAACATGTACAGCTTTCCAGAATTATAAATAAAAAATATAAGGAATATCGTGTCTAGTCGCCGAGGTTTCATGGATGAATATCGAATATCTCGCAAACCTGTTTAATGGGGAGAAAAACTGAGAAAGGAACTGTCCAAACTCTAAAGCCTATTTATCTGTATTTATTTATCTGGGTATGAAGAATATAAAGATATTTACTATAACGGCATAAAGCATTGTATGCAGGTACATAGAACTCGGCTTATCCAT
The DNA here is from genome assembly GCF_010883055.1 of Belonocnema kinseyi. Lineage (NCBI taxonomy): Eukaryota > Metazoa > Arthropoda > Insecta > Hymenoptera > Cynipidae > Belonocnema > Belonocnema kinseyi. The sequence continues at coordinate 1,194,829 of NC_046661.1, read as the reverse complement.
CTTTTTTAAGATAAAAGAAATGTTATACTAATCTGTGAATAAAGTGATTAGAATAACTGTAGAATTTATTTAAAAAATACTGGTTAAAAAAATTCACTGGTTAAAAAAAATCAGACATTGAGAAAATCAGAGAATATTGTCACTGAAATAAGATATATACGTAGAATACAGCATTGTGTCATCTCTAGCAACACCTAGTCCCTCCCGCTCCATCTATCCCCATTGGGATCCAGGTCGGTTTTCTCAAGTTAAGTAACCTTAAAAGAAAAAGAAAATCGTGCATTTTATAAAGTTATCAGGTCGCAGAATATTGACCATTATATTTACAAAGTTCTATTCCATGAATATAATTAATACAGAGTGAAATTCTTGATCACTCAATGCTCAATTGACTTGCATCATTGGTGTTGGAATTTGTGATGATACGTAACGTATTTTCACGACGTGCATGGTACTAACTTTTGCCGTCGCGTATTTTTAGTGCAAGGAATCTGAAAATATGAAAATTTACTGGGACCTAAATATAATGAATAAAACATCACAAGGAAAAATCCAGAAACTCCTTAAGTCGAATTCGAGGTTTGCTTACCTGAAGTTCCTATGAGAGTTTCACATCCCGTTAGTACAGTATTATACTGCCGCTTGTGAATGTGGATCATTTTATGTTTATGGAAATACTTATTTTATTCATTTGAATCATTCCAGAGATTCATATGTGAACAAATAGTAGAAATAGAGAAAATTAGAACATATTTTCACTAATGTTAGAAAATTTGTATAAAATATTATTATCAATAGAAAAAATGTTATTCTTTTGGTCAAATGTCATCCTATAAAAATAAATTTGACTCTAAACAACTTTTCCAAACAATATGCTTAGTTTTTTTAGATCATTCTCCGGATTTTCATTCGTATAAGCAGGTATGTTTCTCACATTTGGCAAAATGCAACAACCTAATTTTCTTTTAAAACTTTTTTTTTTAAATGGAAAAATAATGCTACAAACACTCTATAAACTTTTGACTGACGCTGTGAAAATATTTTTATTAAAAGGTTTCAAACTATAGATGCTTAAAAGTTTAGTTTGAATAAATTTTACTCTCAATAAGCTTGCATATTGGTGTTATTAGAACACTTTTTTTGAAACAATTTTTGTTGTAAATTTTGTCTGCCCAGTGGAAGAATAATTTTTGAGAAACTAGATCCAATTTTAGGAGTGACGATAAAAAATTAGTTTTTGTCTTAAGTTATTCTATACACCATAAAGCTGTTATATATAGTTTGTCATTACTTGGCTTCAGTGCCATTCATAAGATATATAACCATTGCAACGCTCACTTTAAAGACGGACAAGAGGCCCCAAGCTGCAGTTTGCTCATTTAGTTTTCATTGTTATTCCCCCTTTTCAATCTCAAAACGAAAAACGAATTATTAATACAGCCCCTTCCCCCTCCAAGTCGTAAAAAAGGAGGAGTTGGTGGCAGCCCTCAACTCCTCCTTTTTTACAACTTGGTAGGGGGAAGGGCCATTTTAATAATTCGTTCTTCGTTTTGAGATTGGACCCAATAATAATGAAAACTAATTGAGCAAACTGCAGCTTGGGGCGTCTTGTCCGTCTTTAAAGGGAGCGTTGCAATGGTTATATATCTTCTGAATGGCACTGAAGCCAGCTAATGACAAACTATATAGAACAACATTATGGTGTAGAGAATAACTTAAGGCAAAAACTAATATTTTATCATCACTCCTAAAATTGGATCTAGTTTCTCAAACATTATTCTTCCACTGGGTAGACAAAATGTAAAATTTATTCAAACTAAACTTTTAAGCACCTATGGTTTGAAACTTTTAAATAAAAATATTTTCACATCGTCACTCAAAAGTTTATCGAGTGTTTGTAGCATTATTTTTCCATTTAGAAAAAAGTTTTAAAAGAGAATTAGGTTGTTAGATTTTGCCTAATGTGAGAAAAATATTTGCATATACGAATCCAAATCCGGAGAATGATCTATAAAAACTACGCATATTGTTTGGAAAAGTTGTTTAGAGTCAAGTTTATTTTTATAGGGTGACATTTGACCAAAAGAATAACACTTTTTCTATTGATTATAATATTTTATACAAATTTTCTAACATTAGTGGAAATATATGTTCTAATTTTCTCAATTTCTACTATTTGTTCACATGTGATCTCCGGAATGATTCAAATAAATGAATATTGTTTCAAACAATGTCGGTTTCACTGGTTTAGCGATTTAGAGAATCTCTAGAGAAACTTTTCAATGCTCTTCTAAATTAAACCAGTGAAATTGTCAATGGCTTAATCAGTGTTTTTAATTATTGTTGGTGAACCAAAGGTTTGCCGACCTTGACTGGGTGAAGCAGTAAGTGGCTCAACTAAAAAAGTGTCTCTGAATATACCAGTTATGTAAAATGATAGACTCGACCAATCATGCAGCGCTTCACTCGACAAAGACATTAACCTCCAGTCATCTGGTACGCGAATGTCGTCGATATGGACTTGGCATTTCTCGAGTCACAACGGCCATTATTGTGTACTGGTGACTGTGTTACAAATAATTGGAGCCTGGTTCCTTGGATTTTTCTTAAAGCGACGCTACACACTGACGTAATGACGATTACAAATCTCCTCACATATAGGTAGATGTGATGTATTATATTGTATTCTATTTGCGGCCGGGCTCTCATTTATTGTTGTGAGAGTAAAGTAAGGGTTATAAAAGCTAATTTTGCAAAGATTAGCAGCAAAGTCTTGAATGATGAGTGTCATGCCTAACTGGCACTGAGTAATCAATGATCAGCGCTGATTAATTCAGTGACGGAATTCCACTAGGTGATCCAGTGAAATATCACTGATTGTCCGTAAAACACTTCTAGCTGTTTCAACCAATGAAATGATACTACTTAATTTTAAGAGAGCGTATTTTGAGGTTCTTCTTTCAGTATAGAATTCTTTGTGATATAACTTGTTCTATTTTTTAAATAAATTCTACAGTTATTCTAATCATTTTATTTACAGATTAGTATAACATTTTTTTTATCTTGAAAAAGATGAATAAGCCGAATGATCTAAATGTGTGTTTTAATAAATATGAAATGATTCACATGTCCAAGTGACAGTGTACTAATCTAGTTTTTGGACAAAATAATTATTTCCTTTACCCACGTGAGAGCCGATTTTTTTGTGCATGCATACAATGCTTTATACCGTTATAGTGAATAAATGCAACAATATTTACAGTGTTTCAAATTTTTTTTTAATTTATAGAAGAAATTCTCTTGCCTATGGTTCGAAAAAATTAAAAATTATGGAATTTTGAAACGCTTTTCGTATTATCCTTATATTCTTCATACGCAGATAAATAAATACAGATAAATAGGCTTTAGAAGTTGGACAGTTCCTTTCTCAGTTTTTCTCCTCATTAAACAGGTTTGCGAGATATTCGATATTCATCCAGGAAACCTCGGCGACTAGACACGATATTCCTAATATTTTTTATTTATAATTCTTGAAAGCTGTAGATGTTTAATTGTAAGCAAAAATAATTTTTGGTAACGGCAAAGAGAATGTAAAGATTCTATGAATAATTTTCTATTATGGAAATTTTTTCTGCGATTCACGTTTTTATCCAGAAATGAGAAAACCTACTCAACTAGATAAGATATTCTTAATATTTTTTATTCATATTTTTTTGAGCTGTATATTTTTTATCAACAGTAAAAATAAAATTTTAATAACGGAGAAAGAATTAAACATTTTTAAGAATAATTTTTATTTATGAACATTTTCTACACATTTTACGTTTTCATCAAGACAACCTACACGAGTAGATACGATGTTCCTGATATATTTTATTTCTTATTTTTTGAAAGTTATACATTTTTTATAGAAAGCAAGAAGTATTTTTTAATAATGGCAACAGTAATGTAAAATTTCTAAGAATAATTTCAATTTAGAGCAGTTTTTACCACATTTCACATTTTCACACAGAAAGCTTAGACGAATAAATACGATATTCCTAATATTTTTTACTTATATTATGTTAAAGTGTCACATTTTCTATAAAAGAGTAATTTTTATTTAGGGAAATTTTCTGCATGTAAGACAGATCAAGAAAAAAATTATTTCTTAGTAGTAAAAATCTAGATTTTTTTCGGAATAATTTTGTTTGTGGCAAGTTTAAAAATATTGTTCTTTATTCAAAGTTTTTCTTGATTGATATATGGAGAGGTAATCTTGTAAAATGCAGAACTTATATTCTAATTTTTTATTCTAAAATATTCTTTAAAATGATAAAACGAAATTTCATTAGTGCAGTAATATCGCCCTACTACAAATAATCTCAGTTCAAACTTTTTTTTTTTGAAACATAATGTTTAGTTTTGAATTGAACAATCTCCAGACTGGTATTCGGGGAAACATTTGCGCTTTTTATTTGAGCTAAAAATTACAAAAAAAATTTCCATTTGAACACTGTTGACATTACAAAATATGTTTGAAAATAAGTTTCTTTTTTGAAAATGTTGGCACTCCAGTGAAATATTAATGTTATAGAAACTAGATTCGATTTTAGGATCAATAAGGAAAACATTTGTTTTATGCGAAAGTGTCCTCTTGATAATAGTTTATGCTCGAAAGAATTTTTCAGTTTCTGTGTATTAAATTTTGTGACATTTTTCGCATTGTTTTTCATTTGGAAATTTTTGGGGAATCGTATGAATTAAAGCAGATACATTTTGAATTTTGAAAGAAGAACTAAGTTGAAGCAGTAAGACATTATTTACATGTAGCAAATAATGTTCGGTAAACTTTGTAGTAAACTGTGAAAGAAGTAAAAAATGTTATTTCATTCATTTTTTATGTGTTTGATTAAGATATTAGGGTTTGATATCAAGTGTCAAGAAGTTTACTTTCATAAAGTGTGAAAACATTTATATAGGTAAAGTACTCGTTCAAGCTTTTAGAATTATGTTTAATACTAATCATATGTTTGTAAATTTTTCGAATAGTTCATCTGTCCCTTTAAAGTGATTAAAAATTTTGAAAATCAGTGAGATTGGAAAATTTTTGAAAATTTGATAAAGTTTAGGGAAAAAAGTAAAATTTTGAAATTGGAAAAAAAAATTTTTATTTTGCTAAGTTCCTAGAGTACAGAACCAAACCCCCAAAATAATTTGGACAATTATTGAGATCGGTAAAATTTTAAAAATTAGTAAAGTTGATAAAGTTTTTGAAAATTAGTCAAATTTTGAAATTCCAAAAGAAATTTAGAAAATAATAAAAATTTGAAAATCAGTAAAGTTGATTAAGTTTTTGAAAATCAGTAAAATTTTGAACATTTTAAAATTTAAAAAAATGAAAAGTAGGAAAATTTTCAAAATTTGTAAAGTTAATAAAGTTTTTGAAAATTGTTGAGATTTTTGAAATTAAAAAATGGTAAAATTTTAAAAATTACTTTAGGTGAACAAGTTTTTGAATATTAGTAAAATTTTGAAATAAAAAAAAAAATTAAGAATGGTAAAATTTTGAAAATTAGTAAAGTTCATGAAGTTTTTGAAAGTTAGTAAAAAATTTAAATTGAAAAAAATTGAAAGACATAAAATTTTCAACATTAGTAAAGTTGATAAAGTTTTTGAAAATTCGTAAGATTTTTAAATTTTGAAAATTACTTTAGCAGATAAAGTTTTTAAAAATTAGTAAAATTCTGAAAATTGCTTCAGTTGGTAAAGTTTTTGAAAATTAGTAAAATTTTGAAATTCAAAAAAAATTTTTAAATTTTGGTAATTTTCTAGGGTAAAGGTCAACCCCCACTCGAAGTTCTGCAGAGTACCTGTCGTGGCGCACCTCCACTCAAAATTTTCCATAGTACCTGTCATGGCGGATTTCCCACGATTTTAAAGGAACATTTTTTTATCGTAGACATGCTTGATTATTTATTACATTTTTAAGCATGCTCTTCTCGGTAACAAGTACATAAATTCACCCTTTTCGTGACAGTTACACGGCCCCTTTTCACTTAAGAAGAGCAAACTTAGGTACTTCACAAAGACTTTAGAAACCTTTGTTAAAATTTTTGGAGAGGTTTTCCTGGAATACAGAAAGCTCAAAGGTCACTATGTTATTTTTTACGATTTTTGTGACCGTCTTTTAAAGTTTTCCAACCCTATTTCTTAGGACTAGTGGGAGAAACCGGTTCATCCGGTATGTGTCTTTACCCCATTTGGTGGGAAGAGACAAAGCCAAGAATTCATATACAGCCTCAATGGACACAGCAGATGTACGGTCTGCATTGAAACGTCGCTTACCTGAGGTACCTGCTCCTCCACTCAACATCTTGTGGATGCTTGTTAAATAACATTGACTATATATCAGCCTTCTTTGAGACTGGATACGGGTACCTGAAGCCTGTGGAATTAGGGAAATTCAGCATTGTCCTCAGCACTTTCAACGGTAGGAAGGCAATCATCTTTAATGTCCCTGGAGATAAAGATAGTGAATTCTCTTTTGTTAAAGCTTCTGCGGCTTTAACGAACACATTCTCATCACGTATCTCGTGCACTGTACTCGAGTTTGTCCTTTAAATTGCATATCATTTCCATAAATCTATATTAATACAATTCCTAACATGCATTGATATTAAAAGACGTAGTTTCACCACTGGAATCGGTAAAAAAATGGCCCAAAAAGTATAGACCAACTATAGTGATGCAGAAAACTACTTTTTAAGGATTAAAGCAAATTGCCCTTTGTACCAATGAATGTTCACGACAAATAAAAAGGCAAGCTACGGATGTCGAAAAGTTTTTTAATCTTCTGATAGATGAGACACATAAATATACATTTTGAAAGCGAAAGTTCAGTCTCCAGCGAAATGCTTATTCCTCAGATTATTGCTGTTAAATTCGAATATTCCAGCGAGCAAATTAAAAACCAATTACCTAAATCATTTGTTGATTTCTGCATTCATTTAGTGTTTTTGAAAATAATCAGTATGTTTACATCCTATGTTGTAGCAAAAGTGAAATGCTTACTAACAGAGTAATTATATTTATTGTGAGTTTTTAATTATATCTACTCAAACTATACCATTTTTATTGTTAGAGATGGATGAATTAAAATAAACATTTTACAGAATAAATTTAACTGAAAATAAACAATGCGGGTTTCCTTTCTATGACCTGTCCCCAGCGATAATTTTACATAATATTATTTCATTTATGTAATTTATTTTTAACGGAATTAGGAAAGTTTATTTATTTTTACTCATTACTTATATAAAATAATCTTTCTTTACGATTTTTATAAATAATCAATTTTTATATTCTAAATTTTTGTTCTGAATAAGTGCTATTACTTCTGACATTCACAGTAGTGATTTCTGTGTATTTTTAGGTTATATTAACCCTTATATTTATTTTAATGACCCCCACTCCAAATTTCCCATAATATCTGTCATGGCGGACCCCCACTCCAAATTTCCCATAATATCTGTCATGGCGGACCCCCCACTCTAAATTTCCCATAATATCTGTCATGGCAGACCTCC
>NC_046661.1:1179726-1187161 GCF_010883055.1 Belonocnema kinseyi | reverse complement strand
CAACTCAGTCATTTACAGCGTCTCCTACTATATTCACACGGACATAGCCCTGTCATAGTATTGGACCGCATCTCGTTTCAGATCTGGGATCACTGCTGCACACTCGACGGGGAAGGGACTCACGTAGCCGTGGAGGAAATGACTGCCCAGTTTCGTTGCACACTACAAGGGGAAGGGTAGGCTATGGCGGTAAGGTAAGAATCTGGTCACGTTACCCACTCATCACATGGCCTTAAATGACAAAATAAAATAATTTATTTTATTATTATTTATCATTGTTATAATAAACTTAAATTATCATTACTATTTTTTTATTTCTTAAGATATTGCTTGAAAACCAAACTTCGATAATTCGAATTTTTTTCCACCTCCCATGCCACTTCGAATTTTGGAAGTTTCACTGTAATACACTTTTTTGACATTTAAAAAAAAATGTTATGCATTTGAAAAGCAAAATATTTAAGGAAAAGGAATTTAATCACATTTTTAAACAGTTTATTTGGAATATATTTCATGTTTTAAAAGAATAATTAAAAAATTAAACATTTAAAAAAAATATTATAATTGTGATTCAAGGAGGAAGCAGAAAAATGTTTTTCATCCGACCACCGGAAGAATCACTTTCAACGTGCAAGTTCTTGCACTCCTCTTTTCTTTACGGAATTATTTTTTCTTCTAATTTCGAAGTGTTCAATATTAGAAAGAAAAATGAAGTATTCAGCACTTTTTGAAATATGTAATATTCAAACGAAGTATCGATTTTTTTCTTTAAGTTCAATCGAAAACTGTGCGTTTTACAGAAATTTTTAAAAAGCAGATAGTATCTTTTGTCACTGAGGTTATTAAAACGTCTTTTAATTCGAAAGGTCTTTATTTTTTATCAGCTTGAGACAGTTTTCAAGCGGATTCAATCTTTAAAGAAAAAAATATTGAGCCCTCTGTAAAGTAACTGAAGTTCAATGATATTTTTTACATATTTTGAATTTCTATTTTAGAAAATCTATTCCATATTTAAAACTGAGTAAAAACAGTCTGATAAAAGAATTGCGATAAACTGAAAACGAAGCGTATTATGAAAGTTTTCCTAAAGCCGAAAATTAGTTTTTTGTCATTGATGTTAATAAAGGATTTTTTTTACTTAACTTTTCTTTATTATTTATTACAGTGAAACTCTTCCATAGCGCCGACTTCTGAGCTGACGGTGGGTGGGAAATAACTCTTTATAGCCCTCTCCGCTTTTGTTATTTCACACCTTAGTGCTCGCCTGAGTGACAACTGCAGACTCCGCGCACCCCGCGCAGCTCCTGGTACTCCTACCAGCGTCTCATTCCTGCTTCGTCCGTGAGCCACGTCTACGACCGTCTCCTTCTGTGAGAATGTGCCGGTAAGTAGAGAGGGAAGATTTCGTGAGTCTTCCCTCTCTCCTAAAAGTCCGGTCTATCGAGTCAACTTCAACCGTTCGTCCTGCATAATGTCACTTTTCATAGTAAGCCCCCTTTCTTCGGCGCACGTCGCATATGTATGAATTATGTTATTATATGTGTATTTTACTAGTACAGAATATTAAGAACTGGCTTTTTAAGTATTTAAGTAATATTTAAATTTATAGCCAATACGCTAATATTATAACTTTATGTTTTGACAAAATCAGTTATATTGTTGGTTTTTTTTAAGTAGTACTATATATTTTATAACAAGTTAAAAGTCTTATGTTCTAATATCAAGATTTTGAAACATTTACGAACAAGTTATTTTTTAACTTGAAGCTTTACAACTTGATCATACAAAGAAATAATCACCTCATATGTATACTAATTGTCCGAAGAACAATTATTTTTTAAAGATAGAAAAGGTACGTAACATGTAGAACAGTCATATGTTCATAAGAAATCTTTAAAATTCTAAAGCTTAATCTTATATTTTCAAGAATATTATCACGATTCAAGTTGCATAACTCAAGTGTACATAGAAGAAATAACTAGAATATATTTAATACTATAACAATTTTCCAACTCAGGATCAAATATTCAAGAATATTTTTGCGTTTCAAATACCACTTGTAAATACTAATATAGACCTAACTGGTAGAACATTCTTATGTTTATAGTAAACCTTTTTAAGCCATAAAATTTCTAAAATTCAGCATCAAATGTTCAAAAATATTTTTGCATTCCAAATTCTATAACACAGTCGCACAGAATAACTAAAAATGATTGTACAAATTACAAGATTCGCTTTTCAAAAGTCACGAACAAATAATTTTAAATTGTTATAAATTCCAGAAGAGCACATTCATCAAAAAAATTCTCTTTCATAATCTCGTGCTCCCGGACATATTCTCGGTCACACAAACTCTTTTGAACTCTATTTCTATGGCAAACGCCTCCTCTGACCACGTTAGCGGGCAGGTGGGGGCCGGGGCGTACACTATAGCTGAGTCGGTCGGCTGGCTCTGTACGCCAAAATATTATGAACACTGAATTTTCGTACTTTAGAATTTTAGTGAAATTTCATGAATTATTTTTTTCATCTAAACTTAAAATTTAAATCAAATTGAGATAAATTAAAAAATTAAATAAAATTTACATAAATTTTAGATTAAAACAAAATTTAGTTGAACTTAAAATTTAAATAAAATTTAGCTAAGTTCAATATTTAAATTAAATTTAGGTGAATTTTAAAATTAAATAAAGTTTAATCAAATTAAATTAGCTTTTTGCTTGTTTTCTTTTAAATTAAAATTTTCGAGATACTAAGTAAATAAGATTTTAAACAATTCTATTTGTACTAAATACAATTTATTTAAATTCAAAATTTAATTAAAATTAGTTAAATTTAGATAAAGTTCAGTTAAAACTGTCCATGTCTTATAAATTATATTATTTCTACGTTTTTTAAAAATGGTCTTGTGTGTTTTTTTAAAGCTTGTTGTTTAATTTATTATAACTAAATTATGCATCTGAACACGTAAATGTATCAAATATTATGCAAGGAAAAATGTAAATTTTTGCTCAAATTATTAACTAATTGAAATAAATTCTGTTTGGCCCTAAAACCAGAAATATTCCACCAACAATTGTTTTGTATTTTTTTTTCTCGAGATTCAATATAATTCCTCACTGATTATAAAGAAATAAAGTTTCGGAAATTTAAAATGTTTAATAATAAAGGAATTTAATGAAATATTTGGATCTCTATTTTAGGTCCAAAATATTCATAAAATATTGCAAACAAAATTCTTGAAACTGAATATACTGATACTAAATTTCTGTAAAAATGCCTATTTTGCTCTTTGTTACCGATTAAAATATTTTATATTAAAACCTCAAATTTCATTAAAAATCAAACATTAAATTTTTTCTTACGTCCTTGGCTGAGCACCATAGAAATATGTTTGCTTGTTTTACACAAAATTAATTTTTTTTTCCTTTAGAAATATTAAGAGGGACAAAATTTCAATAGTGATAGAGAGATTTTGAGTCATTTTTAGAATGGTGGCTTTAGATTTAGATTCAACGAGTGGAGTGCGGGATTGAAAGCGAGGGAAAAGAAAACGTGATTTAGGAAAGAATACCTGGAAGTCATGTCAGTGACACAAATAGTCCGAGATCCCACTGCGTTTTTTCGAAGGTGAGAACTGATCGTGATAAAAGTTAGTGTAAATGAAAGCTGACACGTAGGCAATTAAGAAACTGCCCTCCTGACAGTTCCAAGTCGGTCATAGGTGCGATAAAATTGGACTTTTATCGACAAATTTATTCAATAATCACCTGGTATGTTTGAACGCAATGAAATCTGTACGACATTGTAGGGGACAATTAGCGCTTTCAGAAAATGTATGACTGCCACCCTCCACCTGTTCAAGAACCCTTGGCAGACAGGCCTAAAGGGCGTGATTGCAGGTAACTTTTAGTGTATGCTAAGGAACGCGATAAGATAAAAACTAAATAAAAGGTAAAAGCCCTCTGTACACGACAAACTCAGCCTAACAAGGCTCAAGGTAACAGAAATATGCCGCAGACGTATTTCTTTGCTGAATTTATTTGCTTTCGCTGCAATATAGTAGACGAGAGGCTACCGTAAGAAGAGGCTTCATCTTCGTTGCGGGCCAGGGCTGCTGGGTGGGTGCGGTGCAACGGGGAAGGCGACTGAGCCTCATTGGAAACTGTAAAAGGATCCATTACTCCAAATTCCCTCAGTAGGCGGCGAACACTTGTGAATGGATAGACCCTTTTCAACAATACCATTCATGCTGTGAACATACAGTAGCAATGTTATTAAATGGGACTCGAAGCACGTTTGTAAATTTGATTCTGAAAGGAAAGTTGATATTTAACCTCTGGATGCTTATTTTTAACTATTCAGTTAGAGTGTGATGATAATTTCTGATATTGAAGTAAAGTAATTATTAAAAGCTATCATTATTGTTTATAATTTGTTCATCCTGAAGTAATGCTACATAATTATAACGCAAACACTTTTAATACATAACGGATTCAATTTTATTTCCAATTATAGGTACAAATACATTTATACGTAGATTTTGTATACATACATTTTATATACTACTGTTAAAATGTACATTTTTTTATATTCAACTAACAAACTATAAATAGCTTCAGATTTTAAAAGGTTAGAAAGTATTTAAAGTCATTTTAAGTTTTCACAAAGATATCATGGAATTCAAAGAATTCAAAAATGCCTGTACACCATATATCGAAGATTTCACAAACATTTTAAACGATTTTAAAAGGTAGCACATAAGCTTAGAAGATTTCAAATTATTTCGCATAAATTTCCAGAACAGTTCAAATATTTTATAAAGATTCCAAGGAGTTTAAAGATTTTAAAGATTTGTATACAGTTTTTTATACAAGCGAATAAAAGTAAAATATCGCTGCCCTAAATAAATTCCGAATATTTATATATTCATACATAAATATACATACATATATACGACATGCATATATATATATATATATATATATATATATATACACAAACATAGTGTAGATATGAGTTTTTATTTCGTAAATTCATTACTTTAAATCGAGGTGAAGTATCATTTACGGTGTCTAGTAACCTTGAAATCCTTGAAACCAGGAAAATTCCTTGAATTTTTAATTATTTGATTTATCGAAATATAACTTATCTTTTGTTGATTATAAAATAAACATAAAGGTTTCAGGGCACTTTTTGTACACTACACTATTCATTTTATGGGTTGCATTGAATAGGCACCAATATTGTGAAGAACCTCATGAGTTTTCAATTTTTCTTTTCTGAAACAGACTATTAAAATGTAAATTTATATTTTTGATATTCAACTTGCAAATTATAATCATTAGTGGGTTAAAATTTCGATTTTAATTAAGTTTCAGAATTATAATGAACCTAGGCTTTTAGTTCGCACCAGATTTTAAAAGGTTACGAAATATTTAAAGGCATTTCAACTTTTCACAAAGATATCACGGATTTCAAAGAAATTCTCACAAAAGAAGTTAAACATTTAACCAAATAGTTAAATGTTCAACAAGAAATGTAAGTTTCAAGGAAACAATTGTATTTTCCACTTAATAATTTACTTTTCTACCAAATTACTAAACTTTAAAGTCAAAATTATAAATTCTCGAACAACAAATTAATTTTTTATATATAGTTTAACGTTTTACCAAGTCATTGATTTTTAAACCGAAATATATCAATGTTGAATTAAAATTCAATGGCTGATATTTCAATCAAAAAATATTTCAATTTGCAATAAAAAACAGTTAAGTTCAACTTAACTGTAGTGGTCTGATAAATTTGTAGAAGTTCAAGTTTTTCGAAGTAGTAAAAGACGTTTGTTAATGCCTATTGTTTGAAGTGTTGTCTAATTAGTGAAACTACTGTGAATAACTTGTATCTGAGTGAAAATTAGTGGTAAACGAGAGAAAACTCAAGTCCTTTGTCTGAAAAATTGCCCGTCTCAAAAACATCTTATAACTTCATGATAAACTTCAGGTGTTGTTTATACTGTTGACTGGAGAATGGGCTTACAGCTCTCATTGATATCAATAATTTAGATTCTTTTGCGGTGCTTCTTATACCGCAACTGTGCACAATATTTTGGCTGGTTTTTGTGACGGGGGTGTTTGCAGGGAGTTCTAGTATTGTTCACAGTGAAAACATCAACCTGGAGTCGCTTTAATATGCCTAACCCAAAAGATAACTCTAGCCTTACAGTCGGTACAGCAGAAACCTTGTGTCCAAACTGCGGGTAGCAAAGCCCAGGCTGGAGTCACTTGTACCAGCTGTGGCACTCGTTTCCATGATGGGTGTGCGAAAAAATACAAAATATCCTCGAGTGGGGTAATCTCAAAATGTTGCTCGTCTAGACCCTCTTCATCAAACCCTGCTACTTCTGTTGACAACCTAGAAGTTATGATGTCAAAATTACTTGAAAAAAAGCTTCAAGCAATAAAAGAGGAACTTGCCAAAAACAAGAACGAATTCCATAACTCTTTTCAAGATATATCTAGAAAGTTGGATGTTGTTACCAGTCGTCAAGAAGCCTCAGATTTAACAGTAAAAAATCTGAAAACATTGATAGATCATGTAGAATCTTCTCTCACGGAATTAGAAAATGTAAGCTTGTCCACAGAGGCTGATGACGTTGTCAAAGAGGTTCTGTATCGGCAATCAAGATTAAAAAATATTATTTTCTATGGAGTACCAGAATCACGAGGAACCACATCAGAATACAGAATTCTTGATGATAAATCGAAATTGTCAGATGTCTTTGATAAATTGAAAGTGTCAATAGAAGGCTTAAAAATATACCGGGTGGGTAAGAAATCTGAGGCAACGTGCCGTCCGATTAGTCATATTTATGGAAGCTAGTTCTGGTATCAAATTTTTACGTGGAAAATCCAAATATGACGGCCCTTACAATTTTTACGGTGATCAAACTCAAATGCAAAGGGATTACTATAAGAAAATAAAAGCTGAGTTTCAGGAACTTCGAGATAAAGGACAAACAAATAAAATTATTCGATTTGTCAACGGAGCACCAACGATTGTGGATTCCAAAATTTCAAAAAACGGAAAACCTCTTCTTCAAGGTAATTAAAATCCTCTTTGGCTAAAATCTCCGTTTATTATCAAAATGTTGAGGTTTGAGAACGAAACTGCAAGATCTTCGAAATTGTACAGCTGTGTCTTCGACTTCTTGGGACATTATAGTTTTGGCAGAGACTTGGCTACATAAGGGAATCTGTGATTCTGAATTAGAACTCGATGATTACTGTATCTATAGGAGAGATAGAAGCTCAAGCACGAGTTTACACGTAAGAGGCGGTGGTTGCCTGATAGCTGTAAGTAAAGCGTTATCTAGTACTGAGGTTTTTATATTAGAAAGTTCAGTCGAGCAAATCTTTGTTAAAATTAATCTCGA
>NC_046661.1:1152333-1179626 GCF_010883055.1 Belonocnema kinseyi | reverse complement strand
CAAATCGACATTTTTTTTTAACACAGTGCCACAATTCAGTAGGAAATCAGTTCATATCCTATTGAAAAATTATTATTATTAGGCGATTATAATTTGCCTGGAATTTGTTGGCATAATGATGTTATTGGTGTTTCGTTAGATAAACGGACCTCTGTTAGAGGTGCAATATTAAATGCCACCGAAATTATAGCTAAAACTTCTGGTTCTTTCAGCCTTAATCAAGTAAATATTGTTCAGAATCTCAATAATAATGTTTTAGACTTGGCATTTTCAAATATAATGTCTTCTAAGGTCCAAATTGTAATTGACCAGCTGATTCGTTGTGACAACTTTCTTCCACCCTTAGAAGTAAATTTTCATTTATATGAAGATTTCTCTTTAAAAAAGCAGTTTACTTAAAGTATGATTTTGAAAAAACAAATTACCCGCGTATACTAGAATATCTTGCCGAAGTAAATTGGAATGAAGAGTTGCAAAATGAGAATATTAAAACGTCTGTTGAACACCTATATTATCATTTAAATTTTATAATACAAAAGTGCTTCCCAATAAAAAACGTTTTCCCTTCCACATACCCAAGATGGTTTAACCGGGAACTAAAAACTCTAATTTTTTTAAAGAAAGAAGCGCACAGTGCATACAAAATATGTCAGACCATACACAATTATGAAATCTTTAGCTCACTCAGAGCTAGATGTAATACTCTGAATAGGTTTTTACATTCTAAATATATAAATAAAATCGAGAATGAAATAGAGAACAACATAGGGACCTTCTGGAATTTCGTGAACCAAAGACAAGACAAAGCAACAACATCAACAATCATAATACGATATTGACATATTCAGTCAATCTCTCAGTGTAAGCCGTAAATAAACTAAACTAAACTAAACTAAAACAGAGTTGTTTACTGAATAGTTGAATTTTCAAGAAATAATGGAATGGTCTCATTCTTAGTTAAAAAACTAATTTTCGAATAAAAAAAACTAATTTCCCAAAAAACAGTTAAATTTTCAAACCAGAAGATACATTTTAAATTAAAATTATGAATCACCAGAAACATTCATTTTCAAAAGAACAGCTGAACATGCAGCCCAAAAGATGATATTTGAAGCAAGAAGATTTACTTCATAAGAGTGAAATAGTTTAAATTCCAACTAAACACATTATTTTTTTAACTAAATAGTTATGATAAATATATTTAAATAGAATTAACATTTGTACTTCCAATTGATTTTATTTTTTATTAATTTAATTCATATTGAAAAAAGATTTTAATTATAATGTAATAATAGTCTACTTTTGATAAAAATTAGTTTAATTTTTAACGAATTAGGTAAATATTGAAACAAAAAAATGAACTATAAACAATAAAGATAACTTACAACCAAATTATTGAATATACAAGCTAAAAAAGATTTTAATTTGAAATTTAAAAAAGTTTAATTTAACTGAAATACTTCAACTTTCTATTAGAAAATATTAATTATCAACCAAACATGGAGTTTTTACATCTTCATTTAAAAGATTTATCACTGAATTCCACTAATTTTCTGCCACTTTTCTCACAAATATAACACTTCATTTTAACTTTTACGCAAAGTGGACACCGAACTAGACAAGACTAGACTAAACAGCGTAAATTAATATCGTGACTAAACACCGTAAACCGAAACCCTTAGATGCCTTCCCCGTTGCACCGCACCCACCCAGCAGCCTTGGTCCGCAACGAAGATGAAGCCTCTTCTTACGGGAGCCTCCCGTCTACTATATTGCAGCGAAAGCAAATAAATTCAGCAAATAAATAAGTCTGCGGGATATTTCTGTTACCTTGAGCCTTGACAGGCTGAGTTTTTCGTAAAAAGTGGACTTTCACATTTTATTTAGTTTTTGTCTTATCCCGTTCCTTAGCATACACTAAAAGTTACCTGCAATCACGTCCTTCAGGCCTGCTTGCCAGGGGTTCTTGAGCAGGTGGAGGGTGGCAGTCACACATTTTCCGAAAGCGCTAATTGCCCCCTACAATGTCGTACAGATTTCATTGCGTTCAGATATACCAGGTGATTATTGAATAAATTTGCCGATAAAAGTCCAATGTTATCGCACCTATGACCGACTTGGAACTGGCAGGCGGGCATTTTCTTAATCGCCTACGTATCAGCTTTCATTGACACTAACTTTTATCACGATCAGTTCTCTCCTTCAAAAAAACGCAGTGGAATCTCGGATTAAAAGTCCAGAAAGGACAGAGAGAGCGAGAGAGAGCCCGGTACGAGACAAATACCGAGAGTGGGTCAGAATTAACGAGTGAGTCGACGACCCGGGTGCGTCGGACCGCGGCCCAGGCCATTTAGAATGTCATCTACGAGAATTTTTTGGAAATTTAAATTTTGTCAGTAATCAAAACAACTACAAATGGTGAGTCGACGATCCGGGTGCGCCTGGTCGTTCTTGTAGAATTCGTATTAAATTACCTGGTGCACGTTCCTGCGTACTCGGGCCGCCGACGCACTATTTGAAATTGTTTTGGTTATAAACAAAATTTAAACTTCAAAAAAGTACTCGTGGATAACGTTTTAAAGGACCTGCTGCACGATCCGGCGCACCTGGGTCCTCGACTCACCATTTGTAGTCGTTTTGGTTATGGACAAAATTTAAATTTCCAAAAAGTTCTCGTAGCTGATCTTCTAAATGACCTGGTGCGCGATCCGACGCACCCGGGTCGTAGACTCTCCATTTGTATTTGTTTTGGTTATTGATAAAATTTAAATTTTGAAAAACTTCTCGTAGATGACGTTTGAAGGACCTGGTGCACGATTAGGTGCACCCGGTTCGTCGACTCGCCATTGAGAGTTATTTTGGGTGTTGGAAAAATGTGAATTTTGAAGGTTCTTGCAGAATACGTATTGAATCACCTAGTGCACGATCCTGCGCACCTGGATCGTCAAATCACCATTTGTAACTAATAATGATACAAAAAGAAATAATTTTTACAAAAAGTCGATTGTGTTCCAAATTGTTATTTTTAAAAATTAATGAATTTTACTTTGAAAAATCTAGATACACGTATTTCTATCCTTAACTCTTTAACTCCTTAACTCTCGCACTTTATTGTATGAACGATGTTTCTTACTTTAATTATTTACGTGCAGTGTTTCAATTTGAGAGCATGCGAGATTTGATATTTGAATAAATATTGTTTAATTTTTCCCAACACATATTATCCGGCGCCTCAACTCAGCGCAATGCTCAGGCGAAGCTCCAACGTTACAGATTCTTTGGATCCTCGCTGTTCATCGTCATTCGAACCAGCAGAGTTGAATGGAGCGAAGCATAGCGATTATATCTCTATCGACGCACTGTGATTCAAACATTAAACTTATGAATGTTGCGAGTTCTACATGAAGAACTGCTCCATTTCAATACTTACCTAATCGATGTAATTCGGTATTGCTATAGCGTCGGTTCTATACTCAAACCGATAAAATTACAAAATTAAATGAAGAGATCCAGTTCGACATTTTTACCTACTGAGTTCTAATTTTTGCGAAGCGTATTAGTCCAAGGTATTATTGAAATAATACAGTTACATATTTCTTTCGAAGTATGCACGTAGCTGAGGCGAGCGAGAATGTAGATGGTAGTACTGACAGTTAGTGATGAGACAACACTCTCCCATCTGGGAGCAACACATTTAAACGTAGCATGTCGGTGAGTCGGCTTTGCTACATGTTGCGTAGGCCTGCCTCGTTTAGAGCCGAAAATGCACGAGCAGGAATCCCAACTCTCCCGAATTCACGAATGAAGATCTAGCTGCTCCTCAAACTTATTATGGTTTTGGGATCGCGAGTTACCTTAGAATCCTTAGACCCATGGTGGAAAGGAAAATATGATTTACTTAATATCTGGTAAATAGGCATAGGAGACAAGATTTCTGTATCTGAAATGTTTCAAATTTAGTGCTGCATATTTGTGACAGGGTGGGAGGACTGTGTTGACGGATTGGTAGTAGCAGGGTTGGGTAGTGAAAAAGAAAGGCGAGGCAGGTACCAGACAGCGATGGTATAGAGAGGCAGGGAAGTACAGAAGGCGGAAAAGTTTGAATTTGATTCATGGCTAGCGGAGCGAGTATCTCCGCGGAAGAAACAGAATGAGAGCAAGAAGTATTCAATACGCCGAAAGAGGAGATAAAGGAAAGGAAGGCAAGGGGGAAGTATAAAAAACAATAGAAAAGGAAAGATTAAGAGCAAAAAGCGTAGGTTCATCAGAAGCATTTATCAAAAGGAAGAGAGGGCAGAGGGAATGCAGTGACGAGAAGGAAGATATCGGGGCGAGCGTAAAATATCACAAAATGTTTAGATCGCCGCCGGAAAAGAAGAGTTTGATAGGGAAGAGCGATAATAGTAAGGATGCTGACGGTAGCGGAGATGAAACTAAAGTGTCGATGAAAAAGGAAACACTAAAGGAAATTTGAGAAGTGATGATAGAGGTAATGGGGATTTATGAAGAAAATCAGGAGAAAAGGGGAGAGGAATTAAAGAAGGAAGTTAGGCGGGAAATGGCTGAAGTTAAGAAAGAAATAAAAAATGGGAAGAAATCAGGGAAAAGTTAGAAAAGAGTATGCAGTCATTGGAGCAAAAACTAGAATAGCAGCATGAAGATAATAATACAAAGGTGGAGGAGATGAGAGGTAATTGAAGAAACTTGAAAGCTCGAACAGAGATTGTGATGGGGGCGAGAGTGGGAATAAGGAGATGGAAAGGCTGAGAAAAATAAAACAAAGAATAGAAAGGAAAGAGAGGGAACAAAAAAATTAAAAATAGTGATTATGGGTATAAGATTACAGGGGAAAGAGCTGAAGGAAGGGGCGGACGAAGTACTAAAAGGGATTGATGCTGAGGTAGAGATAGAGGAAATGCGAAATGTAGGAAGGGAAGTGCGAAGAGGGAAGATAATGGTGCTGGTGAAACTAAAGAAATGGGAACATAAAAAGGAGGTGATGACAAAGAAGAGGTTATTATAAGGTAGTCCAGAGAGAATACAGGATGATTTATCATGGGTAGAAAGGAAGATGCAGCATAAATTAAGGAAAATAGCGAAAGAGGAAAGAAAAAAGAGAAAGAGAACATGGGTTAAGTATGGGAGCATTTAGATAGATAGATTATGGTGAGATTGGGATGAAGAAAGGGAACAGATAGTAAGAAATGAGGTGCAGGGAAACTAGAAGAGGAAGGGACGAGAGCTAGGAAAATAAGAAATAGTAAGAAGAAAAAAAAAATAGAAACGAAAGTAATTAGAAATAGAAGATTTGTTACTGGAATATAGCAGCATTGGAGAGAAAGGATAGGGAGTTTATGAGAAATTTGACACAATGGGATTTAGTCATAATGATGGAGACGTGGCTAGATGAAAAGGGATGGGAAAGAGTAAGGGGAAGGTTACCAAGAGGTTACAAATGGCAAGTACAAAATGCGAAGAGGGAGAATAAAAAGGGAAAGATAAGAAAGACAGAAATTAACAAAAAGAAGGAGTAATAGTAGAAGTGACAATGATGAAAGGAGAGAAGTGGGAAGTAGTGGGTATTTATGTGAACGTTGATATGCAGGAAAAAGCAGAGGAGTTTAAAGAAATGATTGAAGAAAATAAAGAAATGATTAGGATGATAATAGGTGGGGATTTTAATGCGAGAACAGGCGACAGTGTATGATGAGGTAAGAGAGAAGATTAAGAAACTAGAGGTAGATGAATACATTGATTTGGATCACTTTCCGTTAATAGTGACATTAGAAGGACAAAAAAGAAATAGCAATATGAGTAAGAGGGGAGTAAATGTAAAAAATGTTGGAAAAGAGGATTGGCCAAGGTAAGGAAAAGAATATTTTAAAGAAAAAATAAGAAATATCAAAATGGGAGAGGGAAATGTGGGCGAGGAAATGGGAAAAATGATAGGAGAAACAAAAATGGGATTAGAGTGCACAAACAAATATAAAGTTAGTAAAGGGGAGAATAGAAATAGGTGGGATGAGGACTGCAAAGAGAAAAAAAAGGAGGTAAGAACGGAATTAAGAAAGTGAATAAAAGAAAAAATTAATGGGGAAGAATATTGTAAAAAAAATAAAGAGTATACTGAGTTGTATTATCAAAAGAAAAAAGAAGAGAATAAAAGTTGTGAGGAAGCGGCGGAGAAGGCTAGGATAGAAGAAGAGGTTTGGAAGGTAGTAAATAGAGAAAGAAAAAGAAGAAAACGCGTAAACCAAGATATTGAAATGATAGAATAAAAGATAGATTTTTTGGATTTTCTAGGAGGAGTAGAGAGAAAAGTTGTAAAGGAAGGAAAGTATGGTAGAGAAAGAGATGAGGAAGAGGACATTTCAAGGGAAGAAATAGTTAAAGTTTTGGGAATAATGAAGAATGAAGAGGCATCTGGTATAGATTAGATTCCAAATGAAGTATGGAAATATGGAGGGGAGGAACTAGAGGAATAGGCATGGATATTGTGTAATAGTGTATGGAGAGGAGAGGGGTGGCCAGATTTATGGAAAGAAGGAGTAGTTATACCAATTGTATAGAAAGGCAAGGGAGAGGAGGTTCAAGATTATAGGGGGGTGAAGTTGATGCCAAGACTGTATAAAGTATATGTAACTTTTTTTTCCAAGAGATTGAAGATAGAACTTGAAAAAAAAGATCGAGTCACCGAATCAGACAGGGTTTAGAAATAGAAATAAGGAGAAAGGGTTAGGGAGGACTTTGGATAGGGAAGGAAAAGATATGTACACTGGCATACGCAGACGACATAGTGTTGATGGCAGAGGATGAAGAAGGGGTGGCGGGATTAATTACAGGATTAGAGAAATACTTAGATGGGAAAAAGCTGAATTTAAATGTAAAAAAGACAAAGATAATGAGGTTTAGAAAAGGAGCGGGAAGGAAGAAAGAATGGACAGGGAGATGGGAAGGAATAAAGTTAGAAGGAGTCAAAGAGTATAAATATTTGGGATATATCTTGCAAACGAATGGAGATCATACAGCTCATATAAGAGAAAGGTTAAAAAAGCAGCAGGGTTAATGAAACAGTTATGTGGAATAGGAAAAAGAAGTCTAAAAAAATTTGAGAAGGAGAATGTGGTTATTTGATATGCTGTTATGGCCGATATTAGGTTATGGAGCAGAGATATAGGGATGGAAAGAAAGGAAAGATATAGAGAGTTTACAAGAAAGGTATATAAGGTATACACTAGGGGCAGACTGGAGGACGTCAGGATATATGGTGAGAGAAGAAACGCAAAGGAATAAGTTAACTTTGAGAGCGGGAAAGAGAGCATGGAAATTTAAGACGAAGCTGAGGGAGGGAAAGGGAGGGGAGTTGGCGAGAAAGTGTTTGATGGAGGTAGAGTAGAGGAGCGGGAGGGCGATCGAATTAATGAGATAGGAAGAAGAAAGGAGGGAGTTCTTTAATGATAGAGAAACAGAAGACGGGACTGGAGTAAACTATGAAGAATTGGAAAAAAAGGAGAGAGAAAGACAATTAACAGAAAGATGGGGGGCGATTGATTAATAAAAGTATAATAAATGGTATAAGATGATAAAAAAGGAAGGGTTGCCAATGTATTTAGAAAAGGGATGGGGAGAGAGAAGGTGGACCAGAATAGGCAAGGAAATGTGGTTAAGATTCTAGGGGAAGATGGATAAGGAGAAGAATGGATGAAGGAGTTGGAGGGTGCTAGAGGAGCGAATGAGAGAGAATGAAAGAATGTTATTTAACAATTTATTTAGAAAATCATTATGGAATTGACTCTTAGATGGTAAGAATCAGTAGTTCCGAGTTTCTCCAGTAGTGCGTGCGGCTTGAGGTTCTGTGAACGCGCCCTGACGCGAAAAACCCGTGGAGTTGAGGTGCCAGGAAGCGAGCGACGGACAAACCTTTTATTAACGATGACGGCACTGCATCTAAGACTACGGAGATGTCTAAGGTAACCAATTTTTTATTATCCGGCAAGTGTGACAATGGCTGGGTTATTTGGCAAACATGCTGGGCGTAACCTGGGCATAACTAGGGTCCATTGCTAAACTTGACCTCTCCAGTGCCTTTAATCATTTAATAGAAAAAAAAGAAAAATAAATCAATTTAATGTTACGGAAGTCGGGACAGTGTGCTGGGCGGAGTCATCTTTGATTACGCGGATTACGTCCGGCCATTTGGCCTTAACTCCCCGGTAGAGCTTCTTGTGACCGTGTCTGACTACATGATTTAGGTTCCTTGTTAATGTTAGTAAATTGAATATTGTTCCTTCTTTCTAAATAGTATAATTGGCCGTTGTGATTTCAAGACCCCACCTCTTGAGATACCCGTCCTCATCCTCTTCTTGTGTTTTCTCCCCTTGTTTTCAGGTTGCTAACAGCTTTAATTTCCACCTTATTTTGCTGAGCTAATTTAATTTCTTTGGTGATATATAAGACGATATGGGGCCTGGCTGGCGCCCATCTTTCTAAAGAACTATATACGTATATGCACATGTGCGAGCACATACATATACATATATATTCTATTTAACTGATCTGCCCTTCTCGAGGTAGAATAAACCACGCTCACAATGGTGCTTAAACTTTTGAATGTTTCCGGGTTTAAATAAATCCGGGCAACGGTCATTTAATACATTTTTTCCTGTGCACTGAGTAGAATTTACGCACTTGTATATTTTTCTTAAATAATTGCGCTTTTAGAAATGTGCTGCCGACATTCCGCCTTTTTCCTACCCCTTTTCCACGGCCTTCCGGATTTTTAGAAGGGGCGGAGACAATTTAAATAAATTATCGCAATTTATTGAAATTGAAAATTCTTTTGATTAATTACACAGCCACACAAAAAAAGTGTGCGGATCTGGTAACAAGACACACGTATTCCTATGGATTTTGGGGCACTGCATTCAAATTCGGTATCAAAAATCACCCACCACGTCACGGTTGAGCCAGTGATGCAAATTTTCACTTTAAAAATATTTCGACAACTGTGAAGGATCAACCCTTGCCTGATATCAGCTTATTTAACATAACTTTACCCAGCAGAACCTGACCTCACCTAACCTGAATTAACAGAAATTTATTGAACTACACGTAAAGCTCTGGAAGCATATTTTCCGAGTAGCAAATGTGTGCTACATCGAATGGGTCAACTCGAGCCTAACCTAGAAATGAATCTAACCTAGCCTAACCTAACCTAACCTCACGAAACACAATTAAACTGATTGTGTTGTCCCATTGTGTTTGCGGTGCCGTTTCATTCAGCTTCGGCTTAACCTGCATAGAGGTTTAACCTATCCAAACCTGTAGTACAATGAAATGAATTTTATTGTGTTACAACAGGAACACGTAAGTTAAGTTGTGTTGCGTTAAGCAAAATTTCGTTAGGTTCTGTTAAGTTAGATTCATTTGTAGGTTAAGATCGAATTAACCTGTTAAATATAGCACACATTTAAGACCGATAACCGCACGCTTTCAAAGCTACACGTGTGGTTGAATTTCTTTCGGCTAGGTTAGGTTAGGTCAGGTTTTGTTAGGTTAGGATAGGTTAAACCTCTATGTAGGTTAAGCCGAAGCTGCATGAAACGGTACCGCAAACACAACGGGACAACACAATGAGTTGAATTGTGTTACGTGAAGTTAAGTTAGGTTAGGTAAGGTCAGGTTTTTTAGGTTAGGATAGGTTTGACCTCTTTGCAGGTTACGCCCAAGCTGATTCAAACGGTACCGTAAACACAACGGGGCAACACAATCAGTTTAATTGTGTTACGTGAGGTTAGGTTAGGTTAGGCTAGGGTAGGTTTATTTCTAGGTTAGGCTCGAGTTGACCCATTCGATGTAGCACACATTTGCTACTGGGAAAATATGCTTCCAGAGCCTTACGTGTAGTTCAATAAATTTCTGTTAATTCAGGTTAGGTGAGGTCAGGTTCTGTTGGGTAAAGTTATGTTAAATAACTTGATATTAGGCAAGGGTTGATCCTTCACGGTTGTCGACATGTTTTTGAAGTGAAAATTTGCATCACTGGCATTATTTTGAAATTTATTTGCCTCAGTGCATGATTTTTCGTCATTTTTTGAGGTTATGGCTCAACCTTGACGTGATGGGTGATTTTTGATAACGAATTTGAATTCACCGCCCCAAAATCCATAGGAATACGTGTGTCTTGTTACCAGGTCCGCACACTTTTTTTGTGTGGCTGTCTTATTTGTATAATTTAATCAATGATTTAATCAAATTCTGAAATGAGAATTTTTAAAGAAGGTTTAAAAATGCAATGTTTTAAATGAGGAATTTTATATACTATCTACTTGAAATTTTGGAGTAAAAATTCCGATTAACAAGATGTACCCCTTACCCCTGGGCAGCTCGGAGCGCCTTATTGAACTTTAGGATTTTATTCGCGAAACGTTTTGACAGCTATGAGCGCCCATGATTTTAATAATTAAAGTTCGCATTTAGATTATTAATTCAAATGGATTGTTAATTAATGAAATTTGAATTAAATTTTGATTTAATTTGGAATTGATTTATTTTGATTTAATTTCGGGATTCCCGGGTTTTGATTTAAATCAATAGATTGAGTATCTAAAATGCAACCGTAGATCCGATCTGATAATTTGATGTAAAAATTTTATTCAAATTTCATTAATTAACAAAATAAATTGAAAATTTAATCTGGATATGGTATCCGTCAATTTAAACAGTGATTATTGATTGATATTAATTATTTAATTAATAGATTAAGATCAATGACTCGGTAGTAGACGCAGGGAGAGATGTTCGCGCTTAAGGAAGGGGGTGAAACTTTTAAAGGGAATGTCGTCACGTGCGTCAGATGTCAACTCTATGACTAGTGTGGCCACCGATTTTGATGATGACGATTTACCTACGGACGCGGAGGCGACCTCGGTAATCACTACGAGTCCAGTGACTCTGACAGTGGAAAGCGTTGTTACGACAACCAATACCACTACCTCAGCTACAGGAGCATCGAACTTGGCGAACCCCTCAGGAATCGTGGTGATGACACAGTCCTTTAGTACTGTCGCAACACCCCGCCAAACCACGACAACTCTCCCAGTCAACCCTAATCCCAGCAATTTAGGACTATCTTTTAACTATGCGAATTTTTATGCATTGTCGGGCCCATTTTCACTTGCGGATCGGTCTTCTCTGCCAATGAATAATGATTTTCCAGTTCCGGATGCTTTTAGGTTTTCCGAGAAGCACCTTACGGACTCCAAGAACTCGGAAGGACACGTTAGCGGGAGGGTTGTTGCACGTTCCAGTAGTTTCACTCCTCGTGAGGGTGCCCGGTTTGATCGATCAACGTACCGAGAGCGTGAACCCATCCTATATCGTCGGGATTGTCATCCGAACCCTGACCACCGTGATTTTTTGGCTCTGGGAATTCGGAGAGGGCGTAATTTAGAAGTCGACGATGAATTCAACCGCGAAAGCGCCACTTATGAGCGATCGGATCGCGCCACTCGGTAACGACGACTTTCAGATAACTCTAGAGACCTCGGGAAAATCGTGCTCGATTGGAAGATAACATTTGACGCGAGTGGTAGAACTAGCGCCGAGAATTTCTTAACACGCGTCGAGGATCGAACTAGGTTGACAAAGGTCTCCGACGAGGAACTTTTCTTAGCCATGCCGGTCTTATTAGAAGGCATAGCATATAAATGGTATAAAAACCACGAATTAAAATTCGCAAATTGGGCGCATAGGGAGCTCAGGCCTGAATTTCACAAGGTAATTCGTAGCTCTCACTACTGGACCTTTAATGAACTTTCGCGACTCGGTAGAGGTTGGGAGAAGGAGTGAACAGCCATTAAAGAATATAAATAACCCCCTAATACCGGGAGTTCGTTTGTACAGGAGTTCGCGTATCGCGATTTAATGGCCCAGAAACCCTTAAAGAATAGCTCCTCGGCCATTACCGAAGATAATTCAGTGTCGTCCGTGAAGACGACGGAAAATGTTCCGGAGGCTAACAGTAAGCCTCCCAATGTTAACAGTAGGGGCAGAAACAATAGGAAGGGCGGCGGCGGAAACGGCACAGGAAATGGAAGTCAGATTAATAACGATCAGTCGGGTGGGAAGCAGCCGAGTTCGACTATGCCTGCTGCTCCCACCCTACAAGCTAATTCGCGAGATAAAAATTCTGGCGCTTCGGATGAGGTCACCTGTTTCAGATGTGGGACATTATCAGAAGGACTGCGCACAGCTACGTAAAATAGCGTTTTACGCATGTAAGAGAGAGGGTTTTACCCTTGAGACATGCCCGAATTGCTCGGGAAACGCAGCGGGGAAGCAGTAGGATCGGTCCCCACTGCCTCTCAACTTAAAGACACCATCAACAACGCGTCACACGTCTTTAGACCTATAGAAACTTCCGTATTGGCCTTGAATGATTTAGACGAGTATAAGGCCACCGAACTATTTTGATTTTGGAACCGCGTCTTCCGTTCAGGCTCCAACCTCATTTGTGGTAGAGGCTCTTGTGCACGGGGAGGATGGTGGTTCGTCGCGTCCTGTTGGTACCTTTTCTGATTTTAAACAGGAGGCGGCGAACGACACCATTTTGTTTACTGTAGATTCCTGCTCAGGAGATTCATCTTCATCACTTCTGGGTCGCGTCCCTATAGATTCTAAACTGGAACGTGAGGAGTTAGATTTTGAGGCAATTAGAATCGTTGAGGGGGGTGATTCGTCGCGTTCTGCGCGTACGTTTTCCGATTTAAAACAGGAAGCGGCGAACAGCACCATTTTGTTTAATGAGGACCCTGCCTTAGGAGATAAATTCTCACCAATTCCGGATCGCGCTGTTTCACATTTTTAGCCAGAACGTGAAAAATTAGGTCTAGACGAGTTTAGGATCGCTGAGGCGGGTATACAAAAATTTTCCGATCATGATCAGATCGCCGAGATATTGCAGACCGAGTTGGTACAAGGCAGAGTGCACCTTAAAATATCTATCGATTCCTTCTAGGTCGATGCGTTGTTCGACCCAGGTTTAACGAGGACACTTTTTCGTGGCGATTTAGTCCCGAGTATTTTGGAAACTCTGGGGAAAGATTTAGACAGCTCCGGTAAATCTTCAATGATTTTAGCAAACGGTTCCAGAGACGAGATGTTAGGTGTGGTTGAGCTGTCCTTGACTATCGACGGGATTTTGTCTTAGGCTAAGACGCGCAATCAGATTTTGATATGGGGTTTGCCTCGTGCTCTAAGGAGATTTGGATGCCAGGCACAGACGGAGAGTTCTATCCACTTGACACATGGTTAACAGTGGAAGAGAATTGTGGCGGTATTTTAGATTTATCGAGCGAACAGGATACTGAACTCCAGGATTTGATTAATAGGAAAATAGTTCCTAAGAGGGAGGGCCAGCTTAACCCCACTCATTTGGTTAAGCATCACATAGACGTGCAGATCCATCCACCTATCAGGGAAAGGTATCGAATAGTGTCCCCTAAGGTACAGGAGGCCATGTATGCAGAGGTCGATGGGATGCTTGCCGAAGGGGTCATTAAAGAGTCTTCAAGTAAACGGTAGGTTCCTATAGTAATGGCCAAGAAGGGTGACGGGAGTTACCAGCTTTTTTAGATTTTAGGAGGCTTAACACCGAGACTTTTGAGAAGCATCTGGAAGGTTTTAGATAGGATTTCCGAGGCTGGCTTGACCATTAATCTTGGTATAGGCATCCTGGTATAGGCGGTTAAGTCCTGAGTTTGCTAAAATGGCGGAACTTTTGTCCAGACTACTTAAATTAAATGTGAAGTGGCTTTGGGAGCAGGAACAGCAGGATGCATTTGACTGGCTTAAAGAAGCACTGACTATGGCGCCCATTCTCACTTATCTTTCGTTTGGCGATATAGAGGAGCACCCGTTTCACTTTCAGACAGATGTTAGTGCCACTGATCTGGGTATGATGCTGACTCAAGTGCAGGACGGCCAGGAATAGGTGATTGCCTTCGCGAGTCGCACCCTGTCCGCAGGCGAACGCAATTATTCGGTAACCAAGCGTGAATGTCTCGCAGTCGTGTTCGGGATTAGGAAATTGGAGAGTACTTGGAGGGTTTTCACTTTAAGATAATAACTGACCATAGTAGTTTCAGATGGTTACGTAATCTGAAAAATCCTATTGGTAGACTCGCAGGATGGAGGACCCTTTACTGGTTTCCTTAGTTGCAGAGTCGGAAGACCTGAAATTCGAAGATGTGACGAACCCCTGGTCACGATGGGGTGTCACGATGTGGTGCCCCGGAAGTGTCAGGGATGTTGAGGAAAAAATAGCAAAGATAAGAGATTGTTCTCTACCAAATAACTGTAAAAAAAAAATCATGGCTGCCACCCATGCACTATTAGTGACGATTTTTCTGAAATTACGGCTTGGTCACTTTTTAAAATGAAAAGACAACATTAATCACTTTTCTTTCAATTAAGTAACTAATGGGTTAATCACTATTTAGCTCAGGTTCATACGTATTTCAGAATTGAATTAATTTCGGAAGATGTGGAACGATTTTACAGGATCTATGTGGCTTAAGATATGTCAAAAGATTTCGCAAGATATTCTGATATTTCCGAGGATTATAGTAAATTTGAATGAATTCTTTGCCATTTATCACTAATTATTTTTAATTTTCAAAAATTCTTTTGAATTAAAAAGAATGGTTCAAATCTTCTAAATTTCCTCAATTCTGAATTCTTCTTAATTCATTATGCATTGTTTAAAATTGTTTTGTATTCCTCTAAATTCACTGAATTGTATTCATTCCAGTGCATTTTTAAAAAGTTGTTCTTTTATTCATCATGAAGTATTTATAACTCAACTTAAATTGTTATGCATTTTTTATATCCTTTTAAATTCTCTTTAATTTTTCTAAACTCACCTACTGAAACTTACTGAATTAAATTAATTTTTCCATATTTTGGAATTATTTTGAACTCAGTAATTTTTTAAATTCAGTTTTATTTAATAATATACTTAAATTACTCTAATTTATCCTGCCGTCTTTTGACCTTACGTTGAATTCTTAGGCATTATATCCAATCCTATTAATTTCCCCTGCATTTTTCTAGGCTCATGTGATAGTTATTGAATTCAATGGTCTTTTTTGTATTTTTAAATTGTTATCAATTCATTTGCGTTTTTTCAAAGTAACTTTGAATTCTTATGAATTTCATTGGATTCTTCTCGTTTAACTTAGATTCCTCTAAATTAATTCCAATTCTACGAAAATCAATAGGATTGTTTTGATATAAACAATTTAAACATTCTCATCAGAGAAGTGTTGTGTAAAATTTGACCCCCTACCTCCAAACACGTTTTTCTCAACTCTGCACGCTCTGAGACCTTCTAAATCCGAAAAACAGATTTTCGCGAATGTGTCTGTATGTAGGATATCTTTCAAAAGAATAGACCGATTATATTTGACTTTGGTTGACTCTGTCAGTGTGTTTAACTGAAGGTCAAATTCGTTAGCCAACTATTTTGGATACAAATTTAAAAATTCAGAGCTTTTTCTATATTTTTCAAACTATTTTTTTTTAAATTTTGTGTGCCTATATTCATGGTGCTCAAAAAATTTTAACCTAAATAACATTCAGTATACTGAAACTCTAACTTGAAATTCGAAAAACGCACAAAGGAGTTTTCAAACTGGAATATCTTGTGTTAGGGAAAGTATGGAAGTTCGGTTCCCCTCTCTAAAAAATCTCGCAGTTGTAATGCACAAATTTATAGAAATTCACGTGTCAAACATTAAATCTAACATCTAAGTGTCTGTGATTAAGAATAAACGAAATTTTTTTCCGAGAATACTAACTTCAACATACATTTAGGAGGTAAGCCATTTCTTTTACTTTTTCTCTGTATTTTTCCTGTATTTGATAAAGATTTTTCTTGAATTGAAATAAGAAGTATCTATGCAGGTAATTCTGATCTGAAGCTGTATGATTTTGAGACACAGTTTCATACAACCGTCCACTGTGCGTTTCCGCTATTTTAGAAATCCACTATCGCCTGTATGGCATAGTACCTAGTGTGACGTATGATCCCATATGCCATATTTCAATGTTATTTTTAAATGATTATTTATTGGATATAATATTTGAAAAAGTAAGGAATAAAAGTATTTTCAAGAATAGAGTGTATTTGAAGTAATAAACCATTGATTAAAAATAGATATAACTCTTATGTTTTTCCTAACTGTCCATTGAAACTCTGATTGCTCGCCTAAGATTACGAAATCCCAACCTGAATAACCATATCCATTTTTTGCTGTTTCAGAAATGTATTATATTATTACCGAATATTGCACGAAATATACTACCCTTGCCAAAAGCTTGGGCCCTATGCTGCGAATCACCAGATGGTACAAATACCCGTGCGTCACATTATTCACCGAAATATACACATCCAAATGTATTAACAAAATTCAAATGAATTTTTCATTTTAGGTTAATTTTAATCGAAAGTGATACCTAATTTTTAGTTTAAAGAATCAGAAAAATTCAAAAAGCTCAAGCTAATTTAAAGCATTTAAAGAATCATAAAGTTTTGAAGGAATTCAAATGAATTTTTCAAAATTTTGAGTTGGTAATTTTAATCTCAAGTTATACATCAAACTCTAGATTTCATCCCCCCTCCGTTTTCGGCCTTCTAGAAATGCTGACCTACGCAGTTTCTCAGAGGAGCAGGACGAGGGCGGTTGCGACTGTCGACTCGGAAGGGTCACAGTGCGTGAGCATCCAGTCGAGAATATTGTGTAAAATTATATATTTCAATTGGAAACGATTCAGGCGACCCCGATTTAGTTACGAAATAAGTGCGAGGCAACCCCCGAAACTGGAGTGGAAGCGTGAGTTTGCTGTACGATACTCAATTTCTAAATTAGAAAAATTTAAAAAAAATTTAAAGGGGTATTCTAGTTTCGTGCATAAAAAAGTGAAATATGTCTTGCTTTCAATGGTGAGATATTGAGTAAGTCCTGTACATGTCTTGCCTTTATTAGCCGGATATTAACTAAGTTCTACTCATGTCTTGCTTTAATTGGCCGGATATTTACTAAGTCCTGCTCATGCCTTGCCATAATTGGCCGGATATTTACAAAGCCCAGCATATATCTTGCCTTCATTGGCCGGATATTGACTGAGTCCTGCTCATGTCTTACCTTAATTGGCCGGACATTTACTAAGTCCTGCACATGTCTTGTCTTAATTGGCTTGATATTGACTACGACCTGCCAATGTCTTGTGTTTGAAGTTCTAATGTTTCGTCTTTATGAGATTTTCTGCGATTGAAAGTTATTCAATTTATCGACATCGCCTATTTCAAAGCTATTTTCGGTTTCCTTATTATTCAAATGAATGTTTGTTGTTACATGATTTCTCAGTTTGAGTGTGTGATGATAGCCTTGTTGCTTGAGAAAACCAGTGTGCGAGCAGCAGCGAATCGTGACAGATCCTTGTTCGATCATTTCGTATCAGTAAAGTGATCATCTTACAAAACATCTTACAAAAATGTCTATATAAACGAGTGAGTGCTCTGTGTGGTTCTCAAAAATAGTCTTAGCCTGCCAAGTATTCTATACTTGAAATAAAACTTGAAATATTCATTAATTATAACAATTCTTCTCTGTTTCCTGATCTTGGAAAATTATCATCTTCGCACGTACTGTAAGGCAGTCGCCCTTCTCCAAACAGTCAGTACTGTACTCTTTCATGCTGTCATTCTTCACTGGATTGGTCTTTCATCATTCTTCACCTGAAGGAAAAAATAACATGTTTGCCAGCTGATATCTGGATGATTGTCAACACATTTAATTTTAAACTTCACCGATTTCTAACCTTCTCCAGTGGTAAGATGACAACTTTAATTTACCTATAATGAGAGAGGCTCGTTCTGGCGAACAAAATAATAATTCAGACCGTAGTATTTTAGTGATTATTTATTAAGATTTTATTAATAATTATGCTCTCGCACACTTAAATTGCCTCGCCATTTCAGAGCACTTTAAAACTAAAGCTAGTCAGTTCTTCAGTTCAAGTTACGGATAGAACTTCTTGAGCAACGCTGGAGGAGTTGTGAAACCCTGCATCTGGAAATTAAAGTTGTAACTACGTCGGCTGAGCGTGAGAAATTGGAATACTTCACAAAGTCTAAGTATCTCGCTATTTTAGATGCTTATCTCAATGCGCGAGATTTTGTATATAATCAATTGGTCTTGCTTACTGCTGAGACTAAGGTTAATGAAAGTTTAAATCAGTCTCAAATTATTGGTCATGATTCCTTGGCTGCTAAACTTCCTCAGATCACTTTACCGGAATTTTCAGGAGACTACAAGGATTAGGAGAATTTTCGCGATTTATTTAATGCTTTAATAATTCAAAACGATTCCTTGTCAAATGTAATAAGCTAACACTATTTGAAACTGTCCTTGAAGGGCGAAGCTGCAGGTATTTAAAGACATGTTTCGATAACTGATGCTAACTTTATCTCCACTTGGGAGTCGCTAAGGACCAGATTTGACAACGAGAGAGCTTTAATCTCAACTCATTTACAAGCCTTTGCCAATCTTCCTAATGTGTCGAATAATATTCTGGAAGACTTAAAAAACTTACGCGATGAAACAAATGAGTCATTGGTGGCTCTCAAAAATCTTAAACGCTTAACAGAACATTGGAGTGATTTACTTGTTTTTATATTGATTAGAAGGTTTGAGATTGGTACTCTCAAAGAATGGGAGATGCATATTGGTTCTAGCACTGATTATCCTACTTATCAACAACT
Source organism: Belonocnema kinseyi (assembly GCF_010883055.1). Taxonomy (NCBI): domain Eukaryota; kingdom Metazoa; phylum Arthropoda; class Insecta; order Hymenoptera; family Cynipidae; genus Belonocnema; species Belonocnema kinseyi. The sequence goes on along the minus strand of NC_046661.1, from coordinate 1,160,800 downwards.
TGACTCATTTTCGGAGTCTCGCATACGTATTTTGGAGGCTATTAAAGCTTCAAAACCTAGTGCAAATTCTCAAGAAAAGAGTAGAGCTTCAACACATACGGGGGTTAGGAGCCACAATTCAAAAAATGTAAATGTAAAAAAAATGTAAGGATAATCACTTTTTATTTAAATGCAACTAATTCAAAGCTCTGTCTGTGGAGAGGCGTAGGGAAGTTGCTACAAATAATCATTGTTGTTATAATTGTCTCACATCTGGACATCGACCGCATAATTGTGTTAGTAAATTTAAATGTTACAAGTGCGGTAGGAGGCATAATTCCCTGTTGCATTCAGATGATTATAATTCAAATCCCACCTTACCACAAACTAACTCTGCATCGGTTAATTCTCAATTGGCAGTTTCAGGTTATCTCGCGTCACAATCAAATGATCCCGGCAATTCCACTCTGGAAGGAATAAAGATCAATTAAAAGAGCTAGGGTTAGCAGATCCAAATTGCTTTAGCTCCCATCAAGTTGATTTAAATTTAAGAGCCGATAAATATGGCTCATGTTTAGTTCCTGGTCTCCAACAGGGTATATTGGGTTCTCCTACCGCCCAAAGTACCGTTTTTGGTTGGATATTATCTGGGCCGGTTTTGGTCACAAATAAAGTATAAATTAACATTCCAGTTACAGCACATCAGGCTATTTCAGCAGAAGTCTTGCATGAAAACTTAACCAGGTTCTGGGACTTGGAAGAAGTTCGCTTTAAAAATACTTTGACAGATGACGAAATGTTTTGTGATAAGCATTTCGCCACGAATTACAAACGAACAAAAGACGGACGTTACATAATACGCTTACCTTTCAAAAACGGTCCTCCCATAAAAATAGGTGCATCCTTGGAGAGAGCTAAGATCGTTTCGAATAAAGTACTTCGTCGTTTATCAGAGAAATCGGAATTGTTGTTACAATACTCCAGTTTCTTATCAGAAAATGAAAGCCTTGGACACATGGAACTTCTTCAAGAAAAAGAATTGGATAGTTTTCCACAAACTGTGTATTTGCCTCATCACCCTATCTTAAGAGAAAGTACTTCCACTACGAAGTTGGGGGTTGTTTTCAACGCTTCCAAATGGTTCAACAAAGAGCTAAATCTTGTGATCGGTGATATCGTTCTTGTGAAACATGATTCGTTAACACCTTCTAGATGGTTGTTAGGCCGTACAATTAAATGCTACAAGAGTAAGGACGATTTAGTATGTTTTGTTCGCGTAAAAACTGCCAGTTCGGAATACGAACGTCCGATTACTCAGATTTGTCTGTTACCAGTAAAAGCGAAAGAAATGAGCGAAATCTGAACAACTATTATTAATTACATGTAAAAGAACTTATTCTGTAAACTTATAGGATTATGTGGGGCGGCTTAGACTATTAAATTTTAGTTATATTTATATTGTTTTTTACGGCGAGCAGGATTTGCGTTGTCGACAAATACTCGATTAAGCAATTATTGTTTTATTTTCATCGTGCAGTTATCACTCACGAGGCTGACGGTATGTTTAAAGTTCTAATGTTTCGTCTTTATGAGATTTTCTGCGCTTAAAAGTTCTTCAATTTATCGAGATCGCCTATTTTAGAGCTATTTTCGATTTCCTTATTATCTAAATGAATGTTTGAAGTCACGTGATTTCTCAGTTTGAATGTGTAATGATAGCCTTCTCGCTTGAGAAAACCAGTGTGCGAGCAGCAGTGAATCGCGACAGATCGCTACCCGATCTTTTCGTACCAGTAAAGTGATTACCTCAATAAAGACATTAAATCTTACATCTTACAAAAATGTCTATATACAAGAGTGTGTAATCTGTTTGGTTCTTAAAAATGGTCTTAGTCTTGCCTTAACTGGCCGGATATTTACTAAGTCCTGCTGATGCCCTGTCTTAATTAGCCGGATATTGATTAAGTCCCTCTAATGTTATGCCTTAATTGGCCGGATATTGACTAAGTCCTGCTCATATCTTGTCTTAATTGTCTGGATATTCACTTAGACCTGCTCATGTCTTGCCTTCTTTGGCCGGACATTGACTAAGTCCTGCTAATGTCTTGTCCTAATTTGCCTGAAAATGACTAAGTCCTGCTCATGCTTTGCCTTTATAGACCGGATATTAACTATGTCCTGCTCATGTCTTGCCTTCATTGGCTGTATATTATCTAAGTCCTGCTCATGTCTTGTCTTTATTGGCCGGATATTAACTATGTCCTGCTCAGGTCTTGCCGTAATTAGCCGGATAATGACTAAGTTATGCTCATGTCTGATCTTCGTTAGCATCAGGTCACTTTCTTCGCAGATAGTCACAAATGTAATCAAAGATCTCAAATTAAATCTGCCTAATTTTAAGTTGTTAATATTAATGTTAAACAATACTTAATTCTTAAATTCAAAGGATTAAACAAAATTTTTGTTAAGCAATAAGTGATTTTTTATTTGTATGTTGATGAATTTTGAACAGATTGAAACCAATTAAGAGAATTCCAAAGTATTCTAAAGAATTCAAAGAATTCGAATGCTTTTAAAGAATTCGAACGAAATTTTTGAAATTTCAAGTAGTTAATATTAATGTTAAGATATGCTTAATTTATGACTACGAAGGTTTCAAAAAATTTAAAGCACCAAAACAGTGCCACAGGTTACAAAGAATTCTAAAGGATACACAGAATTTAGACGAGTTCAAATGATTCACAAGAATTTAAGAACTCAAAGAATTCAAAGAATTTCAAGAATTCATATAATTCAAAGAATTTAAAAGAATTCAAAGAATCATAAAGAAATATGTACTACACTTTAACAAATGGAAATCCAGAGTGTGGAAGAGGGCCGTTACTTTTCCTGTGTGAGTAAGGTGCAAGTAGGATGCAAGATTAAATGGTGTTTAAAAGATAAACACAGTGTTTTTAATGATGAAAACAGTGTTGAACAAATTTTTGTTAAAGTTAAAGTTTTTCATACTGATTACATATTTAGCTATACTTCTATTCCTCCCGCTTCGTCGCATGAAACTTACCTAAGATATTGTATCGAAATCAATGGCATCGCAATGAGATTTCCACATGCTCTTACTATTAGGTAACTACAATATACGTGGAATCTCTTGGTTAAATGACGAATTAGGTGTCTCAATGGAATGAGGACCCTCAGTTAGTGGCACGAAACTCAAAGCAGCGGAAACTATTGCAACCGTTTACGGTTTCTTAAACCTTAAACAATCTAATAAAGTATCAAACAGTCTTAGAAGAGTATTATATTTAGTTATTTTCGAATATTCAAGAACTATCTACTCAGGCAGCAATTGATCCCTTAGTTCCTTAGTGCAGCTTAGCATCCTTAGTGATGCTTTTCATCCTCCTCTAACATTCTCATTTCTATTAGTCTTTCGGGAGAATGTCCTCCCGTTGTTAATTCATTTTTCGTATTAGCCTTCGAAAAAGAAAATTTACAAGCGATTCATGAGTATTCAGGAGAAGTTAGCTGGACAACAGAACTACAAAATGACGACATTGAGATATCTATCGATCACTTTTACTATCACATTCACTTCGCGATTGAAAAGTATGTTCGTTATAGAAAAGTGTTTTCATCCACGTATCCTATATAGTTTAACCTGGAGCTAAAAAAACTAATTCGATTGAAAAAAATAGCGCATAAGAAATTTAAGAAAACGCAAACTTTAACGAATTATGAGGCTTTTTCATCACTTAGATCTAGATGCAAAACTTTGAGTGAAACATTGCACTCTGAATATACTCTGAATATATACAAAACTGAGGATGATATAGAAAATAATGCAATGAACTTTTGGCGCTTCGTAAACAATAAACGTTCTGAAAGATCTGTCCCAACAGTCTTAACTCATAATGACGTAGAAATAAGAAATGAAAATGGAATCGCTCACATTTTTCTGATTATTTTTAATCAGTCCATACCATTGGCGATTTTTCCTGTTCCCTAAACGATCTCGAAAACAATAACGTATTATAAACCATACAATTATGTTTACAACAAATCCGTGATAAGATAAAGGTCCTTCGCCCACAGAAAAGTACTGGATGAGATGGTATACCACCTCGGTTTTTGATAGAATGTGAATCTGTTATTGTTGAACCTTTGCCATTGATTTATAATCAATTATTAAGAACTGGAGTTTTTCCGAAGCGTTGGAAGTTTGCCTTAGTCATCCCGATACATATAAGGCTGGCAATCGACAACTTGTAAGCAACTATAGGCCTAAATCCATATCAAATGTAGTTTCTAAGATACTATATAAAATTATTGCATATTGTCTTAAAAATACGTTAAGAAATATTTTGGAAGAGAAGCAACATAGTTTTCACTTTCGTAGATCCACGGTAACTAATCTCACAGTCTACAGGCAATATATCACAAACTGTATGGACTCTGGTAACCAGGCAGATGCTATATATACAGACCTCGCAGCCTTCGAGCAGGTGAATCATGATCTACTTCTATCAAAATTAAAAGCTTACGTTGTCATAGGATCATTGTTAAACTGATTCTGCAGTTACCCGAAGGAGAGATCACAATTGGTAAAAATAGGAGGATCCGAATCTTACAGTTACTACTCTAGTTCGGGGGTCCCCCAGGACTCGCACCTGGAGCCAATATTGTTGATCATATTTTTGATGACATCACTAGAGAGATAACTTTTGGGAAACTCCTGCTCTATGCTGACGATCTGAAATTATTTTTTATGGTGATATCACTTGAGGATGCTCAATTCCTACAAAAGGACTTAGATAATATCAGCCATTGGTTCCAAATAAACGGAATGTCTTTTAACGTCAACACATGCTAAACTATCTCGTTCTCACTCAAATCTGTACTTATAAAACATCAGTATCATATAAATGGATCTCCCCTCCAGATAACTGCGAACATAAATAATTTAGGAATTATATTTAACAGCGAGCTTACTTTTACAGAACAATATAGCAGCGTGGTCCCTATAGCTTCGAAAATACTTGGACTTATACTCCGTGCCTCTAAAGACTTCCGACAAATAAAAACAATGAAAGCGCTTTTTACGTCCTTAGTCCGACTCAGACTAGAATACGCCTCCGTGTTCTGGGCTTGGCATCAAAAAGCCTATAAAGATAAAATTTAATCGACTCAAAATCGTTTCCTAAGAGCGATTTCGTTCAAACTGAAGATCCCTAGAGAGACTGGTTACCTTAATTCTGTTAATGAAATAGTAAAACTCGAATCCTTAGACAACAGAAGAACTCTAGCGAGTCAAATATTTTTACACGAAATACTTAAAGGCCACATTGACTGCCCTGCGTTATTGAAACAAATACCATTCTCAGCACCATCAAGAAGGTTGAGAGATGTTAAATTGTTCGAAATACCTAAATACAACACAGATTATGCCTCACACACAACAGTGACGGAAATGTGCAGTATATTTTATTCAATTAACGAGATTTCTTACGACGTAGATATCTTTAACCAACCTATCAATCAATTCATTACTAAGTTAAAGGCTTTTTCGCACATGTAGCAGATCACTGTATTCAGGTATTTCACAATATCTCATTGATGCGCACATGTAACCTACCCGATATTGCTTTACTAATTTTTATAAATATTCGTAATCAATATTTGCACGCCTTTCCAAATTTTTTTGTAACGATTTAAGTAACGTCGTGAAGATTGACAAATAAATAATTTTATGACTTTTTCTTCTTTATTTCACGAATATTAATACTAAGCCTACTGTTATGTAAGCGAACAAAATATTTAAGTCACTACTTGTATGCTTCAAGCTATGCTTCAAGCAAATATGTGTACCAAGGTGAATAACCGTTAATAAAGTAAATCATATCAAGTGAACTCAGTGGGCACAACATTTTAGAACATAATTGAAACGTCCTAAAAACGTTTTTTTGTACGTAAAAGTCAAAAGACGTTATTTGAACGTTTTAAAACAGTCCTAAGTCAGACCAAATAATATTCTAAAAACGTTTCATGTTCGAAATACGTATTTAAAACGTCTCTAAAACATTGTATGTTTATGGAACGTTATTTGGACTGACTCAGGGTGTTTTTGAGCCATTCTAATGATGTTCTTCAACGATTATACCTACTCGGTAATTATTATAGTTTTTGTAAATATATAAAATAAATTTAAAGCATGTAAATTATAAATTTACTTTTAAATACTGCATTTTTTGTTAAGCAATAAGTGATTCTTTATTTGTATGTTGATGAATTTTAAACAGATTCAAAAGAATTTCAAAGTATTCAAAAGAATTTAAAGAATCCAAATTGCTTAAAATAATTCAAACGAAATGTTCGTAATTTTAAGTTGTTAATATTAATGTTAAGCAATACTTAATTTTTGAATTGTGTGGTTTCAAAAAATTCATAGGACCAAAGCAGGGCCATAGATTGCAAATAATTCAAAAGAATACACAGAATTTAGACGAGTTTAAATGGTTTACAGGAATGTAAAGAATTCAAAGAATTCTAAAGAACTCAGAAGAATTCTAAAGAATTAAAAAAATTCATAAGAATTCAAAGCATTGAAAAGAATTAGAAGAATTCAAAGGAATTCAAAGAATCCGAATGATTTTATAGTAAACAATTCAAACGAAATCTTTATAAGTTTAACTTGTTAGTATTAATGTTAAGCAATACTTAATTTTTGAATTCAAAGGTTTCAAAAAATTCAAAGCACTAAAACAGTGCCACAGATTGCAACTAATTCTAAAGGGTACACAGAATTTAAACGAGTTCAAATGATTCACAAGAACTTCAAGAACTTAAAAGAATTCAAAGGATTCAAACGAATTCAAAGACTACGGAAGGTTTTAAAGAATTCAAACGAAATGTTCGTAATTTTAAGTTCTGAATATTAATGTTCAGCAATACTTAATTTTTGAATCCAAAGGTTTCAAAAAATTCAAAGCACCAATAAAGTGCCACAGATTGCACAGAATTCTAAGCAATACACAGAGTTTAGACAAGTTCAAATAATTCACAAGAATTTAAAGAATTCAAAGAGTTCAAAGAATTTAAAAGAATTTTAAAGAATTCAAAAGGGTTCAAAGAAATAAAAAAATCAAAGAATTTAGAAGAATTGAAAGAATGATAAAAAAACATGTTCTAAATTTTGCTGTACAGTTTAATTTTTTGTTCAGTAAAAAGTGATCCTTTATTTGCAAATTAAAGTCATTTAAACGGATCCAAAAGAATTTAGAGAATTGAAAAGTATTCAAAATATTTCAAAAAATTCAAAAGATTTCACAAAATCCGAATGCATTAAAAAAACTCAAACGAACTCTTCCTAATTTGACGTTTTTAATATTACTGATAAACAATCCTTAATTTTTGAATTTGAAGAATTAAACAAATTCACGCATGATAACAATGCAACAGATTGTAAAGAATTCAATAGAATACAAATAGAAGACAAACAGAATCAAACCAAATCAAAGGATTAAAAAGAATTAAAAAGAATTTGGAAAATTCAGAGAAATAAAAATTATTATTCAATGAATTGAAATTACCTTTTAGTATTAGGTCTTTGCTTTTAATTTGAAGTAATAATATTTGTATTTAAAAAACTAAAAAAATCAAAGGATTCAACAGAATGCAAACAATTAAAAAAAGTGTAAATATACAAAAGAATTCAAAGAATTAACCAAATTAAAAATAGTTCAAAGAATGTTAAAGAATTCAAAAGCATTCAAAAGATATCAAACGAATTCAAAATCATTTCAAATAATTCAAAGATTTAAAATGAACTCATATTAATTTTAATTTTTTAATATTTTTTAATATGCATGAAATTTAAAAGCATTCGAAGAATTGAAAAGATTCGAAAAGTATTCTAAGAATTCAAAAGATTTCAAACAATATAATCAATTCTAAAGATTTTACAGAATTAAAAAATTTAAACTAAAAAAATAATTTTAAAGAATTGAAAGAATTGAATTCTATTCAAAGCATTCAAATAAACATATCTTGCTGTTAAAATATTAATATCAATTTTAATTAATAATTAATTTTCAAATTCAAAACATGAAAACCATGCAACAGAGTGCAAAGAACTAAAAAAATTACACGGATTTCAAGCGAATTCAAAGAATTAACAAATAATGAATGAAAGAATTTAAAAGCATTCATTAAGCATTCATTGAATTCAAATGAATTTTCAATTTTAGTTAGTTGCTTTTAACTTTAAATTGTAATTAATATTTGAATTTGAAAAATTCAAAGAAATTAAAAGGATGCAGCAGAATGCAAGTAAGTAAAAAGAATTCAAAGAATTTAAAAAGGTTTTAAAAATTCAAAAGATTTCAAAGTCTGTATGTATGTATGTATGTATGTATGTATGTATGTATGTATGTATGTATGTATGTATGTATGTATGTATGTATGTATGTATGTATGTATGTATGTATGT